>NC_143044.1:63778333-64151666 GCF_057628025.1 Oncorhynchus mykiss | reverse complement strand
TTGACCAGAGCCCTATTCCCTATATAGAACACTACTGTTGACCAGAGCCTTATACCCTATATAGAGCACTACTGTTGACCAGAGCCCTATTCCCTATATAGAACGCTACTGTTGACCAGAGCCCTATTCCCTATATAGAACACTACAGTTGACCAGAGCCCTATTCCCTATATAGAACGCTACTGTTGACCAGAGCCCTATTCCCTATATAGAACACTACTGTTGACCAGAGCCCTATTCCCTATATAGAACACTACTGTTGACCAAAGCCCTATTCCCTATATAGTGCCCTGCTATGGACCAGAGCTCTGCACTGTGAAGGGAATAGGGTTTCATTAGGGACACACCCTCTGTGTCCTCTGTTCTCTCAGAGTTGTTTTACAAGACATGATGTTTTCATTATTGTCACCAGGGCTGTTCAGGCTGGAAGTTTACTGGTCTTATTGTCCATTATAACACTCTGATATGCTCATAACTCCCCGTGTGAGTCAAGATGGACGCGGGCCAGCACATCAAAATCTGGGAGTCAGAGTATTGTGAGAGCAGGAGTGGAAAGAAACAGTTTTTTGTTACTTTATTTCAAAGTCCGTCCTCTAGTTGTCAGTTCTCCCTCTATATGAAGTGTTGTGGTACTGTTCTGTCCTCTAGTGTTGTGGTACTGTTCTGTCCTCAAGTGTTGTGGTACTGTTCTGTCCTCTAGTGTTGTGGTACTGTTCTGTCCTCTAGTGTTGTGGTACTGTTCTGTCCTCTAGTGTTGTGGTACTGTTCTGTTCTCTAGTGTTGTGGTACTGTTCTGTCCTCTAGTGTTGTGGTACTGCTCTGTCCTCTAGTGCTGTGGTACTGTTCTGTCCTCTATATGAAGTGCTGTGGTACTGTTCTGTCCTCTATATGAAGTGTTGTGGTACTGTTCTGTCCTCTAGTGTTGTGGTACTGTTCTGTCCTCAATAGGAAGTGCTGTGGTACTGCTCTGTCCTCTAGTGTTGTGGTACTGTTCTGTCCTCTATATGAAGTGCTGTGGTACTGCTCTGTCCTCTATATGAAGTGCTGTGGTACTGCTCTGTCCTCTATATGAAGTGTTGTGGTACTGCTCTGTCCTCTATATGAAGTGCTGTGGTACTGCTCTGTCCTCTATATGAAGTGTTGTGGTACTGTTCTGTCCTCTATATGAAGTGTTGTGGTACTGCTCTGTCCTCTACATGAAGTGCTGTGGGACCGCTCTGTCCTCTATATGAAGTGCTGTGGTACTGCTCTGTCCTCTATATGAAGTGTTGTGGTACTGCTCTGTCCTCTATATGAAGTGCTGTGGTACTGCTCTGTCCTCTATATGAAGTGCTGTGGTACTGCTCTGTCCTCTATATGAAGTGCTGTGGTACTGTTCTGTCCTCTAGTGTTGTGGTACTGCTCTGTCCTCTATATGAAGTGCTGTGGTACTGATCTGTCCTCTATATGAAGTGCTGTGGTACTGTTCTGTCCTCTAGTGTTGTGGTACTGCTCTGTCCTCTATATGAAGTGCTGTGGTACTGTTCTGTCCTCTAGTGTTGTGGTACTGCTCTGTCCTCTAGTGCTGTGGTACTGTTCTGTCCTCTATATGAAGTGTTGTGGTACTGTTCTGTCCTCTATATGAAGTGCTGTGGTACTGTTTTGTCCTCTATATGAAGTGCTGTGGTACTGTTCTGTCCTCTAGTGTTGTGGTACTGCTCTGTCCTCTATATGAAGTGCTGTGGTACTGTTCTGTCCTCTATATGAAGTGCTGTGGTACTGCACTGTCCTCTAGTGTTGTGGTACTGCTCTGTCCTCTAGTGCTGTGGTACTGTTCTGTCCTCTATATGAAGTGTTGTGGTACTGTTCTGTCCTCTATATGAAGTGCTGTGGTACTGTTCTGTCCTCTAGTGTTGTGGTACTGTTCTGTCCTCAATAGGAAGTGCTGTGGTACTGCTCTGTCCTCTAGTGTTGTGGTACTGTTCTGTCCTCTATATGAAGTGCTGTGGTACTGCTCTGTCCTCTATATGAAGTGCTGTGGTACTGCTCTGTCCTCTATATGAAGTGTTGTGGTACTGCTCTGTCCTCTATATGAAGTGCTGTGGTACTACTCTGTCCTCTATATGAAGTGTTGTGGTACTGTTCTGTCCTCTATATGAAGTGTTGTGGTACTGCTCTGTCCTCTACATGAAGTGCTGTGGGACCGCTCTGTCCTCTATATGAAGTGCTGTGGTACTGCTCTGTCCTCTATATGAAGTGTTGTGGTACTGCTCTGTCCTCTATATGAAGTGCTGTGGTACTGCTCTGTCCTCTATATGAAGTGCTGTGGTACTGCTCTGTCCTCTATATGAAGTGCTGTGGTACTGTTCTGTCCTCTAGTGTTGTGGTACTGCTCTGTCCTCTATATGAAGTGCTGTGGTACTGATCTGTCCTCTATATGAAGTGCTGTGGTACTGTTCTGTCCTCTAGTGTTGTGGTACTGCTCTGTCCTCTATATGAAGTGCTGTGGTACTGTTCTGTCCTCTAGTGTTGTGGTACTGCTCTGTCCTCTAGTGCTGTGGTACTGTTCTGTCCTCTATATGAAGTGTTGTGGTACTGTTCTGTCCTCTATATGAAGTGCTGTGGTACTGTTTTGTCCTCTATATGAAGTGCTGTGGTACTGTTCTGTCCTCTAGTGTTGTGGTACTGCTCTGTCCTCTATATGAAGTGCTGTGGTACTGTTCTGTCCTCTATATGAAGTGCTGTGGTACTGCTCTGTCCTCTAGTGTTGTGGTACTGCTCTGTCCTCTAGTGCTGTGGTACTGTTCTGTCCTCTATATGAAGTGTTGTGGTACTGTTCTGTCCTCTATATGAAGTGCTGTGGTACTGTTCTGTCCTCTAGTGCTGTGGTACTGCTCTGTCCTCTAGTGCTGTGGTACTGCTCTGTCCTCTAGTGCTGTGGTACTGCTCTGTCCTCTATATGAAGTGCTGTGGTACTGCTCTGTCCTCTATATGAAGTGCTGTGGTACTGCTCTGTCCTCTATATGAAGTGTTGTGGTACTGTTCTGTCCTCTATATGAAGTGCTGTGGTACTGCTCTGTCCTCTATATGAAGTGCTGTGGTACTGCTCTGTCCTCTATATGAAGTGCTGTGGTACTGCTCTGTCCTCTATATGAAGTGCTGTGGTACTGCTCTGTCCTCTATATGAAGTGTTGTGGTACTGCTCTGTCCTCTAGTGTTGTGGTACTGCTCTGTCCTCTATATGAAGTGTTGTGGTACTGCTCTGTCCTCTATATGAAGTGCTATGGTACTGCTCTGTCCTCTATCTGAAGTGCTGTGGTACTGCTCTGTCCTCTATATGAAGTGTTGTGGTACTGCTCTGTCCTCTAGTGTTGTTGTACTGCTCTGTCCTCTAGTGTTGTGGTACTGCTCTGTCCTCTAGTGTTGTGGTACTGCTCTGTCCTCTATATGAAGTGCTGTGGTACTGCTCTGTCCTATATATGAAGTGCTGTGGTACTGCTCTGTCCTCTATATGAAGTGTTGTGGTACTGCTCTGTCCTCTAGTGTTGTGGTACTGCTCTGTCCTCTATATGAAGTGCTGTGGTACTGTTCTGTCCTCTATATGAAGTGCTGTGGTACTGCTCTGTCCTCTAGTGCTGTGGTACTGCTCTGTCCTCTATATGAAGTGTTGTGGTACTGCTCTGTCCTCTATATGAAGTGTTGTGGTACTGTTCTGTCCTCTAGTGTTGTGGTACTGCTCTGTCCTCTATATGAAGTGCTGTGGTACTGTTCTGTCCTCTATATGAAGTGCTGTGGTACTGTTCTGTCCTCTATATGAAGTGCTGTGGTACTGTTCTGTCCTCTATATGAAGTGCTGTGGTACTGCTCTGTCCTCTAAATGATGTGCTGTGGTACTGTTCTGTCCTCTATATGAAGTGCTGTGGGACTGCGGCTGCTCTATCGACCGTCTAAAATGTTCCACCGCTGCTCTCTGAGGCCTTGCTGACCTTAAAGGAAATGTATTGACTGTCTGTTATTGCTGTGAGACAACACTGGGTTAATTAATGTGTATGATGTTATATTCTTTAAATAAGTATCTCACCTCCATCCAAGCAGCCATACTTGAGTTAGTCATCATATCCTGAGGACTCTCATTTAGTTTTTCACCAAATAAAACAATGTCTTTTTATGTGCTGAATGTTGCCAAATCCCGCCCCCTTGCCGATCAGGACGCCAAGCCCCACCCACAGCCAGTCAAGATGATGACTAATGTGTTATTATGGCCAGACAATCATGTCACTGCAAGCTGGGGGCAAACATTTCCTTAAATATGAAACATTTTGGAAGTTCCACAGTTACCGCTCTGAGGCGAATAAATCCATGGTTTGGCACCGGCCCTTTAAAAGCAGCCTCTCTGTGCTAATTCTAAATCATTAGATTGAGTCATGGGAAAGGAGCTGCTGACAGGACCAGAACTGTACTGCAGGTCATTAGTCACTAACTGAAGAACCCTTGAAAGCCTGACTGAGTGTTGATACCCTGTCACCAACCAAAATCCCACTGTCACCCCCCCCCACCCTCCCTGTAACCCCCCCACCCACCCTCCCTGTCACCAACCCAAATCCCTCTGTCACCCCCCCACCCTCCCTGTCACCAACCCAAATCCCTCTGTCACCCCTCCCACCCTCCCTGTCACCCCCCCCCCACCCTCCCTGTCACCAACCCAAATCCCACTGTCACCCCCCCACCCTCCCTGTCACCCCCCCCCCCCCCCCACCCTCCCTGTCACCAACCCAAATCCCACTGTCACCCCCCCACCCTCCCTGTCACCAACCCAAATCCCTCTGTCACCCCTCCCACCCTCCCTGTAACCCCCCCCCCACCCACCCTCCCTGTCACCAACCCAAATCCCTCTGTCACCCCCCCCACCCTCCCTGTCACCCCCCCACCCTCCCTGTCACCAACCCAAATCCCACTGTCACCCCCCAAATCCCACTGTCACCCCCCCCACCCTCCCTGTCACCAACCCAAATCCCACTGTCACCCCCCCACCCTCCCTGTCACCAACCCAAATCCCCCTGTCACCCCCCCCCCCACCCTCCCTGTCACCCTCCCTGTCACCAACCCAAATCCCACTGTCACCCCCCCACCCTCCCTGTCACCCCCCCCCCCAACCTCCCTGTCACCAACCCAAATCCCACTGTCACCGTCCAAATCTCACTGTCACCCCCCAAATCCCACTGTCACCCCCCCCAAATCCCACTGTCACCCCCCAAATCCCACTGTCACCCCCCCCACCCTCCCTGTCACCCCACAAAATCCCACTGTCACCCCCCCCACCCTCCCTGTCACCCCACCAAATCCCACTGTCACCCTCCCCACCCTCCCTGTCACCCCCCCAAATCCCACTGTCACCCCCCAAATCCCACTGTCACTCCCCCACCCTCCCTGTCACCCCCCAAATCCCACTGTCACCCCCCCACCCTCCCTGTCAACCCCCCACCCTCCCTGTCACCCCCCACCCTCCCTGTCACCCCCCACCCTCCCTGTCACCAACCCAAATCCCACTGTCACCCCCCCCACCCTCCCTGTCACCCCCCCACCCTACCTTTCACCCCCCCACCCTCCCTGTCACCCCCCCAAAATCCCATTGTCACCCCCCCACCCTCCCTGTCACCCCCCCAAATCCCACCCTTCTCTATGTCTCCCAGGGTGTTTATTCTCTATGTCTCCCAGGGTGTTGTAGAGGGTGTTTATTCTCTATGTCTCCCAGGGTGTTTATTCTCTATGTCTCCCAGGGTGTTGTAGAGGGTGTTTATTCTCTCTGTCTCCCGGGGTGTTGTAGAGGGTATTTATTATCTCTGTCTCCCAGGGTGTTGTAGAGGGTGTTTATTCTCTATGTCTCCCGGGGTGTTGTAGAGGGTGTTTATTCTCTGTCTCCCAGGGTGTTTATTCTCTGTCTCCCAGGGTGTTGTAGAGGGTGTTTATTCTCTATGTCTCCTGGGGTGTTGTAGAGGGTGTTTATTCTCTCTGTCTCCCAGGGTGTTGTAGAGGGTTCAATATGCTGGGTTCTCTCCCTCTGAAAGTCATTGAAAAGACCCGACAAAACAGAAAAGGGCATGATAGTGCACTGATCACACTGACAACACTGATCACACTGACAACACTGATCACACTGACAACACTGATCACACTGACAACACTGATCACACTAACAACACTGATCACACTGATCACACTGATCACACTGATCACACTGACCACACTGACCACACTGATCACACTGACCACACTGATCACACTGATCACACTGACAACACTGATCACACTGACAACACTGATCACACTAACAACACTGATCACACTGATCACACTGACCACACTGATCACACTGATCACAATGACACCACTGATCACATTGACAACACTGATCACATTGACAACACTGACACCACTGATCATACTTACAACAATGACAACACTGACAACACTGATCACGTTGACAACACTGCTCACATTGATCACACTGACAACATGGATTACTTTTAACACTAATATTAAAATAACACATTGTTCACATTGATAATAATATAATAACACATTGATAATAATATAATAATATAACATCACATTGATAGTAATATAATAATATAATAACACATTGATTATAATATAATAATATAACATCACATTGATAATAATATAATAACACATAATATAATAACACATTGATTATAATATAATAATATAATAATATAACATCACATTGATTATAATATAATAATATAATAATATAACATCACATTGATAATAATATAATAATATAACAACACATTGATAATAATATAATAATATAACAACACATTGATAATAATATAATAATATAACAACACATTGATAATAATATAATAATATAACAACACATTGATAATAATATAATAATATAACACATTGATAATATAATAACACATTGATAATAATATAATAATATAACATCACATTGATAATAATATAATAATATAACAACACATTGATTATAATATAATAATATAATAATATAACATCACATTGATAGTAATATAATAATATAACATCACATTGATAATAATATAATAATATAACATCACATTGATAATAATATAATAATATAACATCACATTGATAATAATATAATAATATAACAACACATTGATTATAACATAATAATATAATAATATAACATCACATTGATAATAATATAATAATATAACATCACATTGATAATAATATAATAATATAACATCACATTGATAATAATATAATAATATAACACATTGATAATAATATAATAATATAATAATATAATAATATAACATCACATTGATAATAATATAATAATATAACAACACATTGATAATAATATAATAATATAACAACACATTGATTATAATATAATAATATAATAATATAACATCACATTGATAATAATATAATAATATAACAACACATTGATAATAATATAATAATATAACATCACATTGATAATAATATAATAATATAACAACACATTGATTATAATATAATAATATAATAATATAACATCACATTGATAATAATATAATAATATAACATCACATTGATAATAATATAATAATATAACATCACATTGATAATAATATAATAATATAACATCACATTGATAATAATATAATAATATAACATCACATTGATAATAATATAATAATATAACATCACATTGATAATAATATAATAATATAACACATTGATAATATAATAACACATTGATAATAATATAATAATATAACATCACATTGATAATAATATAATAATATAACAACACATTGATTATAACATAATAATATAACAACACATTGATTATAATATAATAATATAATAATATAACATCACATTGATAATAATATAATAATATAACAACACATTGATAATAATATAATAATATAACATCACATTGATAATAATATAATAATATAACAACACATTGATTATAATATAATAATATAATAATATAACATCACATTGATAATAATATAATAATATAACATCACATTGATAATAATATAATAATATAACATCACATTGATAATAATATAATAATATAACATCACATTGATAATAATATAATAACACATTGATAATATAATAACACATTGATAATAATATAATAATATAATAACACATTGATAATAATATAATAACACATTGATAATAATATAATAATATAATAATATAACATCACATTGATAGTAATATAATAATATAATAATATAACATCACATTGATAGTAATATAATAATATAACATCACATTGATAATAATATAATAACACATTGATAATATAATAACACATTGATAATAATATAATAATATAATAACACATTGATAATAATATAATAACACATTGATAATAATATAATAATATAACATCACATTGATAATAATATAATAATATAACATCACATTGATAGTAATATAATAATATAATAACACATTGATAATAATATAATAACACATTGAAAGTAATATAATAATATAACACATTGATAATAATATAACACATTGATAATAATATAATAATATAACAACACATTGATAATAATATAATAATATAACACATTGATAATAATATAATAATATAACACATTGGTAATATAATAACACATTGATAATAATATAATAATATAACACATTGGTAAAATAATAACACATTGATAATAATATAACACATTGATAATATATAACACATTGATAATAATATAACACATTGATAATAATATAACACATTGATAATAATATAACACATTGATAATAATATAACACATTGATAATATATAACACATTGATAATAATATAACACATTGATAATATATAACACATTGCTAATAATAATATAATATAACACATTGATAATATATAACACATTGATAATAATATAATAATATAATAACACATTGATAATAATATAATAATATAATAACACATTGATAATAATATAACACATTGATGATAATATAATAATATAATAACACATTGATAATATAATAACACATTGATAATAATATAACACATTGATGATAATATAACACATTGATAATAATATAATAACACATTGATAATAACATAATAATATAACACATTGATAATAATATAATAATATAACACATTGATAATATATAACACATTGATAATAATATAATAATATAATAACACATTGATAATAATATAATAATATAATAACACATTGATAATAATATAACACATTGATGATAATATAATAATATAATAACACATTGATAATATAATAACACATTGATAATAATATAACACATTGATGATAATATAACACATTGATAATAATATAATAACACATTGATAATAATATAATAATATAACACATTGATAATATAATAACACATTGATAATAATATAATAATATAATAACACATTGATAATAATATAATAACACATTGATAATAATATAATAACACATTGATAATAATATAATAACACATTGATAATAATATAATAATATAACACATTGATAATAATATAACACATTGATAATAATATAACACATTGATAATATAATAACACATTGATAATAATATAACACATTGATAATATATAACACATTGATAATAATATAACACATTGATAATATATAACACATTGATAATAATATAATAATATAATAACATATTGATAATAATATAACACATTGATAATAATATAACACATTGATAATAATATAACACATTGACAATAATATAACACATTGATAATAATATAATAATATAATAACACATTGATAATAATATAATAATAACACATTGATAATATATAACACATTGATAATAATATAATAATATAATAACACATTGATAATATATAACACATTGATAATAATATAACACATTGATAATAATATAATAATAATATAACACATTGATAATAATATAACACATTGATAATAATATAACACATTGATAATAATATAACACATTGATAATATATAACACATTGATAATAATATAACACATTGATAATATATAACACATTGATAATAATATAATAATATAATAACACATTGATAATAATATAATAATATAATAACATATTGATAATAATATAACACATTGATAATAATATAACACATTGATAATAATATAACACATTGACAATAATATAATAATAATATAACACATTGATAATAATATAACACATTGATAATATATAACACATTGATAATAATATAATAATATAACACATTGCTAATAATATAACACATTGCTAATAATATAACACATTGATAATAATATAATAACACATTGATAATAATATAATAATATAATGACACATTGATAATAATATAATAATATAACACATTGATAATAATATAATAATATAACATCACATTGATAATAATATAATAATATAACACATTGATAATAATATAATAATATAATAACACATTGATAATAATATAACACATTGACAATAATATAATAATAATATAACACATTGATAATATATAACACATTGATAATATAATAACACATTGATAATAATATAATAATATAACACATTGATAATAATATAATAATATAATAACACATTGATAATAATATAATAACACATTGATAATAATATAATAACACATTGATAATAATATAATAACACATTGATAATAATATAATAACACATTGATAATAATATAATAACACATTGATAATAATATAACACATTGATAATAATATAACACATTGATAATAATATAACACATTGATAATATATAACACATTGATAATATATAACACATTGATAACATTGATAATAATATAACACATTGATAATAATATAACACATTGATAACATTGATAATATATAACACATTGATAATATATAACACATTGATAATATATAACACATTGATAATATATAACACATTGATAACATTGATAATATATAACACATTGATAATATATAACACATTGATAATATATAACACATTGATAATAATATAACACATTGATAATATATAACACATTGATAATAATATAATAATATAATAACATATTGATAATAATATAACACATTGATAATAATATAACACATTGATAATAATATAATAATATAATAACACATTGATAATATATAACACATTGATAATAATATAATAATAATATAAAACATTGATAATAATATAACACATTGATAATATATAACACATTGATAACATTGATAATATATAACACATTGATAATATATAACACATTGATAATATATAACACATTGATAATATATAACACATTGATAACATTGATAATATATAACACATTGATAATATATAACACATTGATAATATATAACACATTGATAATATTATAACACATTGATAATATATAACACATTGATAATAATATAACACATTGATAATAATATAATAATATAATAACACATTGATAATATATAACACATTGATAATAATATAATAATATAACACATTGATAATAATATAATAATATAACACATTGATAATAATATAACACATTGATAATAATATAATAATATAATAACACATTGATAATATATAACACATTGATAATAATATAATAATAATATAAAACATTGATAATAATATAACACATTGATAATATATAACACATTGATAATATATAACACATTGATAACATTGATAATATATAACACATTGATAATATATAACACATTGATAATATATAACACATTGATAATAATATAACACATTGATAATATATAACACATTGATAATAATATAATAATATAATAACATATTGATAATAATATAACACATTGAGAATATATAACACATTGATAATATATAACACATTGATAATAATATAACACATTGATAATATATAACACATTGATAATAATATAATAATATAATAACATATTGATAATAATATAACACATTGATAATAATATAATAATAATATAACACATTGATAATAATATAACACATTGATAATAATATAACACATTGATAATAATATAACACATTGATAATATATAACACATTGATAATATATAACACATTGATAACATTGATAATATATAACACATTGATAATATATAACACATTGATAACATTGATAATATATAACACATTGATAATATATAACACATTGATAATATATAACACATTGATAATAATATAACACATTGATAACATTGATAATATATAACACATTGATAATATATAACACATTGATAATATATAACACATTGATAATATATAACACATTGATAACATTGATAATATATAACACATTGATAATATATAACACATTGATAATATATAACACATTGATAACATTGATAATATATAACACATTGATAATATATAACACATTGATAATATATAACACATTGATAATAATATAACACATTGATAATAATATAATAATATAACACATTGATAATATATAACACATTGATAATAATATAACACATTGATGATAATATAACACATTGATAATAATATAATAATATAATAACACATTGATAATATATAACACATTGATAATAATATAACACATTGATAATAATATAATAATAATATAACACATTGATAATAATATAACACATTGATAATAATATAACACATTGATAATAATATAATAATAATATAACACATTGATAATAATATAATAATAATATAACACATTGATAATAATATAATAATAATATAACACATTGGTAAAATAATAACACATTGATAATATATAACACATTGATAATAATATAACACATTGATAATAATATAACACATTGATAATATATAACACATTGATAATATATAACACATTGATAATAATATAACACATTGATAATAATATAACACATTGATAATATAATAACACATTGATAATATATAACACATTGATAATAATATAACACATTGATAATATATAACACATTGATAATAATATAACACATTGATAATATATAACACATTGATAATATATAACACATTGATAATAATATAACACATTGATAATATATAACACATTGATAATAATATAACACATTGATAATATATAACACATTGATAATAATATAACACATTGATAATATATAACACATTGATAATAATATAACACATTGATAATATATAACACATTGATAATAATATAACACATTGATAATAATATAATAATATAATAACACATTGATAATAATATAACACATTGATAATATATAACACATTGATAATAATATAACACATTGATAATATATAACACATTGATAATAATATAATAATATAATAACATATTGATAATAATATAACACATTGATAATAATATAACACATTGATAATAATATAACACATTGATAATATATAACACATTGATAATAATATAATAATATAACACATTGCTAATAATATAACACATTGATAATAATATAACACATTGACAATAATATAATAATAATATAACACATTGATAATAATATAACACATTGATAATAATATAACACATTGACAATAATATAATAATAATATAACACATTGATAATAATATAACACATTGATAATAATATAACACATTGATAATATATAACACATTGATAATAATATAATAATATAACACATTGATAATATATAACACATTGATAATAATATAACACATTGACAATAATATAATAATAATATAACACATTGATAATAATATAACACATTGACAATAATATAATAATAATATAACACATTGATAATAATATAACACATTGACAATAATATAATAATAATATAACACATTGATAATATATAACACATTGATAATAATATAACACATTGATAATATATAACACATTGATAATAATATAATAATATAACACATTGGTAATATATAACACATTGATAATAATATAATAATATAACACATTGCTAATAATATAACACATTGATAATAATATAATAATATAATAACACATTGATAATAATATAATAATATAACACATTGATAATATATAACACATTGATAATATAATAACACATTGATAATAATATAATAATATAACACATTGATAATAATATAATAATATAACACATTGATAATATATAACACATTGATAATATAATAACACATTGATAATATATAACACATTGATAATAATATAATAATATAATAACACATTGATAACATTGATAATAATATAATATAACACATTGATAATATAATAACACATTGATAACATTGATAATAATATAATAATATAACACAGCTCCAACGACCCTAATGTAGACTGATTGGAGGAAGCATGCTGGCTGTGTTGAGATGTATGGGTTTGCATTCTACCATACCATTTTTATATGTATTAGAGACAACACTGTTATACATAATATATATTAGAGACAACACTGTTATACATAATATATATTAGAGACAACACTGTTATACATAATATATATTAGAGACAACACACTGTTATACATCATATATATTAGAGACAACACTGTTATAAGTTGAGAAGTATTTTATCTTCACACTTGGCTTAAACAGTCCTGTTTCTATTTCAGGCTGTAGTGCACTATGTAGGGAACAGGGTTCTATAGGACCCTGGTCTAAAGTAGGGCACTATGAAGGGAATAGGGTTCTATAGGGCCCTGGTCTAAAGTAGTGCACTATGAAGGGAATAGGGTTCTATAGGGCCCTGGTCTAAAGTAGTGCACTATGAAGGGAATAGGGTTCTATAGGACCCTGGTCTAAAGTAGTGCACTATGTAGGGAACAGGGTTCTATAGGACCCTGGTCTAAAGTAGTGCACTATGTAGGGAATAGGGTGCCGATTTGAATGAATGACCACCAGGAGAGAGAGGAGTTGACAGAGTTTAGACCTCAAGTCCATTCCATCTGATGAGACATGCAGACTGACTCAGACTGATTTCATGGCTGATTTTGGAACCAATCAGTGCCTCCCATTTTTCCCCGTCTTGACAAAGGCTTCTTGTATCAACTATTAAAGGGAAATTGCATAATTTGATCCAACAGCTCTTATGGTAGTGCTGCCCCCATACCAATTAAATACCACAGATAAGTATTCCTTTGTTTAGAAAAGGTTAGATTTTATTAACAGAATAATGATCTAGCATGTGGGGTTGTACTTTCTTCTCCATCCTCTGGAATTATTATCTTCACATTGACAAAACATAATCTTCCCTCAATAACTTAAAATGAAGACTGGAGGTCAGCCTGATGAGCCAAACTACTCAGTAATCTCCTCCATGAGACTGGGGATCAGCATCAGCCTGATGAACCAAACTACTCAGTAATCTCCATGAAGACTGGAGGTCAGCCTGATGAACCAAACTACTCAGTAATCTCCTCCATGAAGACTGGAGGTCAGCCTGATGAACCAAACTACTCAGTAATCTCCTCCATGAAGACTGGAGGTCAGCCTGATGAACCAAACTACTCAGTAATCTCCTCCATGAAGACTGGAGATCAGCCTGATGAACCAAACTACTCAGTAATCTCCTTCATGAAGACTGGAGGTCAGCCTGATGAACCATGAAGACTGGAGGTCAGCCTGATGAACCATGAAGACTGGAGGTCAGCCTGATGAACCATGAAGACTGGAGGTCAGCCTGATGAACCATGAAGACTGCAGGTCAGCCTGATGAACCATGAAGACTGGAGGTCAGCCTGATGAACCATGAAGACTGGGGGTCAGCCTGATGAACCAATGACGACTGGGGGTCAGCCTGATGAACCAATGACGACTGGGGGTCAGCCTGATGAACCAATGAAGACTGGGGGTCAGCCTGATGAACCAATGAAGACTGGGGGTCAGCCTGATGAACCAATGAAGACTGGGGGTCAGCCTGATGAACCATAACAACTGGGGATCAGCCTGATGAACCAAACTACTCAGTAATCTCCTCCATGAAGTCTGGGAGTCAGCCTGATGAACCAAACTACTCAGTAATCTCCTCCATGAAGACTGGGGTCAGCATGGTGAACCATGAAGACTGGGGGTCAGCCTGATGAACCATGAAGACTGGGGGTCAGCCTGATGAACCATGAAGACTGGAGTTCAGCCTGATGATCCATGAAGACTGGGGGTCAGCCTGATGAACCATGAAGACTGGGGGTCAGCCTGATGAACGATGAAGACTGGAGGTCAGCCTGATGGACCATGAAGACTGGAGGTCAGCCTGATGAACCAAACTACTCAGTAATCTCCTCCATGAAGACTGGGGGTCAGCCTGATGAAACAAACTACTCAGTAATCTCCTCCATGAAGACTGGAGGTCAGCCTGATGAACGATGAAGACTGGAGGTCAGCCTGATGAACCAAACTACTCAGTAATCTCCTCCATGAAGACTGGAGATCCGCCTGATGAACCAAACTAACATCACCTGATAGAACATCTCCTGGTAGAACATCACCTGGTAGAACATCACCTGGTAGAACATCTCCTGATAGAACATCACCTGGTAGCACATCACCTGGTAGAACATCTCCTGATAGAACATCTCCTGATAGAACATCACCTGGTAGAACATCACCTGGTAGAACATCACCTGATAGAACATCTCCTGATATAACAGATATTGTGGTTAATTTGTGCTCTGGGTGCCATGATGGTGATTGAGCAGAAGGATCTGTGTAAATCAGCAGAGTGAGATGTATCAACGTTGAACCATCTGGCTCTCGTTATATCACAACGGTTTATATCACAACGGTTTATATCACAACGGTTTATACCACAACGGTTTATATCACAACGGTTTATATCACAACAATCGGTTTATATCACAACGGTTTATATCACAATGGTTTATATCACAACGGTTTATACCACAACGGTTTATATCACAACGGTTTATATCACAACGGTTTATATCACAACGGTTTATACCACAACGGTTTATATCACAACGGTTTATACCACAACGGTTTATATCACAACGGTTTATATCACAACGGTTTATATCACAACGGTTTATATCACAACGGTTTATATCACAACACTCGGTTTATATCACAATGGTTTATATCACAATGGTTTATATCACAACGGTTTATACCACAACGGTTTATATCACAACGGTTTATATCACAACGGTTTATATCACAACGGTTTATATCACAACGGTTTATATCACAACGGTTTATATCACAACAGTTTATATCACAACGGTTTATATCACAACGGTTTATACCACAATGGTTTATATCACAACGGTTTATATCACAACGGTTTATATCACAACGGTTTATACCACGGTTTATATCACAACGGTTTATATCACAACGGTTTATATCACAACGGTTTATATCACAACGGTTTATACCACAACGGTTTATACCACAACGGTTTATATCACAACGGTTTATACCACAACGGTTTATATCACAACGGTTTATATCACAACGGTTTATATCACAACGGTTTATATCACAACGGTTTATATCACAACACTCGGTTTATATCACAATGGTTTATATCACAACGGTTTATACCACAACGGTTTATATCACAACGGTTTATATCACAACGGTTTATATCACAACGGTTTATATCACAACGGTTTATACCACAACGGTTTATATCACAACGGTTTATATCACAACGGTTTATATCACAACGGTTTATATCACAACGGTTTATATCACAACGGTTTATATCACAACACTCGGTTTATATCACAATGGTTTATATCACAACGGTTTATACCACAACGGTTTATATCACAACGGTTTATATCACAACGGTTTATATCACAACGGTTTATATCACAACGGTTTATATCACAACGGTTTATATCACAACAGTTTATATCACAACGGTTTATATCACAACGGTTTATACCACAATGGTTTATATCACAACGGTTTATATCACAACGGTTTATATCACAACGGTTTATACCACAACGGTTTATATCACAACGGTTTATATCACAACACTCGGTTTATATCACAACGGTTTATACCACAACGGTTTTCATCACAACCGTTTATACCACAACGGTTTATGTCACAAAGGTTTATATCACACTCGGTTTATGTGAACCATCCTGGCTGAGAAGTGTCATGTTAAAACAGCAGTTTGGCTCTGTAGTAAAACCTCATATGATTCTCATATCCCACAGAACTGGACTGGAACACAGATACACTGTATCATTATATTAGCATTGTAGTGTCTATAAACTAGGCTCCAGCCTCTGCATCACAGCCTGAGTGGAACAGCCTGAATGCCGTCCAGCAGTATGGAGGGATGAACTCATTAAAACGCTATCTGTATTGTGGTGCAGGTTAATCAAAGCATTGGGTGACTGAAGAGCAGTATAGAAAACAGTGAAGCTGGTTCAGAACCCCAGTGTCTGTGTCAGCTGAGATTGCACCAATCAGATGTTAAAAACACTTCCTGCCTTAATGTGGCGGTCTAGTCAAGCTGACCGGTTCTGCTCACACATCCTCTGCTGTCACTTCCTGCTACTGCTAGTATGTTCTGCTCACACTTCCTCTGATGTCCCTTCCTGCTACTGCTAGTATGTTCTGCTCACACTTCCTCTGCTGTCACTTCCTGCTACTGCTAGTATGTTCTGCTCACACTTCCTCAGCTGTCACTTCCTGCTACCACTAGTATGTTCTGCTGTCACTTCCTGCTACCACTAGTATGTTCTGCTCACACTTCCTCTGCTGTCACTTCCTGCTACTGCTAGTATGTTCTGCTCACACTTCCTCTGCTGTCACTTCCTGCTACTGCTAGTATGTTCTGCTCACACTTCCTCTGCTGTCACTTCCTGCTACTGCTAGTATGTTCTGCTCACACTTCCTCTGCTGTCACTTCCTGCTACTGCTAGTATGTTCTGCTCACACTTCCTCTGCTGTCACTTCCTGCTACTGCTAGTATGTTCTGCTTACACTTCCTCTGCTGTCACTTCCTGCTACTGCTAGTATGTTCTGCTCACACTTCCTCTGCTGTCACTTCCTGCTACTGCTAGTATGTTCTGCTCACACTTCCTCTGCTGTCCCTTCCTGCTACTGCTAGTATGTTCTGCTCACACTTCCTCTGCTGTCACTTCCTGCTACTGCTAGTATGTTCTGCTCACACTTCCTCTGCTGTCACTTCCTGCTACTGCTAGTATGTTCTGCTCACACTTCCTCTGCTGTCACTTCCTGCTACTGCTAGTATGTTCTGCTCACACTTCCTCTGCTGTCACTTCCTGCTACTGCTAGTATGTTCTGCTCACACTTCCTCTGCTGTCACTTCCTGCTACTGCTAGTATGTTCTGCTCACACTTCCTCTGCTGTCACTTCCTGCTACTGCTAGTATGTTCTGCTCACACTTCCTCTGCTGTCCCTTCCTGCTACTGCTAGTATGTTCTGCTCACACTTCCTCTGCTGTCACTTCCTGCTACTGCTAGTATGTTCTGCTCACACTTCCTCTGCTGTCACTTCCTGCTACTGCTAGTATGTTCTGCTCACACTTCCTCTGCTGTCACTTCCTGCTACTGCTAGTATGTTCTGCTCACACTTCCTCTGCTGTCACTTCCTGCTACTGCTAGTATGTTTTTTCTTGCTCCCCACCTCCAGCTGTTGGACCTCTCTCTCTGTTAAAGAACATGTCTCTCCTCTGTCCCTCTAGGTGATGACGGGGACCAGAAGTGTGTCTTAATGCTGTCTTACCACCAGTATTGTTGCTACATATTCTCTGTACTGCGTTTCTGTCTGACTTTATCCATGTTGTTAATCCCTGTCTGTCTTTCTCTCCTCTGTCCCTCTAGGTGATGATGTGGACCAGAAGCGTGTGTCGGTGCTGTCTTACCCCCAGTATTGTCGCTACCGTTCCCTATTGGCCCGGCTGAAAGAAAGACCCGCCTCCCTCCTCGCCTCACAGGTGGTTCTGGCCCTGGGGGGCGTGACCTCACTCACAGACCACACCCACATCCTGTACTGCAGGGACACCTTTGAACACCCCACCCTCATCGACAACGACAATGTCTGTGATGAGTTCGGTGAGTGCCTGAAATATTACTACTGTACTGAAATACCTTGTCACTTCCTGCTTTGAGTAGGCAAATCACCAATGTTAACATGGGCTGATGTTTCCATGGCACTGAGCCCAATGCCACTGTATGTTACTGATGGTCCACATGATGGGGATGATAGCTGTGCCATTTGGGACGGATCTCCCCTTAGGGCTGATTAGCACAGCCTGCCTGGTCTCCTTCAGGTCCTCCTGCCTCAACATTCTGTAATTCCTTGAGGGCTGATTAACACCGCCTGCCTGCTCTCCTTCAGGTCCTCCTGCCTCCACATTCTATAATGACATCACACAGCTAATGACCTTTAACCTCCAGAACTAAAAAATTCAAACTGCCG
Source organism: Oncorhynchus mykiss (assembly GCF_057628025.1). Classification (NCBI taxonomy): domain Eukaryota; kingdom Metazoa; phylum Chordata; class Actinopteri; order Salmoniformes; family Salmonidae; genus Oncorhynchus; species Oncorhynchus mykiss. The sequence goes on along the minus strand of NC_143044.1, from coordinate 64,131,306 downwards.
TCAGCATAGTTACTGTAACTGTCTGTAAACGTGTGTTGTTTCTCCAACATGAAGGATGAGCCTTACCATGTTAGTTGTGTGTGTTGTTTGTATTGTATTTGTATATTTGTATTGTATATTAGTATGTCATTAGTGTGATATTGGTATATTATCAGGTCACCCTCTGGCTAGGTACAGGAGACTAACGGTTTAACCAGGAGACTAACGGTTTAACCAGGAGACTAACGGTTTAACCAGGAGACTAAAGAGTTAACCAGGAGACTAACGGTTTAACCAGGAGACTAACGGTTTAATCAGAACATCCTCTGGTTAGGTACAGGAGACTAAAGGTTTGACCAGGAGACTAACGGTTTAATCAGAACATCCTCTGGTTAGGTACAGGAGACTAACGGTTTAACCAGGAGACTAACGGTTTAATCAGAACATCCTCTGGTTAGGTACAGGAGACTAACGGTTTAACCAGGAGACTAACGGTTTAACCAGGAGACTAAAGGGTTAACCAGGAGACTAACGGTTTAACCAGGAGACTAACGGTTTAACCAGGAGACTAACGGTTTAATCAGAACATCCTCTGGTTAGGTACAGGAGACTAACGGTTTAACCAGGAGACTAACGGTTTAATCAGAACATCCTCTGGTTAGGTACAGGAGACTAACGGTTTAACCAGGAGACTAACGGTTTAATCAGAACATCCTCTGGTTAGGTACAGGAGACTAACGGTTTAACCAGGAGACTAACGGTTTAATCAGAACATCCTCTGGTTAGGTACAGGAGACTAACGGTTTAACCAGGAGACTAACGGTTTAATCAGAACATCCTCTGGTTAGGTACAGGAGACTAACGGTTTAATGCTACTGCAGCAGCTGCTGCTGCCTATAGCTGGTCCTCAGACTGGGATCCCAATCAGACAAGGAGGATAAGAAACAACTTTACAGCACACACAATGGAAATGGATTTCAGAGTGTGTACATGAAGACAGGAACATTTCTGGACCGTGTCCATATTCTGTTTTGAACGTGTTCTGTAGGACTTTGTTGTCATGATAAAGGGAGATGTCAGCAGGGCTTGACAGGCATCTGCATGTTAACTGTACCGATTGTCCCGATGGACTCCCTCCTGAGGGGTTTAAACAGTGTTTGGCTAGGGGTAACAGAATCCAATGGAACAACTGTGTAAGGACTGATCTCAGCAGTATGAAGTCATTGTTAATGTTACAGAACTTCACCACACGCTGGGGTTCCAAAGAACACATTTCATTCTGGAACACATCAGAGACACCCTGAGGGAATCTTCTTTATCTTCAGAATGATGGTTAGTTGGTGGGAAATCTGCTGCATTTAGAGTAGCTATTTACTTCCAGCTACAGTAACAGTTGTGTTTCCTAAATGGTATCTCATTCCCTATTTAGTGCCCTCGCCCATGGGCCCTGGTCAACAGTAGCCAACTATCCTATGGGCCCTGGTCAACAGTAGTCCACTACCCTATGGGCCCTGGTCAACAGTAGTGCACTAGCCCATGGGCCCTGGTCAACAGTAGTCCACTACCCTATAGACCCTGGTCAACAGTAGTGCACTACCCTATAGGTCCTGGTCAACAGTAGTGCACTAGCCCATGGGCCCTGGTCAACAGTAGTGCACTAGCCCATGGGCCCTGGTCAACAGTAGTCCACTACCCTATAGGCCCTGGTCAACAGTAGTGCACTAGCCCATGGGCCCTGGTCAAAAGTAGTGCACTAGCCCATGGGCCCTGGTCAACAGTAGTCCACTACCCTATAGGCCCTGGTCAACAGTAGTGCACTAGCCCATGGCCCCTGGTCAACAGTAGTCCACTACCCTATAGACCCTGGTCAACAGTAGTGCACTACCCTATAGGTCCTGGTCAACAGTAGTGCACTAGCCCATGGGCCCTGGTCAACAGTAGTCCACTACCCTATAGGCCCTGGTCAACAGTAGTGCACTAGCCCATGGCCCCTGGTCAACAGTAGTCCACTACCCTATAGACCCTGGTCAACAGTAGTGCACTAGCCCATGGGCCCTGGTCAAAAGTATATTGAGAACAGGGAGCCATTTGGGACGTATGCCATCGTTGTAAAATCCTTTGGCTACAGAGTAACAACATCAATGTGTAGGAAGATCCAGAATAAAAAGAAGAAAATAAAAGTTGAATGGAACCGTCATCATGAATACGGTGGCTCTGCCGTCTCACACTGAATATGTGGACAACTACAAATACCTGGGTGTCTGGCTAGACTGTAAACTCTCCTTCCAGACCCACATTAAGCATCCCCAATCCAAAATGAAATCTAGAATCGGCCTCCTATTTCACAACAAGCCTCCTTCACTGTTCATCCCCAAAACCAACTCCTCCTTTGGCCGCCTTTCCTTCCAGTTTTCTGCTGCCAATGACTGGAACAAATTTAAAAAATCACTGAAGTTGGAGACTCATATCTCCCTCACTAACTTTAAACATCAGCTGTCAGAGCAGCTTACAGATCATTGCACCTGTACACAGCCCATCTGTAAATAGCCCGCCCAACTACAGTGCCTTGCGAAAGTAGTCGGCCCCCTTGAACTTTGCGACCTTTTGCCACATTTCAGGCTTCAAACATAAAGATATAAAACTGTATTTTTTGTGAAGAATCAACAACAAGTGGGACACAATCATGAAGTGGAACGACATTTATTGGATATTTCAAACCTTTTTAACAAATCAAAACCAGAAAAATTGGGCGTGCAAAATTATTCAGCCCCTTTACTTTCAGTGCAGCAAACTCTCTCCAGAAAATCAGTGAGGATCTCTGAATGATCCAATGTTGACCTAAATGACTAATGATGATAAATACAATCCACCTGTGTGTAATCAAGTCTCCGTATAAATGCACCTGCACTGTGATAGTCTCAGAGGTCCGTTAAAAGCGCAGAGAGCATCATGAAGAACAAGGAACACACCAGGCAGGTCCGAGATACTGTTGTGAAGAAGTTTAAAGCCGGATTTGGATACAAAAAGATTTCCCAAGCTTTAAACATCCCAAGGAGCACTGTGCAAGCGATAATATTGAAATGGAAGGAGTATCAGACCACTGCAAATCTACCAAGACCTGGCCGTCCCTCTAAACTTTCAGCTCATACAAGGAGAAGACTGATCAGAGATGCAGCCAAGAGGCCCATGATCACTCTGGATGAACTGCAGAGATCTACAGCTGAGGTGGGAGACTCTGTCCATAGGACAACAATCAGTCGTATATTGCACAAATCTGGCCTTTATGGAAGAGTGGCAAGAAGAAAGCCATTTCTTAAAGATATCCATAAAAAGTTTTGTTTAAAGTTTGCCACAAGCCACCTGGGAGACACAACAAACATGTGGAAGAAGGTGCTCTGGTCAGATGAAACCAACATTGAACTTTTTGGCAACAATGCAAAACGTTATGTTTGGCGTAAAAGCAACACAGCTAATCACCCTGAACACACCATACCACTGTCAAACATGGTGGTGGCAGCATCATGGTTTGGGCCTGCTTTTCTTCAGCAGGGACAGGGAAGATGGTTAAAATTGATGGGAAGATGGATGGAGCCAAATACAGGACCATTCTGGAAGAAAACCTGATGGAGTCTGCAAAAGACCTGAGACTGGGACGGAGATTTGTCTTCCAACAAGACAATGATCCAAAACATAAAGCAAAATCTACAATGGAATGGTTCAAAAATAAACATATCCAGGTGTTAGAATGGCCAAGTCAAAGTCCAGACCTGAATCCAATCGAGAATCTGTGGAAAGAACTGAAAACTGCTGTTCACAAATGCTCTCCATCCAACCTCACTGAGCTCGAGCTGTTTTGCAAGGAGGAATGGGAAAAAATGTCAGTCTCTCGATGTGCAAAACTGATAGAGACATACCCCAAGCGACTTACAGCTGTAATCGCAGCAAAAGGTGGCGCTACAAAGTATTAACTTAAGGGGGCTGAATAATTTTGCACGCCCAATTTTTCAGTTTTTGATTTGTTAAAAAAGTTTGAAATATCCAATAAATGTCGTTCCACTTCATGATTGTGTCCCACTTGTTGTTGATTCTTCACAAAAAAATACAGTTTTATATCTTTATGTTTGAAGCCTGAAATGTGGCAAAAGGTCACAAAGTTCAAGGGGGCCGAACACTTTCGCAAGGCACTGTATCTCATCCCCATACTGTTATTTATATTTTGCTCCTTTGCTCCCCAGTATCTCTACTTGCACATTAATCAGGTCGCAGTTGTAAATGAGAACTTGTTCTCAGCTGGGCTACCTGGTTAAATAAAGGTGAAATAAAAAATAAAATATATAAATAAACATAGGAATCCAAATCATGTGGCTGTTCAACCTCTGCCATGTCGTTGAGTCAGAGCTGTCTATCTAATAGAACTCAAAGGGTTTTCTTTAATGGAAGCTTCTCTAATGTCAAACATGTAAAGTGTGGTGTACCGCAGGGCAGCTCTAAATGCCCTCTACTCTTTTCTTTTTTTTTACCAAATGACCTGCCACTGGCAATAAACAAAGCATGTGTATCCATGTATGCTGAGGATTCAACCATAAACACATCAGCAACCACAGCTAATGGAGTCACTGAAACCCTTAACAAAGAGTTGCAGTCTGTTTTGGAATGGGGGGCCAGTAATAAACTGGTCCTGAACATCTCTAAAACTAAGAGCATTGTATTTGGTAAAAAACCATTCCCTATGTTCTAGAGCTTAACTGCATCTGGTAAGGAATGGTGTGGCCGTTGAACACGTTGAGGAGACTAAATCACTTGGCGTTACCTTAGATTGTTAACTGTCATGGTCAAAACATATAGATTCAATGGTTGTAAAGACGGCTAGAGGTCTCTCCGTAATAAAGAGATTCTCAGTTTTTTTGACACCACACTCCACAAAGCAAGTCCTGCAGCCTCTAGTTTTGTCTTGATTATTGTCCAGTCATGTTATCGACTGCTGCAAGGAAAGACCTACACTACCATTCAAAAGTTTGGGGTCACTTAGAAATGTCCATTAAAATAACATCAAATTGATCGGAAATACAGTGTAGACATTATTACTGTTGTACATTTCCTGAACTGAACTGTCAGCTTCATTAAATAGTACCCGTAAAACACCGGTCTCAACGTCAACAGTGAAGAGGTGACTCCGGGATGCTGGCCTTCTAGGCAGAGTCCAGTGTCTGTGTTCTTTTGCCCATCTTAATCTCTTCTTTTTATTGGCCAGTCTGAGATATGGCTTTTTCTCGTTTGCTCATCTTAATCTTTTCTTTTTATTGGCCAGTCTGAGATATGGCTTTTTCTCGTTTGCTCATCTTAATCTTTTCTTTTTATTGGCCAGTCTGAGATATGGCTTTTTCTTTGCATCTCTGCCTAGAAGGCCAGCATCCCGGAGTCGCGTCTTCACTATTGACGTTGAGACTGGTGTTTTGTGGGTACTATTTAATGAAGCTGCCAGTTGAGGCATCTGTTTCTCAAACTAGACACTCTAATGTACTTGTTCTCTTGCTCAGTTGTGCACCGGGGCCTCCCATTCCTTTTTCTATTCTGGTTAGAGACAGTTTGTGCTGTTCTGTGAAGGGAGTAGTACACAGCGTTGTACGAGATCTACAGTTTCTTGCCAATTACTCACATGGAATAGCCTTCATTTCTCAGAGCAAGAACAGACTGACGAGTTTCAGAAGAAGGTTTTTTGTTTCTGGCCATTTTGAGCCTGTAATCAAACCCACAAATGCTGATGCGCCAGATACTCAACTAGTCTACAGAAGGCCAGTTTTATTGCTTCTTTAATCAGAACAACAGTTTTCAGCTGTGCTAACATAATTGCAAAAGGGTTTTCTAATGATCAATTAGCCTTTTAAAATGATAAACTTGGATTAGCTAACACAACGTGCCATTGGAACACAGATGGTTGCTGATAATGGGCCTCTGTACGCCTATGTAAATATTCCGTAAAAAATCTGGCGTTTCCAGCTACAATAGTCGTTTACAACATTAACAATGTCTACACTGTATTTCTGATCAATTTGATGCTATTTTAATTGACAAAACATTTGCTTTTCTTTCAAAAACAAGGACATTTCTAAGTGACCCCAAACTGTTGAACCGCAGTGTAGTTAAGCTGCAGCTGGCCCAGAACAGAGCAGCACGTCTTGCTCTTCATCGTAATCAGAGGGCAGATGTAAATACTATGCTGCCAGTCTCTCTTGGCTCAGAGTTGAGGGGAGACTGACTGCGTCACGTATTATTTTTATAAGAAACATTGTGTTTAAAATCCCAAATTGTCTGCATAGTCAACTTACACACAGTTCTGACACACACACTTACCCCACCAGGGGTCTTTTCACAGTCCCCAAATCCAGAACAAATTCAAGAAAGAGTACAGTATTATATGAAGCCATTATTTCATGGAACTTCCTTCCATCTCTTCTTGCTGAAATTAACAGCAAACCTGGTTTCAAAAAACAGATAAAGCAACACCTCTCGGCACAACGCCTCTCCCCTATTGGACCCAGATAGTTTGTGTGTATGTAGTGATGTCTAGGCTACGTGTGCCTTTTTAAAAATGTTTAATGTAGTTCTGTTCTTGTTATTTGTCATAGTTGATGTTCTGTATTATTTGTCATGTTCTGTGTGGACCCCAGGAAGAGTAGCTGCTGCTTTGGCAGAACACTCTAGTGTTTAATAGGGATCCTAATAAAATGCCCCCCAAAATACCAATTATATGTTAGTAAAATACCATTATCCAAATGTTCAAACAACACCATTCTACATTACTGTACTAAAAACTCCCAGGGGGCCTAGCATTACATATTGGCTTCTGCCTCTCTCCCATACCACCATCCAGATGTGAAGTTCCACACTATTACAGAGAGAGCTGCCTGCCAGGAAGAGCCTTGAGACATAGAGCAGAGTGGTGAGGGAGGGAGGGGAGGGAGGAGGGGAGGGGAGGGAGGAGGGGAGGGGAGGGAGGAGGGGAGGGAGGGGAGGGAGGAGGGGAGGGAGGGGAGGGAGGAGGGGAGGGGAGGGAGGAGCGGAGGGGAGGGAGGAGGGGAGGGAGGGGAGGGAGGAGGGGAGGGGAGGGAGGAGGGGAGGGGAGGGAGGGGAGGGAGGAGGGGAGGGAGGGGAGGGAGGAGGGGAGGGAGGGGAGGGAGGAGGGGAGGGAGGGGAGGGAGGAGGGGAGGGGAGGGCGGAGGGGAGGGAGGGAGGGAGGAGGGGAGGGGAGGGGAGGGAGGAGGGGAGGGGAGGGAGGAGGGGAGGGGAGGGAGGAGGGGAGGGGAGGGCGGAGGGGAGGGCGGAGGGGAGGGGAGGGTGGAGGGGAGGGAGGAGCGGAGGGGAGGGGAGGGAGGAGGGGAGGGAGGAGGGGAGGGGAGGGGGGAGGGGAGGGAGGAGGGGAGGGAGGAGGGGAGGGGAGGGGAGGGGAGGGAGGAGGGGAGGGGAGGGGAGGGAGGAGGGGAGGGAGGAGGGGAGGGGAGGAGAGGGAGGAGGGGAGTGAGGAGGGGAGGGAGGAGGGGAGGGGTGTTCATATAAAAACAACATGTTATTTGGGGTTTCGTCCAGTATGTCTGCAGGGTCAATGTTTTTTCAGTTGAAATTACAATGCCAAGCTCAAATACCTACATGCCAGATCATTCCCCCGGCATTCATGTTCCCATGTAATGATTGTCACTCTCTAGCAAGGGGTGCGGGGGAAGTTATGAAATCAGCCACTGATGTTTCCAGGCAGCCCCCATGATAATAACATGGCTTTAATGGAGGTTTGTTAGAAAGGTTTGTGTCCCAAATGTTCCCTACATACAGATAGAATATAGTATACACGTAGTCTATAGACACATACAGATAGAATATAGTATACACGTAGTCTATAGACACATACAGATAGAATATAGTATACACGTAGTCTATAGACACCTACAGATAGAATATAGTGTTGGGGTTGGGGTGGCAGGGTAGCCTAGTGGTTAGAGTGTTGGACTAGTAACTGGAAGGTTGCAAGTTCAAACCCCTGAGCTGACAAGGTACAAAACTGTCGTTCTGCCCCTGACCAGGCAGTTAAACCCACTAGGTCGTCATTGAAAATAAGAATTTGTTCTTAACTGACTTGCCTGGTTAAATAAAGATACAAAAAATGAAGTATCCATATAATTGTCCTTCTTCATAATCTATTTTGTGAAGTGCCTCCTGCAGCAAAGCACCTCCACAACATGATGCTGCCACCCCTGTGCTTCACGGGGGTGACAGCATCATGGTGTTCTTCGGCTTGCAAGCCTCCCCCTTTTTCCTCCAAACATAACGAGGGTCATTATGGCCATTATGGCTATTATGGCCAAACAGTTCTGTTTTTGTTTCATTAGACCAGAGGACATTTCTCCAAAAAGTACGATCATTGTCCCCATGTGCAGTTGCAAACCGTAGTCTAGCTTTTTTATGGCGGTTTTGGAGCAGTGGCTTCTTCCTTGCTGAGCGGACTCGTTTTACTGTGGAAATAGATACTTTTGTACCTGTTTCAAGCAAAGAGTCACTGAGTTTGAAGGTAGGCCTTGAAATACATCCACAGGTACACCTCCAATTGACTCAAATGATGTCAATTAGCCTATCAGAAGCTTCTAAAGCCATGACATAATTTTCTGGAATTTTCCAAGCTGTTTGAAGGCACAGTCAACTTAGTGTATGTAAACTTCTGACCCACTGGAATTGTGGTACAGTGAATTATAAGTGAAATAATCTGTTTTGTGAACAATTGTTGGAAAAATGTATTGTGTCATGCACAAAGTAGATGTCCTAACCGACTTGCCAAAACTATAGTTTGTTAACAAGAAATTAGTGGAGTGGTTGAAAAATAAGTTTTAATGACTCCAACCTGAATGTATGTAAATTTCCGACTTCAACTGTATGTATAACAGCACAGTTCTGAGATCAGGTGTGTACAACCCAGCCCTCTATACCCCTCTACAACCCTCTACAACACTCTATAACCCTCTACAACACTCTACAACACTCTATAACCCTCTAAAACCCTCTATAACCCTCTACAACACTCGATAACCCTCTATAACCCTCTATAACCCTCTACAACTCTCTATAACCCTCTATACCCCTCTACAACCCTCTACAACCCTCTACATCCCTCTACAACCCTCTACAACCCTCTACAACACTCTACAAACATCTACAACCCTATACAACCCTATACAACCCTCTACAACCCTCTATAACCCTATATATCCCTCTATAACCCTCTACAACCCTCTACAATCCTCTATAACCATCTACAATCCTATACAACCCTCTATAACCCTCTACTACCCTCTATAACCCTCTACAACCCTCTACAACCCTATATTACCCTCTATAACCCTCTACAACCCTATATACCCATCTATAACCCTCTACAACTCTCTATAACCCTTTATAACCCTCTACAACCATCTACAATTCTCTACATCCCTCTATAACCCTCTACAACCCTCTACAATCCTCTATAACCATCTACAATCCTATACAACCCTCTACTACCCTCTATAACCCTCTACAACCCTCTACAACCCTATAGTACCCTCTATAACCCTCTACAACCCTATATAACCCTCTACAACCCTTTACATCCCTCTATAACCCTCTACAACCCTCTATAACCCTCTACAACCCTCTACATCGCTCTATAACTCTCTATAAGCCTCTATAACCCTCTACAACCCTCTATAACCCTCTACTGCCCTCTGTAACCCTCTACTACCCACTACACCCCTATATAACCCTCTACAACCCTCTATAACCCTCTACAACCCTATGTAACCCTCTACAACCCTATGTAACCCTCTACAACCCTATGTAGCCCTCTACAACCCTATGTAGCCATATACAACCCTCTTACATCCCTCTATAACCCTCTATAACCCTCTACAACCCTCTCATATTCCCCCCTGGTCATTCCGGGACCACCACTCTGAGGCCGGTCTGAAAGGCAGTGAAACTAAATATATCTGGACTGGCCCTTTCCTTTCCTACGGGGCCGGAGCGGTTCAGGGTTGGTGTGTTACAGTTGTTCCTCCATACATAATTCATTTATTAAGTCCATGTATGATCTGCTCCTGACACTCAGTTGGCCTCCCGCAGCTCAGAGAACCGAGGCTGTAGAAAAGTCTTCCAGTAACTGTTTGATTCAAATTAAAACCACATTTCCATGATTCCCTTTTTACATGTTCCCTGGGGACATCTGAGTCCCTATGCTCTGACAGCTACGAGCTGAGCAACATTACATACTAGATCAGAAAATACTCTGTTCCCTGGGGACATCTGAGTCCCTATGCTCTGACAGCTACGAGCTGAGCAACATTACATACTAGATTAGAAAATACTCTATTATTAAATACTTTTTTAGAAATTACTATATTATGAAATACTTTATTAATTTGTTGACTGAGAGACCACCGGTTGGGACTCACTCCAACTCACACAATGGCCTTATTCAGTTCATAGTAATAAATAATGTATCTTGTAACCTACTTATTTCTCTACAGTCTGTTATTTTACAGCCCTGCTCTATTCTCTACAGTCTGTTATTTTACAGCCCTGCTCTATTCTCTACAGTCTGTTATTTTACAGCCCTGCTCTATTCTCTAGTCTGTTATTTTACAGCCCTGCTCTATTCTCTACAGTCTGTTATTTTACAGCCCTGCTCTATTCTCTACAGTCTGTTATTTTACAGCCCTGCTCTATTCTCTAGTCTGTTATTTTACAGCCCTGCTCTATTCTCTACAGTCTGTTATTTTACAGCCCTGCTCTATTCTCTACAGTCTGTTATTTTACAGCCCTGCTCTATTCTCTACAGTCTGTTATTTTACAGCCCTGCTCTATTCTCTAGTCTGTTATTTTACAGCCCTGCTCTATTCTCTAGTCTGTTATTTTACAGCCCTGCTCTATTCTCTAGTCTGTTATTTTACAGCCCTGCTCTATTCTCTACAGTCTGTTATTTTACAGCCCTGCTCTATTCTCTAGTCTGTTATTTTACAGCCCTGCTCTATTCTCTACAGTCTGTTATTTTACAGCCCTGCTCTATTCTCTAGTCTGTTATTTTACAGCCCTGCTCTATTCTCTACAGTCTGTTATTTTACAGCCCTGCTCTATTCTCTACAGTCTGTTATTTTACAGCCCTGCTCTATTCTCTACAGTCTGTTATTTTACAGCCCTGCTCTATTCTCTAGTCTGTTATTTTACAGCCCTGCTCTATTCTCTACAATCTGTTATTTTACAGCCCTGCTCTATTCTCTACAATCTGTTATTTTACAGCCCTGCTCTATTCTCTAGTCTGTTATTTTACAGCCCTGCTCTATTCTCTAGTCTGTTATTTTACAGCCCTGCTCTATTCTCTAGTCTGTTATTTTACAGCCCTGCTCTATTCTCTACAGTCTGTTATTTTACAGCCCTGCTCTATTCTCTAGTCTGTTATTTTACAGCCCTGCTCTATTCTCTACAGTCTGTTATTTTACAGCCCTGCTCTATTCTCTAGTCTGTTATTTTACAGCCCTGCTCTATTCTCTAGTCTGTTATTTTACAGCCCTGCTCTATTCTTTACAGTCTGTTATTTTACAGCCCTGCTCTATTCTATAGTCTGTTATTTTACAGCCCTGCTCTATTCTCTAGTCTGTTATTTTACAGCCCTGCTCTATTCTCTACAGTCTGTTATTTTACAGCCCTGCTCTATTCTTTAGTCTGTTATTTTACAGCCCTGCTCTATTCTCTACAGTCTGTTATTTTACAGCCCTGCTCTATTCTCTACAGTCTGTTATTTTACAGCCCTGCTCTATTCTCTAGTCTGTTATTTTACAGCCCTGCTCTATTCTCTAGTCTGTTATTTTACAGCCCTGCTCTATTCTTTACAGTCTGTTATTTTACAGCCCTGCTCTATTCTCTAGTCTGTTATTTTACAGCCCTGCTCTATTCTCTAGTCTGTTATTTTACAGCCCTGCTCTATTCTCTACAGTCTGTTATTTTACAGCCCTGCTCTATTCTCTAGTCTGTTATTTTACAGCCCTGCTCTATTCTCTAGTCTGTTATTTTACAGCCCTGCTCTATTCTCTAGTCTGTTATTTTACAGCCCTGCTCTATTCTCTACAGTCTGTTATTTCACAGCCCTGCTCTATTCTCTAGTCTGTTATTTTACAGCCCTGCTCTATTCTCTAGTCTGTTATTTTACAGCCCTGCTCTATTCTCTAGTCTGTTATTCTCTACAATCTGTTATTTTACAGCCCTGCTCTATTCTCTACAATCTGTTATTTTACAGCCCTGCTCTATTCTCTAGTCTGTTATTTTACAGCCCTGCTCTATTCTCTACAGTCTGTTATTTTACAGCCCTGCTCTATTCTCTAGTCTGTTATTTTACAGCCCTGCTCTATTCTCTACAGTCTGTTATTTTACAGCCCTGCTCTATTCTCTAGTCTGTTATTTTACAGCCCTGCTCTATTCTCTAGTCTGTTATTTTACAGCCCTGCTCTATTCTTTACAGTCTGTTATTTTACAGCCCTGCTCTATTCTATAGTCTGTTATTTTACAGCCCTGCTCTATTATCTAGTCTGTTATTTTACAGCCCTGCTCTATTCTCTACAGTCTGTTATTTTACAGCCCTGCTCTATTCTCTAGTCTGTTATTTTACAGCCCTGCTCTATTCTCTACAGTCTGTTATTTTACAGCCCTGCTCTATTCTCTACAGTCTGTTATTTTACAGCCCTGCTCTATTCTCTAGTCTGTTATTTTACAGCCCTGCTCTATTCTCTAGTCTGTTATTTTACAGCCCTGCTCTATTCTTTACAGTCTGTTATTTTACAGCCCTGCTCTATTCTCTAGTCTGTTATTTTACAGCCCTGCTCTATTCTCTAGTCTGTTATTTTACAGCCCTGCTCTATTCTCTACAGTCTGTTATTTTACAGCCCTGCTCTATTCTCTAGTCTGTTATTTTACAGCCCTGCTCTATTCTCTAGTCTGTTATTTTACAGCCCTGCTCTATTTTCTAGTCTGTTATTTTACAGCCCTGCTCTATTCTCTACAGTCTGTTATTTCACAGCCCTGCTCTATTCTCTAGTCTGTTATTTTACAGCCCTGCTCTATTCTCTAGTCTGTTATTTTACAGCCCTGCTCTATTCTCTAGTCTGTTATTCTCTACAATCTGTTATTTTACAGCCCTGCTCTATTCTCTACAATCTGTTATTTTACAGCCCTGCTCTATTCTCTAGTCTGTTATTTTACAGCCCTGCTCTATTCTCTACAGTCTGTTATTTTACAGCCGTGCTCTATTCTCTAGTCTGTTATTTTACAGCCCTGCTCTATTCTCTAGTCTGTTATTTTACAGCCCTGCTCTATTCTCTACAGTCTGTTATTTTACAGCCCTGCTCTATTCTTTACAGTCTGTTATTTTACAGCCCTGCTCTATTCTCTAGTCTGTTATTTTACAGCCCTGCTCTATTCTCTAGTCTGTTATTTTACAGCCCTGCTCTATTCTCTACAGTCTGTTATTTTACAGCCCTGCTCTATTCTCTAGTCTGTTATTTTACAGCCCTGCTCTATTCTCTAGTCTGTTATTTTACAGCCCTGCTCTATTCTCTAGTCTGTTATTTTACAGCCCTGCTCTATTCTCTACAGTCTGTTATTTCACAGCCCTGCTCTATTCTCTAGTCTGTTATTTTACAGCCCTGCTCTATTCTCTAGTCTGTTATTTTACAGCCCTGCTCTATTCTCTAGTCTGTTATTCTCTACAATCTGTTATTTTACAGCCCTGCTCTATTCTCTACAATCTGTTATTTTACAGCCCTGCTCTATTCTCTAGTCTGTTATTTTACAGCCCTGCTCTATTCTCTACAGTCTGTTATTTTACAGCCGTGCTCTATTCTCTAGTCTGTTATTTTACAGCCCTGCTCTATTCTCTAGTCTGTTATTTTACAGCCCTGCTCTATTCTCTACAATCTGTTATTTTACAGCCCTGCTCTATTCTCTACAATCTGTTATTTTACAGCCCTGCTCTATTCTCTACAGTTTGTTATTTTACAGCCCTGCTCTATTCTCTAGTCTGTTATTTTACAGCCCTGCTCTATTCTCTAGTCTGTTATTTTACAGCCCTGCTCTATTCTCTAGTCTGTTATTTTACAGCCCTGCTCTATTCTCTACAATCTGTTATTTTACAGCCCTGCTCTATTCTCTACAATTTGTTATTTTACAGCCCTGCTCTATTCTCTAGTCTGTTATTTTACAGCCCTGCTCTATTCTCTAGTCTGTTATTTTACAGCCCTGCTCTATTCTCTAGTCTGTTATTTTACAGCCCTGCTCTATTCTCTACAATCTGTTATTTTACAGCCCTGCTCTATTCTCTACAGTCTGTTATTTTACAGCCCTGCTCTATTCTCTAGTCTGTTATTTTACAGCCATGCTCTATTCTCTAGTCTGTTATTTTACAGCCCTGCTCTATTCTCTACAGTCTGTTATTTTACAGCCATGCTCTATTCTCTAGTCTGTTATTTTACAGCCCTGCTCTATTCTCTACAATTTACTATTCTTTACTTTTTTTAGGTAGTGGAATTACTTTTGCTTCCTTCCAGGCCTGAGGGAACACACTTTCTAGTAGGCTTAGATTGAAGATATGACAAATAGGAGTGGCAATATCGTCCTCTGTAATCCTCAGTCATTTTCCATCCAAGTTGTCAGACCCAGGTGGCTTGTCATTGTCTTTTTCACCTCTTCCACAAAAAAAAAAAAAAAAAGTATAAATTACAATGCCTGTCTTACATCATTTGGTTAGTTATTTATTTATTTTTACCTTTATTTAACCAGGCAAGTCAGTTAAGAACAAATTCTTATTTTCAATGGCGGCCTAGGAACAATGGGTTAACTGCCTGGCAGTTTTTTACCTTGTCAGCTCAGGGGGTTTGAACTTGCAACCTTCCGGCTACTTGTCCAACGCTCTGACCACTAGGCTACCCTGCCGCCCCATATGCATGGATGTGGGGCGGCAAGGTAGCCTAGTGGATGTGTAGGGTTAAACATCTGTTGTTGGCATGTCATGCCTTAGTTTGCTAATCTTTCTAATGAAAAAAACATTAAAGTAGTTTGCAATATCAGTGGGTTTTGTGATGAACGAGCCATCGGATCCAATGAATGATGGAGCATTAATTTTTCCTCATCATTTTTCAATTCCTCATCAATTCACAGGGATTTAACAATGTTTTAAAGTAATTTTATTAAAGGGTGCTTATTAGTAACTGGGATAAGCAATTTCATAAATGTGTCAAGTGCAGTGACTGGTTGCTCCTCATTACACACCATCGACCAGCAAATATTCAACATAGGAATCACCACAGAACTCCTTATATGACCTCTTATATACTATATTAGGCCCAGCCTGTCCTCTTATACACTATATTAGGCCCAGCCTGACCTCTTATACACTATATTAGGCCCTGCCTGTCCTCTTATACACTATATTAGGCCCTGCCTGTCCTCTTATACACTATATTAGGCCCAGCCTGTCCTCTTATACACTATATTAGGCCCTGCCTGTCCTCTTATACACTATATTAGGCCCTGCCTGTCCTCTTATACACTATATTAGGCCCAGCCTGTCCTCTTATACACTATATTAGGCCCTGCCTGTCCTCTTATACACTATATTAGGCCCCGCCTGTCCTCTTATACACTATATTAGGCCAGCCTTTGGAACTTTGGTTTTCCTAGATTTGGCTACTATATTGTGATCACTACATCCTATGGATTTGGACACTGCTTTAGAGCAAAATAGTAAAGATGTGATCAATACATGTTGAAAATTTAATTCCTGTGCTGTTTGTAACTACCCTGGTAGGTTGATCAATAACCTGAACCAGGTTGCAGGCACTAGTTACCAGTTTGAGGCTTTCTCTTGAGTGGGCAGCCTGATGAAAGACGGTCAATATTTAAATCACCCAGAAAATATACTTCTCTGTTGATATCACAAACATTATCAAGCATTTCACATGTTAACCAGATACTGACTGTTAGCACTTGCTGGTCTATAGCAGCTTCCCACCAGAATGGGCTTTAGGTGAGGCAGGGGAACCATTTTGCTTCAACAGTATTTGACATGAGATCCTCTCTAAGCTTTACAGGAATATGACTCTAAACATAAACGGCAACACCTCCACCATTGGCATTCCTGTCTCTTCTGAAATTGCTGAAACCATTTATTGCTACTACGGTCTCATCAAAGGTAGTATCTAAGTGAGTCTCAGAGACAGTCAGAAAGTTATCTATTTCATGAACCTTGTTTCTTAGGCTACATATGTGAATGTGGGATATTTTTAACACTTTTCTGGGATTTCTTGATAGTTTTTATTGCTTTACTGGGAGGCTTATCAGAGGTAGACATGACTGGGTTATTTATATTGTAGCTGATAGTGCAGGGCGAGCCTTCACACAGTGGACTTCCTACTAGGGCAAACCGCTTCAGTGCTAACAGTCTAACTCAAATCAAATCAAATTTATTTATATAGCCTTTCATACATCAACTGATATCTCAAAGTGCTGTACAGAAACCCAGCCTAAAACCCCAAACAGCAAGCAATGCAGGTGTAGAAGCACGGTGGCTAGGAAAAACTCCCTAGAAAGGCCAAAACCTAGGTAGAAACCTAGAGAGGAACCAGGCTATGTGGGGTGGCCAGTCCTCTTCTGGCTGTGCCGGGTGGAGATTAGAAACCTAGAGAGGAACCAGGCTATGTGGGGTGGCCAGTCTTCTTCTGGCTCTGCCGGGTGGAGATTATAACAACATGGCCAAGATGTTCAAATGTTCATAAATGACCAGCATGGTCAAATAATAATAATCACAGACAGAACAGTTGAAACTGGAGCAGCAGCACGGCCAGGTGGACTGGGGACAGCAAGGAATCATCATGCCCGATAGTCCTGAGGCATGGTCCTAGGGCTCAGGTCCTCCGAGAGAGAGAAAGAAAGAGAAAGAGAGAATTAGAGAGAGCATACTTAAATTCACACAGGACACCAGATAGGACAGGAGAAGTACTCCAGATATAACAAACTGACCCTAGCCCCCCGACACATAAACTACTGCAGCATAAATACTGAACTCTTGTTCATTGTTGCATAATTACTGCATTCAATAGCTGTAGGTGTTACGGTGAGTGAATGAGGACCCAAAAGCGAATTAACTTAAACAGAGCTTCTTTAATAACCAAACATAGGTAGGCTCAGATAGACCGGCAGATTCCGACAGGACAGGACAAGGTTACAGCAAACATGACGATAGTCTGGTTCAGGCATGAAACACAACAAACAAGAATCCGACAAGGACAGGAACAAAAACAGAGAGAGATATAGGGGACTAATCAGAGGGAAAAGGGGAACAGGTGGGAGAAGGGGTGACGAGGTAGTCAAGAGGAGACAAGGAACAGCTGGGGGAAAGCGGGGGAGAAAAGGTAACCTAATACGACCAGCAGAGGGAGACAGGGTGAAAGGAAAGGACAGAAACACACAACATGACAATACATGACAGTACCCCCCCACTCACCGAGCGCCTCCTGTCGCACTCGAGGAGGAAACCTGGCGGCAACGGAGGAAATCCTCGATCAGCGCACGGTCCAGCACGTCCCGAGAGGGAACCCAACTCCTCTCCTCAGGACCGTACCCCTCCCAATCAACGAGGTACTGGTGACCACGGCCCCGAGGACGCATGTCCAAAATCCTGCGGACCCTGTAGATGGGTGCGCCCTCGACAAGGATGGGGGGGGGGGGGAAGACGAGCGGGGGCGCGAAGAACGGGCTTAATACAGGAGACATGGAAGACCGGGTGGACGCGACGAAGGTATCGCGGAAGAAGAAGTCGAACTGCGACAGGATTAATGACCCGAGAAATACGGAACGGACCAATGAACCGCGGGGTCAACTTGCGAGAAGCCGTCTTAAGGGGAAGGTTCTGAGTGGAGAGCCAAACTCTCTGACCGCGACAATATCTAGGACTCTTAGTTCTACGCTTATTAGCAGCCCTCACAGTCTGCGTCCTATAACGGCAAAGTGCAGACCTGACCCTCTTCCAGGTGCGCTCGCAACGTTGGACAAAAGCCTGAGCGGAGGGGACGCTGGACTCGGCGAACTGAGATGAGAACAGCGGAGGCTGGTACCCGAGGCTACTCTGAAAAGGAGATAGCCCGGTCGCAGACGAAGGAAGCGAGTTGTGGGCGTATTCTGCCCAGGGGAGCTGTTCTGACCAAGACGCAGGGTTGCGAAAAGAAAGACTGCGTAAGATGCGACCAATAGTCTGATTGGCCCGTTCTGCTTGACCGTTAGACTGGGGGTGAAAGCCGGAAGAGAGACTGACGGAAGCCCCAATCAAACGGCAAAACTCCCTCCAAAATTGAGACGTGAATTGCGGACCTCTGTCCGAAACGACGTCTGACGGAAGGCCATGAATTCTGAAAACATTCTCGATGATGATTTGTGCCGTCTCTTTAGCAGAAGGAAGCTTAGCAAGGGGAATGAAATGAGCCGCCTTAGAGAACCTATCGACAACCGTAAGAATAACAGTCTTCCCCGCTGACGAAGGCAGTCCGGTGACAAAATCTAAGGCGATGTGAGGCCACGGTCGAGAGGGAATGGGAAGCGGCCTGAGACGGCCGGCAGGAGGGGAGTTACCGGACTTAGTCTGCGCGCAGACCGAACAAGCAGCCACGAAACGACGCGTGTCATGCTCCCGGGTGGGCCACCAAAAACGCTGGCGAATGGAAGCAAGCGTACCCCGAACGCCAGGGTGGCCGGCTAACTTGGCAGAGTGAGCCCACTGAAGAACGGCCAGACGAGTAGGAACGGGAACGAAAAGAAGGTTGTGAGTGAGCGCTTGCTTTACCTGCCTCTCAATTCCCCAGACAGTCAACCCGACAACACGCCCCTCAGGGAGAATCCCCTCGGGGTCAGTGGAGGCTACTGAAGAACTGAAGAGACGAGATAAAGCATCAGGCTTGGTGTTCTTAGAGCCCGGACGATAAGAAATCACGAACTCGAAACGAGCGAAAAACAGCGCCCAACGCGCCTGACGCGCATTA
This sequence comes from Oncorhynchus mykiss, assembly GCF_057628025.1. Taxonomy (NCBI): domain Eukaryota; kingdom Metazoa; phylum Chordata; class Actinopteri; order Salmoniformes; family Salmonidae; genus Oncorhynchus; species Oncorhynchus mykiss. The sequence goes on along the minus strand of NC_143044.1, from coordinate 64,112,236 downwards.
AGTCGTTTGGCAGAACGGATGTACTCAAGGTTCCTATGGTCAGTCCAAACGACAAAAGGAACGGTCGCCCCCTCCAACCACTGTCGCCATTCGCCTAGGGCTAACCGGATGGCGAGCAGTTCGCGGTTTCCCACATCATAATTACGTTCCGACGGCGACAGGCGATGAGAAAAATACGCGCAAGGGTGGACCTTGTCGTCAGAGAGGGAGCGCTGAGAAAGAATGGCTCCCACGCCCACCTCTGACGCGTCAACCTCGACCACGAACTGTCTAGAGACGTCAGGTGTAACAAGGATAGGAGCGGATGTAAAACGATTCTTGAGGAGATCAAAAGCTCCCTGGGCGGAAACGGACCACTTAAAGCACGTCTTGACAGAAGTAAGGGCTGTGAGAGGAGCTGCCACCTGACCGAAATTACGGATGAAACGACGATAGAAGTTCGCGAAGCCGAGAAAGCGCTGCAGCTCGACGCGTGACTTAGGGACGGGCCAATCAATGACAGCCTGGACCTTAGCGGGATCCATCTTAATGCCTTCAGCGGAAATAACAGAACCGAGAAATGTGACGGAGGAGGCATGAAAAGTGCACTTCTCAGCCTTCACAAAAAGACAATTCTCTAAAAGGCGCTGGAGGACACGTCGAACGTGCTGAACATGAATCTGGAGTGACGGTGAAAAAATCAGGATATCGTCAAGGTAAACGAAAACAAAGATGTTCAGCATGTCTCTCAGGACATCATTGACTAATGCCTGAAAGACAGCTGGAGCGTTAGCGAGGCCGAAAGGAAGAACCCGGTATTCAAAGTGCCCTAACGGAGTGTTAAACGCCGTCTTCCACTCGTCCCCCTCCCTGATGCGCACGAGATGGTAAGCGTTACGAAGGTCCAACTTAGTGAAAAACCTGGCTCCCTGCAGGATCTCGAAGGCTGAGGACATAAGAGGAAGCGGATAACGATTCTTAACTGTTATGTCATTCAGCCCTCGATAATCTATGCAGGGGCGCAGAGACCCGTCCTTCTTCTTGACAAAAAAAAACCCCGCTCCGGCGGGAGAGGAGGAGGGGACTATGGTACCGGCGTCAAGAGCTACAGACAAATAATCCTCGAGAGCCTTACGTTCGGGAGCCGACAGAGAGTATAGTCTACCCCGGGGGGGAGTGGTTCCCGGAAGGAGATCAATACTACAATCATACGACCGGTGTGGAGGAAGAGAGGTGGCCCTGGACCGACTGAACACCGTGCGCAGATCGTGATATTCCTCCGGCACCCCTGTCAAATCACCAGGCTCCTCCTGTGAAGAAGAGACAGAGGAAACAGGAGGGATAGCAGACATTAAACATTTCACATGACAAGAGACGTTCCAGGAGAGGATAGAATTACTAGACCAATTAATGGAAGGATTATGACAAACTAGCCAGGGATGGCCCAAAACAACAGGTGTAAAAGGTGAACGAAAAATCAAAAAAGAAATGGTTTCGCTATGATTACCAGAAACAGTGAGGGTTAAAGGTAGCGTCTCACGCTGAATCCTGGGGAGAGGACTACCATCCAGGGCGAACAAGGCCGTGGACTCCCTTAACTGTCTGAGAGGAATGTCATGTTCCCGAGCCCAGGTCTCGTCCATAAAACAGCCCTCCGCCCCAGAGTCTATTAAGGCACTGCAGGAAGCTGACGAACCGGTCCAGCGTAGATGGACCGACAAGGTAGTGCAGGATCTTGAAGGAGAGACAGGAGTAGTAGCGCTCACCAGTAGCCCTCCGCTTACTGATGAGCTCTGGCTTTTACTGGACATGAAGTGACAAAATGACCAGCAGAACCGCAATAGAGACAGAGGCGGTTGGTGATTCTCCGTTCCCTCTCCTTAGTCAAGATGCGGATACCTCCCAGCTGCATAGGCTCAGCTCCCGAGCCGGCAGAGGAAGATGGTAGTGATGCGGAGAGGGGGGCAACGGAGAACGCGAGCTCCTTTCCACGAGCTCGGTGACGAAGATCAACCCGTCGCTCAATGCGAATAGCGAGTTCAATCAAGGAATCCACGCTGGAAGGAACCTCCCGGGAGAGAATCTCATCCTTTACCTCTGCGCGGAGACCCTCCAGAAGACGAGCGAGCAAAGCCGGCTCGTTCCAGCCACTGGAGGCAGCAAGAGTGCGAAACTCAATAGAGTAGTCTGTTATGGATCGATTGCCTTGACATAGGGAAGACAGGGCCCTGGAAGCCTCCTCCCCAAAAACAGATCGATCAAAAACCCGTATCATCTCCTCCTTAAAGTCCTGATACTGGTTAGTACACTCAGCCCTTGCCTCCCAGATTGCCGTGCCCCACTCACGAGCCCGTCCAATAAGGAGAGATATGACGTAGGCGACACGAGCAGTGCTCCTGGAGTAAGTGTTGGGCTGGAGAGAAAACACAATATCACACTGGGTGAGGAACGAGCGGCATTCAGTGGGCTCCCCAGAGTAACACGGCGGGTTATTGATTCTGGGCTCCGGAGATTCGAAAGCCCTGGAAGTGGCCGGTGGATCGAGGCGGAGATGGTGAACCTGTTCTGTGAGGTTGGAGACTTGGGTGGCCAGGGTCTCAACGGCATGTCGAGCAGCAGACAATTCCTGCTCGTGTCTGCCTAGCATCGCTCCCTGGATCTCGACGGCTGAGTGGAGAGGATCCGAAGTCGCTGGGTCCATTCTTGGTCGGATTCTTCTGTTACGGTGAGTGAATGAGGACCCAAAAGCGAATTAACTTAAACAGAGCTTCTTTAATAACCAAACATAGGTAGGCTCAGATAGACCGGCAGATTCCGACAGGACAGGACAAGGTTACAGCAAACATGACGATAGTCTGGTTCAGGCATGAAACACAACAAACAAGAATCCGACAAGGACAGGAACAAAAACAGAGAGAGATATAGGGGACTAATCAGAGGGAAAAGGGGAACAGGTGGGAGAAGGGGTGACGAGGTAGTCAAGAGGAGACAAGGAACAGCTGGGGGAAAGCGGGGGAGAAAAGGTAACCTAATACGACCAGCAGAGGGAGACAGGGTGAAAGGAAAGGACAGAAACACACAACATGACAATACATGACAGTAGGATTGACAGAAGCATCCAGGAGAGCTAGAGGTACACACATTAGGTTAATTACAGTACATTATGACTGACAACACCCCTGGGACAATGTAGCAGCAGTACGACAACTCAGCAACACAATGGTAGGGATTATCTGATTTATTGTTGATAAATCAAATCAAATGTTATTTGTCACTTGTGCTGAATACAACAACCTTACCGTGAAATGCAGACTAACCAGCCCTTAACCAAGAATACAGTTTTAAGAAAATAGAGTTAAGAAGTTTTTACAAAGTAAGCTAAAGTAAAGAAAATAACAATAACGAGGCTATAAACAGGGGGTACCGGTACCCATTCAGTGTTCGGGGGTAGAAGCTGTTCAGCAGTCTAATGGCTTGGGGGTATAAGCTGTTTATCAGTCTATTGGCTTGGGGGTAGAAGCTGTTCAGCAGTCTAATGGCTTGGGGGTAGAAGCTGTTCAGCAGTCTGATGGCTTGGGGGTAGAAGATGTTCAGCAGTCTGATGGCTTGGGGGTAGAAGATGTTCATCAGTCTAATGGCTTGGGGTAGAAGCTGTTAAGCAGCCTTTTGGACCTAGACTTGGCACTCAGGTACAACTTGCCATATGGTAGCAGAGAGAACAGTCTGTGACTTGGGTGACCGGAGTGTTTGACAATTTTTTGGGCCTTCCTCTCTGACACCGCCTAGTATATAGGTCCTGGATGGCAAGAAGCTTGGCCGCGGTGATGTACTGGGCTGTACGCACTACCCTCTGTAGCACCTTATGGTCAGATGCCGACGAATTTCCTTTCCATGCAGTGATGCAACCAGTGGTGCAGCTCTCGATGGTGCAGCTGTAGAACGTTTTGAGGATCAGAGGACCCAAATCTTTGTTGTGCCCTCTTCATGACTTTCTTTGTGTGTTTGGACCATGATAGTTTGTTGGTGAACTTGAAACTCTAGGCCCTGTCAATGTGAATGGGGGGGTGTTTGGCCCTCCTTTTCCTGTAGTCCATGATCATCTCCTTTGTCTTGCTCATGTTGTGTGAGAGGTTGTTGTCCTGTCCACATCAGGTGTCTGACGTCCTAGTCCCAGGGTCCTTAGCTTAGCTTCTCTGGGATATGTGGGGCGGTAGCATCCCACCTCGCCAACAGCCAGTGAAATTGCAGGGCGCCAAATTCAAAACAACAGAAATCCCATAATTAAAATTCCTCAAACATTTTAAAGATAAACTTCTTGTAAATCTGTAACGGTTTTCTTCCTCTGAAGGAGAGGAGGACCAAAATGCAGTGTGGTGTTCAACATCTTTAACCTGTAGTGACGCCCAGCCTGTGAACGGGACCGTTATCATCATCTGACACTAATTAGCATAACGGACATAAATCTTCCTAGAAAATATTCATATTCATGAAAATCACAAGTGAAATATATTGGAACACAGCTTAGCCTTTTGTTAATCACCCTGTCATCTCAGATTTTCAAAATATGCTTTACAGCCAACGCTAGACAAGCATTTGTGTAAATTTATCATAGCCTAGCATAGCATTATGCCTTGCTAGCAGCAGGCAAACTTGTCACGGAAATCAGAAAAGCAATCAAATTAAATCGTTTACCTTTAATGAACTTCGGATGTTTTCACTCAAGAGACTCCCAGGTAGACAGCCAAAGTTCAATGAAACACCCTGCAAGGGACACTGAGTCCCTAATGGAACCCCCTGCTAGGGACACTGAGTCCCTAATGGAACCCCCTGCTAGGGACACTGAGTCCCTAATGGAACCCCCTGCTAGGGACACTGAGTCCCTAATGGAACCCCCTGCTAGGGACACTGAGTCCCTAATGGAACCCCCTGCTAGGGACACTCAGTCCCTAATGGAACCCCCTGCTAGGGACACTGAGTCCCTAATGGAACCCCCTGCTAGGGACACTGAGTCCCTAATGGCGTGACACCCTGCTAGGGACACTGAGTCCCTTATTGAACCCCCTGCTAGGGACACTGAGTCCCTAATGGAACCCCCTGCTAGGGACACTGAGTCCCTAATGGCGTGACACCCTGCTAGGGACACTGAGTCACTATACAGGTTAAACATTGTGCACTATATATATGGGTTACCATTCGGAAGTCACTCTCTCTCTCTGACTTCGCCTCATTGTTCAGACAACCTGTTTTTATTGTAAAACTATCAATGTTCATGGATCACAAAGACGCCTGATAATATTCTCCCTTTTCACAAGTCGGACTCAGAACTGATATCTGAGATAAAGAGAAGGAACAGTTGATCAGATGGGGGTTTAGTTTAGGAACCCTAGAGAAGTTAACAGCACACAGCATTATTTAGAGAAGGAACAGTTGATCAGATAGGGTTTAGTTTAAGAACCCTAGAGAAGTTAACAGCACACAGCATTATTTAGAGAAGGAACAGTTGATCAGATGGGGGTTTAGTTTAGGAGCCCTAGAGAAGTTAACAGCACACAGCATTATTTAGAGAAGGAACAGTTGATCAGATAGGGTTTAGTTTAAGAACCCTAGAGAAGTTAACAGCACACAGCATTATTTAGAGAAGGAACAGTTGATCAGATGGGGTTTAGTTTAAGAACCCTAGAGAAGTTAACAGCACACAGCATTATTTAGAGAAGGAACAGTTGATCCCCCTGTCTCAGTGTGTTTCTGTCTCCTCAGTGTGTTTCTGTCTCCTCAGTGTGTTTATGTCCCCCTGTCTCCTCAGTGTGTCTCTGTGTCTCTAACTCCTCTGTGTCTCTGACTCCTCTGTGCCTCTGTGTCTCTGCATCTCTGACTCCTCTGTGTCTCTGTGTCTCTGACTCCATATTGTCTCTGACTCCACAGTGTCTCTGTGTCACTGACTCCACAGTGTCTCTGTGTCTCTGTGTCTCTGACTCCACAGTGTCTCTGTGTCTCTGTGTCTCTTACTCCACAGTGTCTCTGTGTCTCTGTGTCCACAGTGTCTCTGTGTCTCTGTGTCTCTGACTCCACAGTGTCTCTGTGTCTCTGACTGCACAGTGTCTCTGTGTCTCTGACTGCACAGTGTATCTGTGTCTCTGACTCCACTGTGTCTCTGTGTCTCTGTGTCTCTGACCCCACAGTGTCTCTGTGTCTCTGACTCCATATTGTCTCTGACTCCACAGTGTCTCTGTGTATCTGACTCCACTGTGACTCCACTCTGTTGACAACAGTGTTTCTCTCTGTCTCTCCTCTAGCTCCCAACCTGAAGGGCCGGCCTCGGAAAAAGAAGCTGTCCTTCTCGCAACGCTGCGACTCCCAGAATACACCAGCAGGCAAGGAGACGTGCAACACAGAGGGCAAGGCCCCTGCCAAGGTACAACATCTGATAGCAATAGCATTAGCACTGGTCTCTCCTCTGGGCCCCTGCCAAGGTACAGCATCTGATAGCAATAGCATTAGCACTGGTCTCTCCTCTGGGCCCCCAGGTACAGCATCTGATAGCAATAGCATTAGCACTGGTCTCTCCTCTGGGCCCCCAGGTACAGCATCTGATAGCAATAGCATTAGCACTGGTCTCTCCTCTGGGCCCCTGCCAAGGTACAGCATCTGATAGCAATAGCATTAGCACTGGTCTCTCCTCTGGGCCCCCAGGTACAGCATCTGATAGCAATAGCATTAGCACTGGTCTCTCCTCTGGGCCCCCAGGTACAGCATCTGATAGCAATAGCATTAGCACTGGTCTCTCCTCTGGGCCCCTGCCAAGGTACAGCATCTGATAGCAATAGCATTAGCACTGGTCTCTCCTCTGGGCCCCCAGGTACAGCATCTGATAGCAATAGCATTCGCACTGGTCTCTCCTCTGGGCCCCTGCCAAGGTACAGCATCTGATAGCAATAGCATTAGCACTGGTCTCTCCTCTGGGCCCCCAGGTACAGCATCTGATAGCAATAGCATTAGCACTGGTCTCTCCTCTGGGCCCCTGCCAAGGTACAGCATCTGATAGCAATAGCATTAGCACTGGTCTCTCCTCTGGGCCCCCAGGTACAGCATCTGATAGCAATAGCATTAGCACTGGTCTCTCCTCTGGGCCCCCAGGTACAGCATCTGATAGCAATAGCATTAGCACTGGTCTCTCCTCTGGGCCCCTGCCAAGGTACAGCATCTGATAGCAATAGCATTAGCACTGGTCTCTCCTCTGGGCCCCCAGGTACAGCATCTGATAGCAATAGCATTCACACTGGTCTCTCCTCTGGGCCCCTGCCAAGGTACAGCATCTGATAGCAATAGCATTAGCACTGGTCTCTCCTCTGGGGCCCCCAGGTACAGCATCTGATAGCAATAGCATTAGCACTGGTCTCGCCCACAGGTATAGCATTCATTACTATTTAGTAATTGATTAAGATCCCCAAGACTACTAACGCAGAAGCTACTCTTCCTGGGTTCCACACAAAACATAGAACATGACATAATACAGACCATTGGTATACACTAACTCTAGGACTGAACTACATAGGTTTAGAATCATACGTTCACACCGACACACACCTTGACATTCAGCCTGCTCACAGATACAGTTTCACATTCAGCCTGCTCACAGATACAGTTCCACATTCAGCCGGCTCACAGATACAGTTTCACATTCAGCCTGCTCACACATACAGTTTCACATTCAGCCTGCTCACACATACAGTTCCACATTCAGCCTGCTCACAGATACAGTTCCACATTCAGCCGGCTCACAGATACAGTTTCACATTCAGCCGGCTCACAGATACAGTTTCACATTCAGCCTGCTCACAGATACAGTTTCACATTCAGCCTGCTCACACATACAGTTCCACATTCAGCCTGCTCACAGATACAGTTTCACATTCAGCCTGCTCACACATACAGTTCCACATTCAGCCGGCTCACAGATACAGTTCCACATTCAGCCTGCTCACAGATACATTTCCACATTCAGCCTGCTCACAGGTACAGTTTCACATTCAGCCTGCTCACAGGTACAGTTTCACATTCAGCCTGCTCACACATACAGTTTCACATTCAGCCTGCTCACACATACAATTCCACATTCAGCCGGCTCACAGATACAGTTCCACATTCAGCCGGCTCACAGATACAGTTTCACATTCAGCCGGCTCACAGATACAGTTCCACATTCAGCCTGCTCACAGATACAGTTTCACATTCAGCCTGCTCACACATACAGTTTCACATTCAGCCTGCTCACAGGTACAGTTTCACATTCAGCCAGCTCACAGATACAGTTCCACATTCAGCCTGCTCACAGATACAGTTTCACATTCAGCCTGCTCACAGATACAGTTCCACATTCAGCCTGCTCACAGATACAGTTTCACATTCAGCCTGCTCACACATACAGTTTCACATTCAGCCTGCTCACACTATCCTGCTTATATGAAACAAACAAAACAGTGTACTGGAGGAGCTTCACATTTTGTCCCATTCAGCTCATAAAATGAAGTAAACTATCAGCTGGCTGGGCTTCACTTCACCTCCTTCACCCCTGCTCATAAACAGTGTACCAGGGGAGTTTCACATATTGTCCTTCACTCCCATTCAGCTCCCAAGCAAAAAGGTAATTGCTCATAGCGTGGAACTGAGAAAAATGGCTTTTATTTACCTTGGTTGCACAGTAGCTCTATGCAGTTACTGCTAACATGACCTCCATTTTTCCAAAACGCAATATAATAGAGGCAGGATACTTGTCCACATGATTAAGCATGTATTTAATGTAGCAAAAAATATATATTAACTCATTTTCGACCAAATGAGCAGTTACTGCCTTTTTGCTTGGTAGGGCAGAATACCGATAATGATAGTAATAGCGTAAACCATGGCAATAACAACAGCGATAGCATTAGCGATAGCATTAGCGATAGCATTAGCGATTGCATTAGCGCTAGCATTAGCGATTGCATTAGCGAAAGCATTAGCGCTAGTGATAGCTTTATCAAAAGCGATATTTTAACGATAGTGTAAGCAATAGCATTAGAGTTAGGAATAGCTTTAGCCTCTATTGGGGCTCCAGGTATAGTATTAGTTAGCAAAAGCATTATTCTTTTCCGTGGGCCTCTCTCTCCCTCTCTACTCCACAGAGGCTGATATCCAGACTATCTCTCTCCTCTTGGCCCAGACCCAAAGTTGCCGTAGATACTTGTACTGTTTGCGCTCAGATATTTGGTTTCTCAAATGACTGCCTCGCCTGGTTTACCAAGTACTTCTCAGATAGAGTTCAGTATGTCAAATCGGAGGACCTGTTGTCCGGTGCCACAGGGTTCAATTCTCGGGCCGACTCTTTTCTCTGTATACATCAATGATGTCGCTCTTGCTGCTGGTGATTCTCTGATCCACCTCTACGCAGACGACACCATTCTGTATACATCTGGCCCTTCTTTGGACACTGTGTTAAAAACCTGTTGTGACTAGGGGGCAGTATTTTCATTTTTGGAAAAAAAACGTTCACGTAGTAAACGGGATATTTTGTCAGGACAAGATGCTAGAATATGCATATAATTGACAGCTTTGGATAGAAAACACTCTAAAGTTTCCAAAACTGTACAAATATTGTCTGTGAGTATAACAGAACTGATGTTGCAGGCGAAAGCCTGAGAAAAATCCAATCCGGAGGTGCCTCATGTTTTGAAAGCGCTGCGTTCCTATGCGTCCCTATTGAGCAGTGAATGGGCTATCAACCAGATTACTCTTTCTCCGTATTCCCGAAGGTGTCTACAGCATTGTGATGTAATTTTACGCATTTATGTTGAAGAATACCCGTAAGCGGCTACATTGCGCAAGTGGTCACCTGATGCTCCCAGAGAGATTTTCGCGTAAAATACAGAGGTAGCCATTACTCCAATCGGTCCTACTGAAAAACTAATTGTCCCGATGGATATATTATTGAATAGATATTAGAAAAACACCTTGAGGATGGATTATAAACAACGTTTGGCATGTTTTTGTCGATATTATGGAGCTAATTTGGAATATTTTTTGCTGTTTTCGTGACTGCAATTTCCGGGCGATTTCTCAGCCAAACGTGAAGAACAAACGGAGCTATTTCGCCTACAAAAATAATATTTTGGGAAAAAAAGGAACATTTGCTATCTAACTGGCAGTCTCGTGAGTGAAAACATCCAAAGCTCATCAAAGGTAAACGATTTAATTTGATTGCTTTTCTGATTTCCGTGACCAAGTTACCTGCTGCTAGCTGGACAAAATGCTATGCTAGGCTATCGATAAACTTATACAAATGATTGTCTAGCTTTGGCTGTAAAGCATATTTTGAAAATCTGAGATGACAGGGTGATTAACAAAATGCTAAGCTGTGTCTCAATATATTATATTTCTGATTTTCATGAATAGGAATATTTTTTAGGAATATTTATGTCCGTTGCGTTATGCTAATTAGTGTCAGGCGATGATTACGCTCCCTCATGCGGGATGGGGAGTCACTAGAGGTTAACTAAATTTGCAGGTTTCCATTTTTTTGTTGCTATAACAGCCTCCACTCTTTCCACTAGATGTTGGAACATTGCTGAGGGGACTGTCTTCCATTCAGAGCGTTAGTGAGGTCGGGACAGATGTCCGTTGCTCTAATGTCCATCTCTGCCCCCATCTCTGCCCCCATCTCTGCCCTCATGTCCTTCTCTGCCCTCATGTCCTTCTCTGCCCCCATCTCTGCCCTCATGTCCTTCTCTGCCCTCATGTCCTTCTCTGCCCTCATGTCCTTCTCTGCCCTCATGTCCTTCTCTGCCCTCATGTCCTTCTCTGCCCTCATGTCCTTCTCTGCCCTCATGTCCATCTCTGCCCTCATGTCCTTCTCTGCCCTCATGTCCTTCTCTGCCCTCATGTCCATCTCTGCCCTCATGTCCTTCTCTGCCCTCATGTCCTTCTCTGCCCTCATGTCCTTCTCTGCCCTCATGTCCTTCTCTGCCCTCATGTCCTTCTCTGCCCTCATGTCCATCTCTGCCCTCATGTCCATCTCTGCCCTCATGTCCACCTATGCCCATCTATGCCCTCATGTCCATCTATGCCCTCATGTCCATCTATGCCCTCATGTCCATCTCTGCCCTCATGTCCATCTCTGCCCTCATGTCCTTCTCTGCCCTCATGTCCTTCTCTGCCCTCATGTCCATCTCTGCCCTCATGTCCATCTATGCCCTCATGTCCATCTATGCCCTCATGTCCACCTATGCCCTCATGTCCACCTATACCCTCATGTCCACCTATACCCTCATGTCCACCTATACCCTCATGTCCACCTATACCCTCATGTCCACCTATGCCCTCATGTCCACCTATGTCCTCATGTCCACCTATGTCCTCATGTCCATCTCTGCCCTCATGTCCATCTCTGCCCTCATGTTCATCTCTGCCCTCATGTCCATCTCTGCCCTCATGTCCATCTCTGACCTCATGTCCATCTCTGACCTCATGTCCATCTCTGACCTCATGTCCATCTCTGACCTCATGTCCATCTCTGACCTCATGCCCATCTCTGACCTCATGCCCATCTCTGACCTCATGTCCATCTCTGTCCTCATGTCCATCTCTGCCCTCATGTCCATCTCTGTCCTCATGTCCATCTCTGGCCTCATGTCCATCTCTGCCCTCGTGTCCATCTCTGCCCTCATGTCCATCTCTGCTCTCGTGTCCATCTCTGCCCTCGTGTCCATCTCTGCCCTCGTGTCCATCTCTGCCCTCGTGTCCTTCTCTGCCCTCGTGTCCATCTCTGCCCTCGTGTCCATCTCTGCCCTCGTGTCCATCTCTGCCCTCATGTCCATCTCTGTTCTCATGTCCTTCTCTGTCCTCTGTGTCTTCAGGTGAAGCCTGAGTCCAAGGCAGTGCTGTCCAGGTGGCCTAAAGGAATCAGTAGAGGCAGCAGCTGCTGTAAGAGGGTCTCCCCTAAAGGAAGAACAGGGGGAGGAGGTGAGAAGTGTCCTCCTGATGAACAGGCCTTCCTAGTAGCTCTGTATAAATACATGAAGGAGAGGAGGACGCCCATAGAGAGGATCCCCTACCTGGGCTTCAAACAGAGTAAGTAGAAGCCTCCTTATTTTATTGCCTCTATCTTTCTGGAGCCAACACCTCTGTTTTCTCACTAGATGCTGTCAGTCTGTCTGTCAGGCCACCAGGGTCAGGTGCTGCTGTGTCAACATGGTATCAGCCCTGCATTGAGTCCAGGAACAACGATGCTAACATGTGGCAGCACAGCAGAACAGAACACAGCAGAGCGGAACAGAGCAGAACAGAGCAGAACACAGCTGAGCAGAACAGAGCAGAACACAGCTGAGCAGAACAGAGCAGAACACAGCTGAGCAGAACAGAGCAGAACACAGCTGAGCAGAGCAGAGCAGAACAGAGCAGAACAGGAGGATATGGGGGTAGAATAAGAGAGAGGAGGAGAGGAGGATATGGGGGTAGAATAAGAGAGAGGAGGAGAGGAGGATATGGGGATACAATAGGGGAGAGGAGGAGAGGAGGTTTGAGAGAGAGGAGGAGAGAAGGATATAGGGGTAGAATAAGGGAGAGAGAAGGCCATCATGACAAATGCATGGAATCCTGATGAAAGCCAGATTGATCCTCTGGAGTCCATCAGTAATATTCCTTTTAGAGAATGTAATTGACAGACACTACAGTATGGAATTGTCCTGTACATTGTAATTAATATGTTATTAATATTGTATTAAAAACAGGTTTTCTTTTTCATGTAAGAAGTGTTGATATTTCAAAAACCTTAAATCCCTTTTGAATGTTGTAGGTCTGACTGACTGACTGACTGATTGACTGTATTGTATAGACAGAACATTACAACTGGGTTTGTCTTGGTGTTATTGTCTTATTGATCGTTGTATAGACAGAACATTACAACTGGGTTTGTCTTGGTGTTATTGTCTTATTGATCGTTGTATAGACAGAACATTACAACTGGGTTTGTCTTGGTGTTATTGTCTTATTGATCGTTATATAGACAGAACATTACAACTGGGTTTGTCTTGGTGTTATTGATCGTTGTATAGACATAACATTACAACTGGGTTTGTCTTGGTGTTACTGTCTTATTGATCGTTGTATAGACATAACATTACAACTGGGTTTGTCTTGGTGTTATTGTCTTATTGATCATTGTATAGACAGAACATTACAACTGGGTTTGTCTTGGTGTTATTGTCGTATTGATCGTTGTATAGACAGAACATTACAACTGGGTTTGTCTTGGTGTTATTGTCTTATTGATCGTTGTATAGACAGAACATTACAACTGGGTTTGTCTTGGTGTTATTGTCTTATTGATCGTTATATAGACAGAACATTACAACTGGGTTTGTCTTGGTGTTATTGATCGTTGTATAGACAGTACATTACAACTGGGTTTGTCTTGGTGTTATTGTCTTATTGATCGTTGTATAGACAGAACATTACAACTGGGTTTGTCTTGGTGTTATTGTCTTATTGATCGTTATATAGACAGAACATTACAACTGGGTTTGTCTTGGTGTTATTGATCGTTGTATAGACAGAACATTACAACTGGGTTTGTCTTGGCGTTATTGTCTTATTGATCGTTGTATAGACAGAACATTACAACTGGGTTTGTCTTGGTGTTATTGTCTTATTGATCGTTGTATAGACAGAACATTACAACTGGGTTTGTCTTGGTGTTATTGTCTTATTGATCGTTGTATTGACAGAACATTACAACTGGGTTTGTCTTGGTGTTATTGTCTTATTGATCGTTGTATAGACAGAACATTACAACTGGGTTTGTCTTGGTGTTATTGTCTTATTGATCATTGTATAGACAGAACATTACAACTGGGTTTGTCTTGGTGTTATTGTCTTATTGATCGTTGTATAGACAGAACATTACAACGGGGTTTGTCTTGGTGTTATTGTCTTATTGATCGTTGTATTGACAGAACATTACAACTGGGTTTGTCTTGGGGTTATTGTCTTATTGATCGTTGTATAGACAGAACATTACAACTGGGTTTGTCTTGGTGTTATTGTCTCATTGATCGTTGTATAGACAGAACATTACAACTGGGTTTGTCTTGGTGTTATTGTCTTATTGATCGTTGTATAGACAGAACATTACAACTGGGTTTGTCTTGGTGTTATTGTCTTATTGATCGTTGTATAGACAGAACATTACAACTGGGTTTGTCTTGGTGTTATTGTCTTATTGATCGTTGTATAGACAGAACATTACAACTGGGTTTGTCTTGGTGTTATTGTCTTATTGATCGTTGTATTGACAGAACATTACAACTGGGTTTGTCTTGGTGTTATTGTCTTATTGATCGTTGTATAGACAGAACATTACAACTGGGTTTGTCTTGGTGTTATTGTCTTATTGATCGTTGAATAGACAGAACATTACAACTGGGTTTGTCTTGGTGTTATTGTCTTATTGATCGTTGTATAGACAGAACATTACAACTGGGTTTGTTTTGGTGTTATTGTCTTATTGATCGTTGTATAGACACAACATTACAACTGGGTTTGTCTTGGTGTTATTGTCTCATTGATCGTTGTATTGACAGAACATTACAACTGGGTTTGTCTTGGTGTTATTGTCTTATTGATCGTTGTATAGACAGAACATTACAACTGGGTTTGTTTTGGTGTTATTGTCTTATTGATCGTTGTATAGACAGAACATTACAACTGGGTTTGTCTTGGTGTTATTGTCTCATTGATCGTTGTATTGACAGAACATTACAACTGGGTTTGTCTTGGTGTTATTGTCTTATTGATCGTTGTATAGACAGAACATTACAACTGGGTTTGTTTTGGTGTTATTGTCTTATTGATCGTTGTATAGACAGAACATTACAACTGGGTTTGTCTTGGTGTTATTGTCTTATTGATCGTTGTATAGACAGAACATTACAACTGGGTTTGTCTTGGTGTTATTGTCTTATTGATCGTTGTATAGACAGAACATTACAACTGGGTTTGTCTTGGTGTTATTGTCTTAATGATCGTTGAATAGACAGAACATTACAACTGGGTTTGTCTTGGTGTTATTGTCTTATTGATCGTTGTATAGACAGAACATTACAACTGGGTTTGTCTTGGTGTTATTGTCTTATTGATCGTTGTATAGACAGAACATTACAACTGGGTTTGTCTTGGTGTTATTGTCTTATTGATCGTTGTATAGACAGAACATTACAACTGGATTTGTCTTGGTGTTATTGTCTTATTGATCGTTGTATAGACAGAACATTACAACTGGGTTTGTCTTGGTGTTATTGTCTTAATGATCGTTGAATAGACAGAACATTACAACTGGGTTTGTCTTGGTGTTATTGTCTTATTGATCGTTGTATAGACAGAACATTACAACTGGGTTTGTCTTGGTGTTATTGTCTTATTGATCGTTGTATAGACAGAACATTACAACTGGGTTTGTCTTGGTGTTATTGTCTTATTGATCGTTGTATAGACAGAACATTACAACTGGGTTTGTCTTGGTGTTATTGTCTTATTGATCGTTGTATAGACAGAACATTACAACTGGGTTTGTCTTGGTGTTACTGTCTTATTGATCGTTGTATAGACAGAACATTACAACTGGGTTTGTCTTGGTGTTATTGTCTTATTGATCGTTGTATAGACAGAACATTACAACTGGGTTTGTCTTGGTGTTATTGTCTTATTGATCGTTGTATAGACAGAACATTACAACTGGGTTTGTCTTGGTGTTATTGTCTTATTGATCGTTGTATAGACAGAACATTACAACTGGGTTTGTCTTGGTGTTACTGTCTTATTGATCGTTGTATAGACAGAACATTACAACTGGGTTTGTCTTGGTGTTATTGTCTTATTGATCGTTGTATAGACAGAACATTACAACTGGGTTTGTCTTGGTGTTATTGTCTTATTGATCGTTGTATAGACAGAACATTACAACTGGGTTTGTCTTGGTGTTATTGTCTTAATGATCGTTGAATAGACAGAACATTACAACTGGGTTTGTCTTGGTGTTATTGTCTTATTGATCTCACTATTATTGTCCCTCTAACAGTAAACCTTTGGAACATGTTTCAAGCAGCAGAGACCCTTGGAGGATATGAGCTGGTAAGTGATTTCTCCGTCTAAATCATGGTGAAATAAAGGGTTTCTATAGCTTTACGTTTGTCCCTCAGCGTTTCCTCTGACACTATCATCGCCACGCCTATCTCTGACCTT
Organism: Oncorhynchus mykiss; assembly: GCF_057628025.1. Classification (NCBI taxonomy): domain Eukaryota; kingdom Metazoa; phylum Chordata; class Actinopteri; order Salmoniformes; family Salmonidae; genus Oncorhynchus; species Oncorhynchus mykiss. The sequence continues at coordinate 64,095,988 of NC_143044.1, read as the reverse complement.
TTTAACCTGTCTCTCCTTTCTGGGGAGGTTCCCATTGCTTGGAAGGCAGCCACAGTTCGTCCTTTATTTTAAGGGGGAGATCAAGCCGATCCTAACTGTTATAAGCCTAATTCTATTTTGCCCTGTTTATCAAAAGTGTTGGAGAAACTTAATCAACAATCAACTGACTGGCTTTCTTGATGTCTATAGTATTCTCTGGGGTTTGCAATCTGGTTTCCACTCAGGTTATGGATGCGTCACTGCAACCTTAAAGGTCCTCAATGATTTCACCATTGCCCTTGATTTTAATCAATGTTGTGCTACTATTTTTATTGACTTGGCCAAAGCTTTTGATACGTGAGACCATTCCATTCTTGTGGGCAAGGCTACGGAGTATTGTTGTCTCTGAGGGGTCTTTGGCCTGGTTTGCTAACTACCTCTCTCAAAGAGTGCAGTGTATAAAGTCATAAAATCTGCTGTCTCAGCCACTGCCCGTCACCAGGGGTGTACCCCAAGGCTCGATCCTAGGCCCCACTCTCTTCTCAATTTACATCAACAACATAGCTCAGGCAGTAGGAAGCTCTCTCATCCATGTATATGCAGATGATACAGTCTTGTACTCAGCTGGACCCTCCCTGGATTTTGTGTTAAATTCTCTACAACAAAGCTTTCTTAGTGTCCAACAAGCTTTCTCTGCCCTTAACCTTGTTCTGAACACCTCAAAAACAAAGGTAATGTGGTTTGGTAGGAAGAATGCCCCTCTCCCTACAGGTGTTATTACTACCTCTGAGGGTTTAGATCTTGAGGTAGTCACCTCATACAAGTACTTGGGAGTATGGCTGGATGGCGCACTGTCCTTCTCTCAGCACATATCAAAGCTGCAGGCTAAAGATAAATCTAGACTTGGTTTCCTCTATCGTAATCGTTCCTCTTTCAGCCCAGCTGCCAAACTAACCCTGATTCAGATGACCATCCTACCCATGCTAGATTACGGAGACGTAATTTATAGATCGGTAGGTAGAGGTGCTCTCGAGCTAGATGTTCTTTACCATTTGGCCATCAGAATTGCCACCAATGCTCCTTATAGGACACATCACTGCTCTCTATACTCCTCTGTAAACTGGTTATCTCTGTATACCCGTCGCAAGACCCACTGGTTGATGCTTATTTAGAAAACACTCTTAGGCCTACCTCCCCCTATCTGAGATATCTACTGCAGCCCTCATCCTCCACATGCAACACCCGTTCTGCCAGTCACATTCTGTTAAAGGTCCCCAAAGCACACACATCCCTGGGTCACTCCTCTTTTCAGTTCGCTGCAACTAGTGACGAGCTGCAACAAACACTCAAACTGGACAGTTTTATCTCAATCTCTTCATTCAAGACTCAATCATAGACACTCTTACTGACAGTTGTGGCTGCTTTGTGTGATGTATTGTTGTCTCTACCTTCGTGCCCTTTGTGCTGTTGTCTGTGCCCAATAATGTTTGTACCATGTTTTGTGCTGCTACCATGTTGTGTTGCTACCATGTTGTTGTTATGTTGTGTTGCTACCATGTTGGTGTTATGTTGTGCTGCTACCATGCTGTTTTGTCATGTGTCGCTGCCTTGCTAGGTTGTTGTCTTTAGGTCTCTATGTAGTGTTGTGTTGCCAGTCTTGTTGTGATGTGTGTTTTGTCCTATTTATATTGTATTTATTTATTCATTTTAATCCCAGACCCCCGCAAGAGGCCTTTTGGTAGGCCGTCATTGTAAATAAGAATTTGTTCTTAACTGACTTGCCTAGTTAAATAAAGAAAATGTCAAGAACATCTCAAATAAACTAAGAGAAATGACATCATGCATTTAGTCAATACGGAAAATACCAAGAACTTTTAAGGTTTCTTCAAGTGCAGTCTTAAAATATATTTTGATTTGTTGAACACTTTTTTTGGTTACTACTTGATTCCATATGTGTTATTTCATAGTTTTGACGTCTTCACTATTATTCTACAATGTTGAAAATAGTAAAAATAAAGACAAATCCTTGAATGAGAAGGTGTGTCCAATAATTTGACTGGTACTGTGTGTATATATATATATATTATTTGTATTATTGTTTAATTAGCTTCTCTTTTTGCCTGCACTGTTGGAGCTCAGAGCAACAGAATATCACTGTACCCTATATAGAACACTACTGTTGACCAGAGCCCTATTCCCTATATAGAACACTACTGTTGACCAGAGCCCTATTCCCTATATAGAACACTACTGTTGACCAGAGCCCTATTCCCTATATAGAACACTACTGTTGACCAGAGCCCTATTCCCTATATAGAACACTACTGTTGACCAGAGCCCTATTCCCTATATAGAACACTACTGTTGACCAGAGCCCTATTCCCTATATAGAACACTACTGTTGACCAGGGCCCTATTCCCTATATAGAACACTACTGTTGACCATAGCCCTATTCCCTATATAGAACACTACTGTTGACCAGAGCCCTATTCCCTATATAGAACACTACTGTTGACCAGAGCCCTATTCCCTATATAGAACACTACTGTTGACCAGAGCCCTATTCCCTATATAGAACACTACTGTTGACCAGAGCCCTATTCCCTATATAGAACACTACTGTTGACCAGAGCCTCATGGGCCCTGTTCTAATGTAGTGCACTACATTGGTCGGTAGTCATAGTGATCAGAGTCCAATGACCTCCCCACTGACATTACTGTGATGTGATGTGAATGTGATTCCACACGGAGTAGAATACGCCCCAAGGCCAAATGGATGGATGTATTCTCAGCGCTGTGCTCAGGGCTTCCAATAGACTGGAGGAAGCAGTGTGTTTCTGCTCTTCAATAGGTTACTGTTCCCTCTGGGTTTTAAGGGGATTCATCTGTTTAATGAACAACGTGGACTTTCATCCGTCATATTGTCATTTATTCATAATTCAGTTTAAGTCTTAGTTGTCTGATGACATTGAATGTTCTGAATGTACTCACAAAAATGTCAGATATCGCTAGCTATGCTAGCTATGCTAATATGCTAATATGCTAGCGATGCTAATATGTTAGGGTCCAACTGTTTTCTAACCCTGTCATTGCCCCTCTGTGTCGTCAGATCACATCGCGCCGACAGTGGAAACATGTTTATGACGAGTTAGGAGGAAACCCAGGAAGCACCAGCGCTGCAACCTGCACCAGACGACACTATGAAAGGTCTCTATATTAAACATGTCCCCTACTACACCTGTATACATAGACACTATGAAAGGTCTCTATATTAAACATGTCCCCTACTACACCTGTATACATAGACACTATGAAAGGTACAGTCTCTATATTAAACATGTCCCCTACTACACCTGTATACATAGACACTATGAAATGTCTCTATATTAAACATGTCCCCTACTACACCTGTATACACAGACACTATGAAATGTACTCTAACTGTACTGTATTAATGAATGGCAAATACTGTAGATGGGAGTAATAATGATTTGACAGTATGGTACATATTAGGAGAACCGTTTGACTCATGACAGGCAGAGAATGGTTCATACAGTATGGTACATATTAGGAGAACATTTAGACTCTTTCTCGTACTGTAGTTGGTACCATACAGAGGATACAGTCTCAGACCAGTTATTAGTACTGTAGTTGGTACCATGGAGGATAGTCTCAGACCAGTTATTAGTACTGTAGTTGGTACCATATAGAGGATACAGTCTCAAACCAGTTATTAGTACTGTAGTTGGTACCATGGAGGATACAGTCTCAGACCAGTTATTAGTACTGTAATTGGTACCATGGAGGATAGTCTCAGACCAGTTATTAGTACTGTAGTTGGTACCATGGAGGATACAGTCTCAGACCAGTTATTAGTACTGTAGTTGGTACCATATAGAGGATACAGTCTCAGACCAGTTATTAGTACTGTAGTAGGTACCATACAGAGGATACAGTCTCAGACCAGTTATTAGTACTGTAGTTGATACCATATAGAGGATACAGTCTCAGACCAGTTATTAGTACTGTAGTAGGTACCATGGAGGATACAGTCTCAGACCAGTTATTAGTACTGTAGTTGGTACCATGGAGGATCCAGTCTCAGACCAGTTATTAGTACTGTAGTTGGTACCATGGAGGATCCAGTCTCAGACCAGTTATTAGTACTGTAGTTGGTACCATACAGAGGATACAGTCTCAGACCAGTTATTAGTACTGTAATTGGTACCATGGAGGATACAGTCTCAGACCAGTTATTAGTACTGTAGTTGGTACCATGGAGGATACAGTCTCAGACCAGTTATTAGTACTGTAGTTGGTACCATGGAGGATACAGTCTCAGACCAGTTATTAGTACTGTAGTTGGTACCATATAGAGGATACAGTCTCAGACCAGTTATTAGTACTGTAGTTGGTACCATGGAGGATACTGTCTCAGACCAGTTATTAGTACTGTAGTTGGTACCATGGAGGATCCAGTCTCAGACCAGTTATTAGTACTGTAGTTGGTACCATATAGAGGATACAGTCTCAGACCAGTTATTAGTACTGTAGTTGGTACCATATAGAGGATACAGTCTCAGACCAATTATTAGTACTGTAGTTGGTACCATATAGAGGATACAGTCTCAAACCAGTTATTAGTACTGTAGTTGGTACCATGGAGGATACAGTCTCAGACCAGTTATTAGTACTGTAATTGGTACCATGGAGGATACAGTCTCAGACCAGTTATTAGTACTGTAGTTGGTACCATGGAGGATACAGTCTCAGACCAGTTATTAGTACTGTAGTTGGTACCATATAGAGGATACAGTCTCAGACCAGTTATTCGTACTGTAGTAGGTACCATACAGAGGATACAGTCTCAGACCAGTTACTGGTACTGTAGTTGGTACCATATAGAGGATACAGTCTCAGACCAGTTATTAGTACTGTAGTTGGTACCATGGAGGATACAGTCTCAGACCAGTTATTAGTACTGTAGTTGGTACCATATAGAGGATACAGTCTCAGACCAGTTATTAGTACTGTAGTTGGTACCATGGAGGATACAGTCTCAGACCAGTTATTAGTACTGTAGTTGGTACCATGGAGGATCCAGTCTCAGACCAGTTATTAGTACTGTATTTGGTACCATGGAGGATACAGTCTCAGACCAGTTATTAGTACTGTAGTTGGTACCATGGAGGATACAGTCTCAGACCAGTTATTAGTACTGTAGTTGGTACCATGGAGGATACAGTCTCAGACCAGTTATTAGTACTGTAGTTGGTACCATGGAGGATACAGTCTCAGACCAGTTATTAGTACTGTAGTTGGTACCATATAGAGGATACAGTCTCAGACCAGTTATTAGTACTGTAGTTGGTACCATGGAGGATACAGACTCAGACCAGTTATTAGTAGATATCATGAAAATAATGGTCAAGCAGGTTGGCTGATGGAATGTGTAGAGATATTGTAATATCTCATTGGATTCTGCCCCAAGAGGTTTTTAAACATATTTTTCCCAAGGGGTGCTTTCGACAGATACCCCTCGTTAATGACTGCGTTGCAGCTAGCGTTAGGGGAAGGCAGTGTGGTCAGTGGAGGAGGCACTGTAGACTGTGACCATACCTGGTTGGTTTTCCAATCCAGCAATGGGAGTAACCGATCCATCAAGTCTGCTCCAAGTAGCAGGGTTACAGTTTCGAGGCTGGTAACATACACAGGGTGAACGAGCGATACGTCCTTGAAGTGTAGTTTCAGCATGACTCTCAATGTGAGAGGCAAGGTAGTCTGAGTAACCCCTCGAAGTGTAGCGTCGCATCGTTCCACTTTTAACCAATGTTTAAGTTGGCTTCAAAGCCCTTTTAAGATCATCAAACAATATTTGAGAGATGAGTGATATTGTCGCACCCGAATCAATTAGCCCATGACAAGTTAAGCAGTTCTCCAGGACTGTTTCCAGGTATGGGCGTTTAGATTCATGGTTAGTGGACATGTTTCCCACAAAGTGGAGTGGTCGTTCGCAACTTCGTAATGTGCCATTTCTGTTCAAGGTGGAAGCAGATGGACTTTTCCGATGTTGAGTGGGCGTGGCTTTAACGAAGCGTTTGACCTTTTTCTTCGCAACCTTTGTATCAGAGTCTATAGACAAAGCCTGTGGTCTATATGTATCAGTCTATAGAGTCTATAGTCTATAGTCTATAGACAAAGCCCAGTGGGCTTGTTTCTTTATCAAGCGGGCCCTGGAAGGGTCTTGAATGAGAGCGGGAGAAATAAGAACTTTAAAAGCTTGCTATGGGTGTTAATTCCTGCGGACCTGGTGTCCGGTAATTCCCCTTCTAGTCCTTGTGACTTGTCTTTCACCCTTTTCTCAAATTGTTCTCGCTTTAGTTCTTCCCGTAGTGGGACTTCTGGAGAACATTGGTCTACGTTTTGATCATCCTTCACCCCTTTGTTACCCTTGTGCTCTGACACTTTTTGGGGGTTGGGTGCAGGAACGTAGTGAACAGGTCGATTGTAGCGGTAGTCATGTTGATGGAGACGTACTTTACAGTTATTTCGACTGCGGAGGTTATTGGAATCATGGTTTCGTGGTAGAAACTGTTGTTGTGTGTCATCTCTCAACGCTCCAATACCTGATAATGCACACTCTGACTGGAGTGAAACTTCAAAACCGAGTGGTCAGGGCTCTTAGCGTTGTGAACTTTTGATGCCTCAAAGGCTGTGCTTGCAAGCTCTCTGAGTTGTAAGATAGGCAAGCCAACGTGGGCGGCAGGGCCCAAGTACCTTTGTCAAGGTATTCCGCGCCAAGCGGGCGGAGAGGGTTGGCTTCATCCTGTGGAGAGATTGGGGCCGAAAGGCCAAGAGGAGAAGCCAAGCCTTGTTGTTGTTGGCCAAGAGGCGCAATATTACTCAGTGCCGAATGGTCAAGAGGAGAAGACTGAGGGACACATGAGGGAGACAAGGTCTGAAACCTATCGTCTTTACTCTTGTGAGTACAGGGTTCCGGGTGCTTGGATTGGTAGTCACGCTGTAGAGCGTGACCATTCTGGACTTCCTCCAGATGGTACCTAAAGGTGGTATTCTGCTGCATTGCAGAGTCCACTTGAGCGCTTAGAGTACTGATTTTGGACACATGAGTGTAACACTTGCTCCTTTTGGTCTCAAACTTATCTGTCATGGTTTGCAGATAGAGGTATTAAGTACGGAGCGAGAGATTCAGTGATGAGATTTCCTCCACTTGCTTAGAAATCAATATTTCCATATTCATCACCTGAGTTCTCTCATCATTCATTTGGTCAGCGACTTCAATGAGTTCTGCTGATTTGTCATCCACCTTTGTCATTGTGTTCATTAACTGATTGTCTTTGCTCTGCAGCGTTTTGAGTAGAACCGTGTTACTTTGAGTAACGTTCAACAAAACTTATTTGTGATGGGATGAAATCCGATTTTAGCTTCTAAAAGAGAAGCTTCTAGAGATTTGGGTTTTCATAAGATAGGGCTTTGCTCAATCAGTGGCCCGCCCCTGTGAAGGGACATGGGCTATAAAACTTTTCAAACACGCCCTCCTCTCCCTTCCTATATAAGCCCTTGACGACAATATAACCTCCTTTTCCGAGGACGTGTTGACGACGGTCCGATGTCAGAATGGTTCAGATAATAACTACAGAACGAAGCCAACATCAGCGTGAGCTTTGGTTGCGAATGGTATGAACTTTGAACTCTTATTCACTACAGAAGTAATACCTCCTAGCCGTTGAGTTAGCAACAGCCGCTGCAAACGAGGGTTAGGAAGGAACAGACTGAGTAACCCGTCTATCACCCAACGACGTTACTACAACGTATCCAATTGACAACCAGAGACATTCTTCAAAGGACTCGGTTTGGCAACACGGCCTTCCATCTACCACCAACCTACCGAAGCGCAGCTCAGAGTAAATATTTATTGCATTTTCCTTTTCCGAATGGGCGGTAATTTAGAATGCATAAGATACTGTATTTACGATAGCACAGCTTCGCCCTTTGTTCCTCAGTCTTCCCGCTCTTTCACTCAAACCCAGCCCCTTTTCTTTTGTGTAACCAGCTATCACATCTGTTCCGCCCGCTAGGGACGATTTCCTTTATGACGTAATTTGTAATCAAGTTGATTAATTATGTCTATGTGTAATTCTGTGTGATTAGTTAGGTATTTAGTAAATAAATAATTAAACCCAATTTTGTATTGCTGGTTCAACTTGTTAGCCAGGGTTCGTGCAGATAACCAAGAATTTACAACTTTCAGATGAGACTGAATTAAGATGACGATTAATATTGACTGCTATGGATTTAACATATTACTAGGTCTTTAAGAGTTTATTAGGAAGATAACAGCTCTATAAATATTATTTTGTGGTGCCCGACTCTCTAGTTAATTACATTTACATGATTAGCTCAATCAGGTAATATTAATTACGGAGAAATTATTTAATAGAATAGCATGTCATATCACTTAATCCGGCATAGCCAAAGACACGACAGCTGGGTGTCAGTGTGTCAGTGTTAGGGCTCTATGGCTGGGTGTCAGTGTTAGGGCTCTATGGCTGGGTGTCAGTGTGTCAGTGTTAGGGCTCTATGGCTGGGTGTCAGTGTTAGGGCTCTATGGCTGGGTGTCAGTGTATCAGTGTTAGGGCTCTATGGCTGGGTGTCAGTTTATCAGTGTTAGGGCTCTATGGCTGGGTGTCAGTGTATCAGTGTTAGGGCTCTATGGCTGGGTGTCGGTGTATCAGTGTTAGGGCTCTATGGCTGGGTGTCAGTGTTAGGGCTCTATGGCTGGGTATCAGTGTTAGGGCTCTATGGCTGGGTATCAGTGTTAGGGCTCTATGGCTGGGTGTCAGTGTATCAGTGTTAGGGCTCTATGGCTGGGTGTCAGTGTATCAGTGTTAGGGCTCTATGGCTGGTGTGTCAGTGTTAGGGCTCTATGGCTGGGTGTCAGTGTTAGGTCTCTATGGCTGGGTGTCAGTGTATCAGTGTTAGGGCTCTATGGCTGGGTGTCAGTGTATCAGTGTTAGGGCTCTATGGCTGGGTGTCAGTGTTAGGGCTCTATGGCTGGGTGTCAGTGTATCAGTGTTAGGGCTCTATGGCTGGGTGTCAGTGTATCAGTGTTAGTGTTCTATGCCTGGTGTCAGTGTTAGGTTAAATGTGTGTCTATAGATATAATCAGTTACTTAAATGGTGTCAGCAGCTGACAGCAGAGACTCAGACTGTTTCTGTAGCTGGTTCTGGCCACATGACGGACTGGCTGGCTGGTAATGTAATGGAATGTATGGGCACTTCAGTTCTTATTCTGTTCCCAGAGGGAGTTGAGACCAGTGTGTCATCCTGGGTTTAGCTCCCAGTGAATTGTATTTTGGGGCTACTGTAACAAAGGTGCCTTTTCCTGGCAATTAAGATGCAAAAATCTCTGTCTCTGTCTCTCTGTCTCTCTCTCCCTCTCTCCCTCTCTCCCTCCCCCCTTCCTTCCCTCCCTCCCTCCCTCATAAAGGATCATTTAATTGTGGCGATCCTGTTCTTGGCTCTAGCTCTGACCAGCTGTAGTGTTATTATGTCAGTCAGACAGATTTTCAGCTCAACCAAACGTCACGTCACACACATTAAAACCTCTCAGACCCTCTTGAACTCTTAAAAGCATCAAAAGCAAGGGAATATTTCACAATGAGCCAATTTGGAAAGTAAAGATTAGTATGTGGCTGTTGTGTCCATAAATGGAAATATGTTAAATACATGGACATATTGGGAATGTGGAAAGAATGGGAAAATAGTTTTAGTCATAAATTATCTCAGATTCTTTGGAAAGGCGATCCCCAGATCTTATTATAGAAACTCCCAACAACTCTCAACCAATCACAACACTGTATCTGACTGAAACATCTGACCTCAATAACTCAACCAATCACAACACTGTATCTGACTGAAACATCTGACCCCAATAACTCAACCAATCACAACACTGTATCTGACTGAAACAAGAAGCACCTTAACCCAATAACTCAACCACAATCTATCAACATGGTCAAGGGAGGACCACACACTGGACCCACAGACTGGACCCACATACTGGTCCCACATACTGGAACCACACACTGGACCCACACACTGGAACCACACACTGGACCCACAGACTGAACCCACAGACTGAACCCACACACTGGACCCACAGTCTGAACCAACACACTGGACCCACACACTGGACCCACATACTGGACCCACACACTGGACCCACAGACTGAACCCACAGACTGGACCCACACACTGGACCCACACACTGGACCCACACACTGGAACCACACACTGGACCCACACACTGGACCCACACACTGGACCCACACACTGGAACCACAGACTGAACCCACAGACTGAACCCACAGACTGAACCCACAGACTGAACCCACACACTGGAACCACACACTGGACCCACAGACTGAACCCACACACTGGACCCACACACTGGAACCACACACTGGAACCACACACTGGAACCACACACTGGACCCACAGACTGAACCCACAGACTGAACCCACAGACTGAACCCACACACTGGACTCATACTGGACAGTTCCTAGATACTGTAGTGATGACAGACAGTTCCTAGATACTGTAGTGATGACAGACAGTTCCTAGATACTGTAGTGATGACAGACAGTTCCTAGATACTGTAGTGATGACAGACAGTTCCTAGATACTGTAGTGATGACAGACAGTTCCTAGAGACTGTAGTGATGACAGACAGTTCCTAGAGACTGTAGTGTTGACAGACAGTTCCTAGATACTGTAGTGATGACAGACAGTTCCTAGATACTGTAGTGATGACAGACAGTTCCTAGATACTGTAGTGATGACAGACAGTTCCTAGATACTGGACCCACAGACTGAACCCACAGACTGAACCCACACACTGGACCCACAGTCTGAACCAACACACTGGACCCACACACTGGACCCACATACTGGACCCACACACTGGACCCACAGACTGAACCCACAGACTGGACCCACACACTGGACCCACACACTGGACCCACACACTGGAACCACACACTGGACCCACACACTGGACCCACACACTGGACCCACACACTGGAACCACAGACTGAACCCACAGACTGAACCCACAGACTGAACCCACAGACTGAACCCACACACTGGAACCACACACTGGACCCACAGACTGAACCCACACACTGGACCCACACACTGGAACCACACACTGGAACCACACACTGGAACCACACACTGGACCCACAGACTGAACCCACAGACTGAACCCACAGACTGAACCCACACACTGGACTCATACTGGACAGTTCCTAGATACTGTAGTGATGACAGACAGTTCCTAGATACTGTAGTGATGACAGACAGTTCCTAGATACTGTAGTGATGACAGACAGTTCCTAGATACTGTAGTGATGACAGACAGTTCCTAGATACTGTAGTGATGACAGACAGTTCCTAGAGACTGTAGTGATGACAGACAGTTCCTAGAGACTGTAGTGTTGACAGACAGTTCCTAGATACTGTAGTGATGACAGACAGTTCCTAGATACTGTAGTGATGACAGACAGTTCCTAGATACTGTAGTGATGACAGACAGTTCCTATAGACTGTAGTGTTGACAGACAGTTCCTAGATACTGTAGTGTTGACAGACAGTTCCTAGATACTGTAGTGTTGACAGACAGTTCCTAGATACTGTAGTGATGACAGACAGTTCCTAGATACTGTAGTGATGACAGACAGTTCCTAGATACTGTAGTGATGACAGACAGTTCCTAGATACTGTAGTGATGACAGACAGTTCCTAGATACTGTAGTGATGACAGACAGTTCCTAGATACTGTAGTGATGACAGACAGTTCCTAGATACTGTAGTGATGACAGACAGTTCCTAGATACTGTAGTGATGACAGACAGTTCCTAGATACTGTAGTGATGACAGACAGTTCCTAGATACTGTAGTGTTGACAGACAGTTCCTAGATACTGTAGTGTTGACAGACAGTTCCTAGATACTGTAGTGATGACAGACAGTTCCTAGATACTGTAGTGTTGACAGACAGTTCCTAGATACTGTAGTGTTGACAGACAGTTCCTAGATACTGTAGTGATGACAGACAGTTCCTAGATACTGTAGTGATGACAGACAGTTCCTAGATACTGTAGTGATGACAGACAGTTCCTAGATACTGTAGTGATGACAGACAGTTCCTAGATACTGTAGTGATGACAGACAGTTCCTAGATACTGTAGTGATGACAGACAGTTCCTAGATACTGTAGTGATGACAGACAGTTCCTAGATACTGTAGTGATGACAGACAGTTCCTAGATACTGTAGTGATGACAGACAGTTCCTAGATACTGTAGTGATGACAGACAGTTCCTAGATACTGTAGTGATGACAGACAGTTCCTAGATACTGTAGTGATGACAGACAGTTCCTAGATACTGTAGTGATGACAGACAGTTCCTAGATACTGTAGTGATGACAGACAGTTCCTAGATACTGTAGTGTTGACAGACAGTTCCTAGATACTGTAGTGTTGACAGACAGTTCCTAGATACTGTAGTGATGACAGACAGTTCCTAGATACTGTAGTGATGACAGACAGTTCCTAGATACTGTAGTGATGACAGACAGTTCCTAGATACTGTAGTGATGACAGACAGTTCCTAGATACTGTAGTGATGACAGACAGTTCCTAGATACTGTAGTGATGACAGACAGTTTCTAGATACTGTAGTGATGACAGACAGTTCCTAGATACTGTAGTGATGACAGACAGTTCCTAGATACTGTAGTGATGACAGACAGTTCCTAGATACTGTAGTGATGACAGACAGTTCCTAGATACTGTAGTGTTGACAGACAGTTCCTAGATACTGTAGTGATGACAGACAGTTCCTAGATACTGTAGTGATGACAGACAGTTCCTAGATACTGTAGTGATGACAGACAGTTCCTAGATACTGTAGTGATGACAGACAGTTCCTAGATACTTTAGTGATGACAGACAGTTCCTAGATACTGTAGTGATGACAGACAGTTCCTAGATACTGTAGTGATGACAGACAGTTCCTAGATACTGTAGTGATGACAGACAGTTCCTAGATACTGTAGTGATGACAGACAGTTCCTAGATACTGTAGTGATGACAGACAGTTCCTAGATACTGTAGTGATGACAGACAGTTCCTAGATACTGTAGTGATGACAGACAGTTCCTAGATACTGTAGTGATGACAGACAGTTCCTAGATACTGTAGTGATGACAGACAGTTCCTAGATACTGTAGTGATGACAGACAGTTCCTAGATACTGTAGTGATGACAGACAGTTCCTAGATACTGTAGTGATGACAGACAGTTCCTAGATACTGTAGTGTTGACAGACAGTTCCTAGATACTCTAGTGATGACAGACAGTTCCTAGATACTGTAGTGATGACAGACAGTTCCTAGATACTGTAGTGATGACAGACAGTTCCTAGATACTGTAGTGATGACAGACAGTTCCTAGAGACTGTAGTGATGACAGACAGTTCCTAGATACTGTAGTGATGACAGACAGTTCCTAGATACTGTAGTGTTGACAGACAGTTCCTAGATACTCTAGTGATGACAGACAGTTCCTAGATACTGTAGTGATGACAGACAGTTCCTAGATACTGTAGTGATGACAGACAGTTCCTAGATACTGTAGTGATGACAGACAGTTCCTAGAGACTGTAGTGATGACAGACAGTTCCTAGATACTGTAGTGATGACAGACAGTTCTGTAGCGCCGCACAGATTGGAACACTGCGAATGTTCAATTGTGAATTACTTCTCATCATTGTTTTGTAAAGCTAAATTACAGCCACACACACACACACACACACACACACACACACACACACACACACACACACACACACACACACACACACACACACACACACATACAAGGCGATCAGACTGTTAAATAGTCACCACTAGCTCAGTACCCTGCCTTTAACTTTAGTGACTGTTACTAGCCGGTTACCACCCAGTACTCAACCCTGCAATTTAGAGACTACAGTCCTATGCACATAGTCATGGAACACTGGTCTCCCTCTCCAGGTTATAATGATTACCTGTCTTGCTATCCAGGTTATAATGATTACCTGTCTCGCTATCCAGGTTATAATGATTACCTGTCTCCCTCTCCAGGTTATAATGATTACCTGTCTCCCTCTCCAGGTTATAATGATTACCTGTCTCCCTCTCCAGGTTATAATGATTACCTGTCTCCCTCTCCAGGTTATAATGATTACCTGTCTCCCTCTCCAGGTTATAATGATTACCTGATTCTGATTTCTCGTCAGGGGGCTGGGTTATCTGGGTTATCTCTATAATAACTGTTGATGTTTAATGGCTTTTATTTATTAATTGATTGATTGATAATAATTGTCTCTCTCCCCAGGCTTATCCTGCCCTATGAGAGGTTCACTAAAGGAGAGGAAGATAAGCCCCTCCCCCTATCCAAACCCCGTAAAGACCTCACCACCCAGCAGGAGGTCCCCAAGACCAAGGTTCCCACGGTGACGCAGTGGCCCAAAGAGGAGCAACACCCACAAAACCCCCAACCCCCCAGGACTGAACAGGACCCCTGTGCTAAAGGCCTGGAACTCTCACCAGTCAGTCCCATTCTCTCTCTCTCTCTCTGTCTCTCTCTTTCTCTGTGTCCCTCTCTCTCCTCCCAGTCAGACTAATTCTCTCTCTTTCTCTCTCTCCTCCCAGTCAGTGTGGTGGTTAATTTCTGTATTTACCAAATGAGGAGAGAGACAAACTTCACACACCAGTCCGAGTTATACTTAAACTACATCTTTAATAATAAGAGCCTTGCAATAGCATTTGACTTTCAATGATGCACCATTTCTAATGAACCATTGAAAAGTGACAACACAAAAGTACAAAGATCCTTTATAGCCGAGATACACCCCTCTCAACCTATATGACGAACAACAGATACATAGAATGGTCACAAGATTAAGATAAGATTTGTATGAAAGGTATCTCTAATACATAGCAGACAGCATCTGCTGGGTCAACAGTTTTCATTGTATAGACCAGTGTCTGGTCCTCTGACTCCAAACTGGAACCATCTCACCCTGCTACGGTATAGAACAGAAACATTACCTCATTCTCTGGAATGCTCAACAGCAGCTACTCTTCCTGGGGTTTAATATGGATCCCCATTAGTTCCTGCCAAGGAAGCTGCTACTCTTCCTGGGGTTTAGTATGGATCCCCATTAGTTCCTGTCAAGTCAGCAGCTACTTTTCCTGGGGTTTAGTATGGATCCCCATTAGTTCCTGCCAAGGCAGCAGCTACTCTTCCTGGGGTTTATTATGGATCCCCATTAGTTCCTGTCAAGTCAGCAGCTACTCTTCCTGGGGTTTATTATGGATCCCCATTAGTTCCTGCCAAGTCAGCAGCTACTCTTCCTGGGGTTTATTATGGATCCCCATTAGTTCCTGCCAAGGAAGCTGCTACTTTTCCTGGGGTTTATTATGGATCCCCATTAGTTCCTACCAAGTCAGCAGCTACTCTTCCTGGGGTTTATTATGGATCCCCATTAGTTCCTGTCAAGTCAGCAGCTACTCTTCCTGGGGTTTAGTATGGATCCCCATTAGTTCCTGCCAAGGCAGCAGCTACTCTTCCTGGGGTTTATTATGGATCCCCATTAGTTCCTGCCAAGGCAGCAGCTACTCTTCCTGGGGTTTATTATGGATCCCCATTAGTTCCTGCCAAGGCAGCAGCTACTCTTCCTGGGGTTTATTATGGATCCCCGTTAGTACCTGTCTCTCTGTTTAGAATCAGGAATCTGTAGGGGTTGTAAGGCTGTAAGAATAGTTCAATAACTCAGAGGAGCAGTTGAGCCTGTTGAGTGATTCAGGTGTTTAGCCCCATAGCGCCAGAGCCAATAGACACACCTACTGCTGCAGAAGTCCTGTCTGTATAGTGGTCCCCAGCTAAGCCCTTACCCTGGACATGTTCTGTCGATGTGTGTGAGTGTCTGGATGGGTGGAGGATGTATTCCTGAAGTTAGCAACATAGTCCTGTCACTTTGAGTGACGCCAGAGGAGATGTCTGCTGTTTTACGACCTCCTAACAGATTGAGTGTGTTTTTTCACGTTATTTGTGACATATTTTGTACATAATGCTACTGTCACATTCTCTTATGACCGAAAAGAGCTTCTGGATATCAGAACAACGATTACTCACCTCGTTCTGGACGAGTCGGACGCGAAGGATTTACCTCAGACACCAGACAAGGCCCAAATCCCTGTCATTCGCTTGAAGAAGAGAAGTGTATATAGGACACGTAGGTTTGGGTGCCTTGTAAGGATCTGATGGCGAGTGGGTAATCCGCCTCTACCATCCATCCCATTAGCCAATGTGCAATCACTGGAGAATAAACTGGATGAGCTCTGATCAACACTATCCTACCAACGGGACATTAAACTAATATCTTATGTTTCAACGAGGGCTGAACAACAACATGGATAACATACAGTGTCACGAGAATTACGTTCTCAATGTTCATAAACCCAATTCAATTAACTACTCAGCCTGAAACCCAGAATTTGTAAGAAACTGGTTGAAATGAATCAGACGGAGGCCCAGCTACGATAGTCAGAAAGTTTATTTACGAGAGCGCTCCTCTGTTGTACAAAACAATTCATTTTATACTGGTTTCTCACGCACCCACATTCACACTAACATTAGCACACAATGTCCTGCTACCCAGCCGACAAAGATTAGGGACCGTGAGAATCACTCCCTGTCCTTTCCCAAATCTCTCTCCGAATTCTGGCGCTCCTCTGTTTTTAAGGTACTATAAAGACATAAACATTAGCTATATTGTTTTACCCTAATTCTGACTAGAACTACACATTTATTGATTATAATTTTATACATTCTAATCAATTCCATACAATTTGATTGTTTCAGGGTGGAATATTCTAATCATTCAATTAACAGATAAATCCCATTAACATCCTATCCTACCAACTGGCCATTAAACTAATATGTTGTGTTTCATCGAGTCGGGGCTGAACAACAACATGGATAACATACAGCTGGCTGGATTTACGCTGCATCGGCAAGACAGAACAGCTGCCTCCATCCGGTAAGACAAGGGGTGGAGGTCTGTGTCTATTTGTAAGTAACAGCTGGTGCACAAAATCTAATATTTTGGAAGTCTCTAGGTTTTGCTCGCCTGAGGTAGAGTATCTTACGATAAGATGTAGACCACACTATTTACCAAGAGAGTTTTCATCTATATTTTTGTAGCTGTCTATTTGTGATCTGGGTTCCACATCTTTCATTTACTGAGTGAAACTCACAGCAAAACAAAACAAGAAATCTCAAACGAAACGTGAAGCTAACAGTAGTTCTAACAGGCAACTATCCATAGTCAAGATCCCACAAAGCACAAAAGGGGAAATGGCTGCCTAAATATGATCCCCAATCAGAGACAACGATAAACAGCTGCCTCTGATTGGGACCCATACCAGGCCAACATAAATCATAAATCACCTAGATAACCCACCTAGATAACCCATGACGGCTCCGGTGCGGAAAAAGTTATCCTCAATGGCGGCTCTGGTGCGGGGATCGTTGCCGGATGCTCCGGACCGTGGATCGTCGCTGGGGACTCCAAACTGTAGATCGTCGCTGGGAACTCCGGACCGTAGATCGTTGCTGGAGGCTCCGGACTGGGAACCCTTGCAGGAGGCTCTTGATTGAGAACCTCCTCTGGAGGCTCTGGACCACCGACCGTCGCTGGAGGCTCTGGACCGCAAACCGTCTCTGGAGGTTCCAGACCGTGGACCGTCTCAGGAGGTTC
This sequence comes from Oncorhynchus mykiss, assembly GCF_057628025.1. NCBI lineage: Eukaryota > Metazoa > Chordata > Actinopteri > Salmoniformes > Salmonidae > Oncorhynchus > Oncorhynchus mykiss. Next base: position 64,078,112 of record NC_143044.1, on the reverse strand, counting down.
CGGACCGTGGACCGTCTCAGGAGGTTCCGGACCGTGGACCGTCTCAGGAGGTTCCGGACCGTGGACCGTCTCTGGAGGTTCCAGACCGTGGACCGTCTCAGGAGGTTCCGGACCGTGGACCGTCTCAGGAGGTTCTGGACCGAAGACCGTCGCTGGAGGCTCTGGACCGCAAACCGTCTCTGGAGGTTCCAGACCGTGGACCGTCTCAGGAGGTTCAGGACCGTGGACCGTCTAATGGGGGTTCCGGACCGTGGACCGTCTCAGGAGGTTCCGGTCCGTGGACCGTCTCAGGAGGTTCCGGACCGTGGACCGTCTCAGGAGGTTCCGGACCGTGGACCGTCTCAGGAGGTTCCGGACCGTGGACCGTCGCCGGAAGCTCTGGACCGGGAACCGTCGCCGGAAGCTCTGGACTGTGGAGGCGCACTGGAGGCCTGATTCATGGGACCGGTACAGGCACCGGGCTGGTGATACGCACCTCAGGGCGAGTGCGGGGAGGAGGTACAGGACGCACTGGACTGGGAATACAGCGCGCTGAGCCGGCTCTCCAATATGTTGACTTTGTTGTCCTTAAGCCATTTTGCCACAACTTTGGAAGTATGTTTGGGGTCATTGTTCATTTGGAAGACCCATTTGCGACCAAGCTTTAACATCCTGACTGATGTCTTAAGATGTTGCTTCAATATATCCACATAATTTTCCATCCTCATGATTTCATCTATTTTGTGAAGTGCACCAGTCCCTAACGCAGCAAAGAACCCCCACAACATGATGCTGCTTCACGGTTGGGATGGTGTTCTTCGGCTTGAAAATCTCCCCCTTTTTCCTCCAAACACAACGATGGTCATTATGGCCAAACATTTTTTCATCAGACCAGAGGACATTTCTCCAAAAAGTACGATCTTTGTCCCCATGTGCAGTTGCAAACCGTAGTCTGGATTTTTTTATGGCGGTTTTGGAGCAGTGGCTTCTTCCTTGCTGAGCAGCCTTTCAGGACTCATTGTATTGTGGATATAGATAATTTTGTACCTGTTTCCTCCAGCATCTTCACAAGGTCCTTTGCTGTTGCTCTGGGATTGATTTGCACTTTTAGCACCAAAGTACGTTCATTTCAAGGAGACAGAACGCGTCTCCTTCCTGAGCGGTATGACGGCTGTGTGGTCCCATGGTGTTTATACTTGCACACTATTGTTTGTACAGATGAACGTGGTACCTTCAGGCGTTTGGAAATTGCTACCAAGGATGAACCAGACTAGATTTTTTTTCTGAGGTCTTGGCTGATTTTGTTTGATTTTCCCATGATGTCAAGCAAAGAGGCACTGAGTTTGAAGGTAGGCCTTGAAATACATCCACAGGTACACCTCCAATTGACTCAAATGATGTCAATTAGCCTATCAGAAGCTTCGAAAGCCATGACATAGTTTTCTGGAATTTTCAGAGCTTTTTAAAGACACAGTCAACGTAGTGTATGTAAACTTCTGACCCACTGGAATTGTGATACAGTGAAATAATCTGTCTGTAAACAGCTGTTGGAAAAATGACTTGTGTCATGCACAAATTAGATGTCCTAACCGACTTTCCAAAACTATAGTTTGTCAACCAGAAATTTGTGGAGTGGCTGAAAAATGAGTTTTAATGACTCCAACCTAAGTGTATGTAAACTTCCGACTTCAACTGTATGTAAGAATGCTATTCATTGACTACATCTGTGTTCAACACCATAGTGCCCTCAAGGCTCATCACTAAGCTAAAGACCCTGGTTCTAAACACCTCCCTCTGCAACTGGATCCTGGACTTCCTGACATGCCGCCCCCGGGTGTTAAGGGTAGGTAACAACACATCCACCACGCTGATCCTCAACACTGGAGCCCCTCAGGGTTCGTGCTCAGTCCCCTCAAGCACGACTCCAACAACATCATTAAGTTTTCTGATGATACAACAGTGGTAGGCCTGATCACCAACAACGATGAGAGCCTATAGGGAGGAGGTCAGAGACCTGGCAGTGTGGTGCCAGGATAAAATCCTCTCCCTCAACGCGATCAAGACAAAGGAAATGATTGTGGACTACAGGAAAAGGAGGGCTGAGCACGCCCCCATTCTCATCGACGGGGCTGTAGTGGATCAGGTTGAGAGCTTCAAGTTCCTTGGTGTCCACATCACCAACACATTTTCATGGTCCAAACACACCAAGACAGTCGTGGAGGGCACGACAACGCCTATTCCCCTCAGGAGACTGAAAAGATTTGGCATGGGACCTCAGATCCTCAAAAAGTTCTAGATCTACACCATCGAGAGCTTCCTGACTGATTGCATCACCGCCTGGTATTGCAACTGCTCAGCCTCCGACCGCAGCCTCCACATTGACTCTGTACGGGTACCCCCTGTATATAGCCTCCACATTGACTCTGTACCGGTACCCCCTGTATATAGCCTCCACATGGACTCTGTACCTGTACCCCATGTATATAGCCTCCACATTGAAATCTGGTTTCCCAATGAAAACTCATTGAATAGACAGTGACCTCACAAAAATACAAATCTGAATGGTTTGTCCTCTGGGTTTTGCCTGCTACATACGTTCTGTTATACTCACAGACATGATTCAAACAGTTTTAGAAACGTCAGAGTGTTTTCTATCCAAATCTACTAATAATATGCATATCTTATATTCTGGGGATGAGTAGCAGGAAGTTGAATTGGGGCACGCTATTTATCAAAAAAGTGCAAATGCTGCCCCCTATCCCGAAGAAGTTTTAAGGGCTTGTAAGTAAGCATTTCACAGTAACCTGTTCTATTGGGTACATGTGACAAATACAATTTGATTTGATTTTGATTTGAGAGTCAGCAGACCTGAAAGGACCTGTCAGTCAGTCCACCGGCCCTCCAGCTCCCTACAACCCTACCACCCTAGAGTTCAGAGGTCAGGGGTTAGAGGTTACCCACCACTTCTGCCCACAGCTGAAGGGAATGTCCTCACAGTGTTATCACCATGGAAACAGTGCAATCTGATTTCTACACAAGGGGAGAGAAGACCTGCCCATAGGGTCCTGGTGAAAAGTAGTGCACTATAAAAGGAACAGGGTGCTGTTTGGGACGCATTTCTGCTTGAGGCTGATCCCTGTGGTTAAAGTGGCAGCATTGTGGTGTCAACACTAAGCCTTGAGGCTGATCCCTGTGGTTAAAGTGGCAGCATTGTCGTGTCAACACTAAGCCTTGAGGCTGAAGCCCTGTGGTTAAAGTGGCAGCATTGTCGTGTCAACACTAAGCCTTGAGGCTGATCCCTGTGGTTAAAGTGGCAGCATTGTCGTGTCAACACTAAGCCTTGAGGCTGATCCCTGTGGTTAAAGTGGCAGCATTGTGGAGTCAACACTAAGCCTTGAGGCTGAAGCTCTGTGGTTAAAGTGGCAGCATTGTCGTGTCAACACTAAGCCTTGAGGCTGAAGCCCTGTGGTTAAAGTGGCAGCATTGTCGTGTCAACACTAAGCCTTGAGGCTGATCCCTGTGGTTAAAGTGGCAGCATTGTCGTGTCAACACTAAGCCTTGAGACTGATCCCTGTGGTTAAAGTGGCAGCATTGTCGTGTCAACACTAAGCCTCAGCGTATCTCACAGGGTGCTTAGCAGCAGGGTCACGTGTCTGTCAAAAATATATGATTATGAACGCTACTTAAGTCCGACTGGCCGAGTGATTTGATATCAGCAATTTGCAAACAGAGCCCAGGGTTTATTTCTCCAGGAATTATTTCAGACCACAGAGGCTTATTCTGCAGAGCTCCACATCTCCACAAACCCTCTGTTGGTCTGTTGATGGAAACATTTCATTAGAGAGGAGAAGAGGGAGACTGGTGGATTGGACTGTGCGTGTAAATGTTATTCAGTACTACCTCTGTAGTGTGTATTGGTGGTCTGGTTCCTAACTGTCCGTGTGCCAGTAAACCCCCTGTAAACTCTTAATATTACCTCTATAATGGACTCTGGTTCCTAACTGTCCTCTGTGTCTGTTGTCTGTCTGGTTCCTAACTGTCCTCTGTGTCTGTCTGTCTGGTTCATAACTGTCCTCTGTGTCTGTTGTCTGTCTGGTTCCTGACTGCCCTCTGTGTCTGTTGTCTGTCTGGGTCCTAACTGTCCTCTGTGTCTGTTGTCTCTCTGGTTCCTAACTGTCCTCTGTGTCTGTTGTCTGTCTGGTTCCTAACTGTCCTCTGTGTCTGTCTGTCTGGTTCATAACTGTCCTCTGTGTCTGTTGTCTGTCTGGTTCATAACTGTCCTCTGTGTCTGTTGTCTGTCTGGCTCCTAACTGTCCTCTGTGTCTGTTGTCTGTCTGGTTCCTAACTGTCCTCTGTGTCTGTTGTCTGTCTGGCTCCTAACTGTCCTCTGTGTCTGTTGTCTGTCTGGTCCCTAACTGTCCTCTGTGTCTGTTGTCTGTCTGGTTCCTAACTGTCCTCTGTGTCTGTTGTGTTGCAGGAGTGTGAGGAGAAGGAAAGTAGTCCGAAGGAGGAGGGAGTCCAGGTGAAGCAGGAGGTGCCCCTGCCGGCTGGTGAGGTGAGCAGGAGCACCAGTGAAGAGGAGGAGGAGGAGCCAGTAGCGGTCTGCATCAAGGAGAGGGTTCTACACCAAGGAGTTTCCTGGAAGAACAAAGAGAAGCCACCTTCAGACACCACTACACTCCACTTCTTCCCTGTAGACACTCCCACTCCAATAAACCACTCCCACCCTCAGGACCAATGGCAAAAGGAGCTGCCTGACTATGCCAACCCATGTCCCCAGGCCAGGCTGGACCAGTCTGGGTTGACTGAGGAGCCCCAGGGCCCTAACCCTGGCATGGTGGGCATAGTGGGGGTGGTGCTCCCCATTCGGCAGAGGTCCCTACAGTCCCCCAGGGCTCCAGAGGACACCACAGACAGAGCACAGCTCCCTGGACAGGACCACTCCTGTTACAGATACTCTACTATACTCTACCCAGGCAGAGCCCATCCTGGACCTGGCATCAACCATCCAGGCACCAACCATCCAGGCACCAACCCTGGCACCAACCATCCAGGCACCAACCATCCAGGCACCAACCCTGGCACCAACCATCCAGGCACCAACCCTGGCACCAACCATCCAGGCACCAACCATCCAGGCACAAACCATCCAGGCACCAACCCTGGCATCAACCATCCAGGCACCAACCCTGGCATCAACCATCCAGGCACCAACCCTGGCATCAACCATCCAGGCACCAACCCTGGCATCAACCATCCAGGCACCAACCCTGGCATCAACCATCCAGGCACCAACCCTGGCATCAACCATCCAGGCACCAACCATCCAGGCACCAACCATCCAGGCACCAACTCTGGCACCAACCATCCAGGCACCAACCCTGGCACCAACCATCCAGGCATCAACCATCCAGGCATCAACCATCTAGGCACCAACCATCCAGGCATCAACCATCCAGGCACCAAACATCCAGGCACCAACCATCCTGGCACCAACCCTGGCACCAACTCTGGCACCAACCACCCAGGCACCATGTCTGATCTAGCCAAGAAGAAGCTGCTCTCTCAGGTCAATGGGACCGCCCCTGGGCCATCTCTGCCCAATCACTACGCCATTGGCCCGCCCCCACCCCTCATCAACACAAGCCTGGCTATTGGCAACGCAGAGGAGTCGGCCAGTCAGCCAATAGCAGGCTGTCAGGGTTCCTGCAGCACAGACACAGCTGTGGTCAAACGTCCGTCTGTCATCCAGCATGCCCAGATCTTCAAGCCGCTGTTCTGCGAGACAGGGGACAGGAGGGAGAGGGAGGGCCTGAACAGGAACATGTATAAACCAGGGGAACCCTACTCTCCCTGTGACCTGACCCAGCACCATCCCCTATCCCATCCACCCCCCCAGACTATACACCATCCTCTATCCCATCCACCCCCCCAGACTATACACCATCCCCAATCCCATCCACCCCCCCAGACTAGACACCATCCCCAGCCCCACCCTAACTCTCCCTGTGACCTGACCCAGCCCCACCCTAACTCTCCCTATGACCTGACCCAGCCCCACCCTAACTCTACCTATGACCTTTACCTACGGAGTCCTGAGACGCCCCAACCTGGCCACATTACCAGATTCCTGCCTGACTTCCCCCCCCCCCCTCCACCCCCAGAACATCCACAGTTTGTACAACCATACAGAGACACACGTCAGCCAGTTCATCAGCAGAAGGGAGAGGGAGACAGCCTTACCCAGAGACTGTGAGGCCGCGCCTGGCCCGGGAGGGCCGCGGTTCCCCTCCTCTAAACACCCCGACACGGTGGGTCTGGGGGGCTACTGTGCCCGTATAAACCCCCTGACCCCCAACCTGACCCCTCACACACTAAGAGACAAGACGTCCCTCGTACAGACAAGCTCAGAAGACCAACCCACAGACTTAAGTCTTCCCAAGTCCTCTCCTCACAAACCTACCCCCTCCACTGCCACACCCTCCCTTCACAACAACCCCCACCCCCTCATGCCCCTCCAGGATACTGGGAGGTTCTGTAGAGTCCCCCCCATGACCATGTCCTCCAGCCCCAGACAGCCTGCAGACCCCCAGCCTAACCCCAGGGGGAAGACCCTGAATGGCCAGAGAGGAGGATGGGAGGACCAGGGACTGGGACACAAGATGGAGGAGCTAAACAGACCCATCCTAGGCACCAAGAATACGTCCAGACCCCAGAACAACGTGTGCACGGCGCTCCCACTGAAGAGGAGTCTGGAGGAGCGGGAGAACGGGCCCCCAGAGAGGAAGATCAGAGCTGTCACTCCCATGCACTCCTCCTCTTCCTCCTCCTCCTGTACAATCAGGGACAGAGACAGGGAGGGCCACTCGGAGTGGAAGGTCTGGACCCCAGCGCTGGAGGGGGTGGTACCAGCCGACCCCCAGCCAGCCCCGGCCCACAGCCTCCACCTACACATCACCTCCTTCGTGGAAGGACACAAGTTCCCCTTCCACTCCTCCCCCCTGTTCCCCGGGGGCCTCTACCCAGAGGCCTTCATCTCTCAGATCCAGGATATGTGTGAGGGCCACAGGCCCCTGGGGTACCACCCCCTACAGTACCTGAAGAACCAGGCCGGCCTCTCTCCTCTGGTCCCGCCCTTCGCTTTCCACTCCTTCATGATGCAAAGACAGGCGCACAGCCCCGCCCACATGTACCGGCACCCTATGGGAGCCTCGTATGGGGAACTGTTGCATCATGGTCTACACCCCATGTCTTCCATGTCTGCCCTCAACACACAGCAACACCCAGACATCAGCCCCTCACAGCTCTCCTCTGTCCACCCCAACACCAAACGATCCTAACCCTAACCCTCCCTTCAGAGCCTCACAGCTCTCCTCTGTCCACCCCAACACCAAACTATCATAACCCTAACCCTCCCTTCAGAGCCTCACAGCTCTCCTCTGTCCACCCCAACACCAAACTGTCAGAACCCTAACCCTCCCTTCAGAGCCTCACAGCTCTCCTCTGTCCACCCCAACACCAAACTATCCTAACCCTAACCCTCCCTTCAGAGCCTCACAGCTCTCCTCTGTCCACCCCAACACCAAACTATCCTAACCCTAACCCTCCCTTCAGAGCCTCACAGCTCTCCTCTGTCCACCCCAACACCAAACTATCATAAACCTAACCCTCCCTTCAGAGCCACACAGCTCTCCTCTGTCCACCCCAACACCAAACTATCCTAACTCAACCATTCCCTACAGACAAGTCGGAAGTTTACATACACCTTAGCCAAATACATTTAAACTCAGTTTTTCACAATTATTAGCTGCAACACGTTTAATCCTAGTAAAAATTCCCTGTCTTAGGTCAGTTAGAATCACCCCTTTATTTTAAGAATGTGAAATGTCAGAATAGTAGAATAATAGTAGTCAGAATTATAGTAGAGAGAATTATTTATTTAACCTTTTTATTCTTTCATCACATTCACAGTGGGTCAGAAGTATACATACACTCAATTAGTATTTGGTAGCATTGCCTTTAAATTGTTTAAACTTGGGTCAAACGTTTCGGGTAGCCTTCCACATGCTTCCCACAAAAAGTTGGGTGAATTTTGGCCCATTCCTCCTAACAGAGCTGGTGTAACTGAGTCAAGTTTGTAGGTCTCCTTGCTCGTACCCACTTTTTCAGTTCTGCCCACAACATTTCTATTCAGGGCTTTATGATGGCCGCTCCAATATGTTGACTTTGTTGTCCTTAAGCCATTTTGCCAAAACTTTGGAAGTATGTTTGGGGTCATTGTTCATTTGGAAGACCCATTTGCGACCAAGCTTTAACATCCTGACTGATGTCTTAAGATGTTGCTTCAATATATCCACATAATTTTCCATCCTCGTGATTTCATCTATTTTGTGAAGTGCGCCAGTCCCTCCTGCAGCAAAACACCCCCACAACATGATGCTGCTTCACGGTTGGGATGGTGTTCTTTGGCTTGCAAATCTCCCCCTTTTTCCTCCAAACACAACGATGGTCATTATGGCCAAACAGTTCTATTTTTGTTTCATCAGGCCAGAGGACATTTCTCCAAAAAGTACGATCTTTGTCCCCATGTGCAGTTGCAAACCGTAGTCTGGATTTTTTTATGGCGGTTTTGGAGCAGTGGCTTCTTCCTTCTTCCTTATGTCGATATAGGATTTGTTTTATTGTGGATATAGATACTTTTGCACCTGTTTCCTCCAGCATCTTCACTAGGTCCTTTGCTGTTGATCTGGGATTGATTTGTACTTTTCGCACCAAAGTACGTTCATTTCAAGGAGACAGAACGCGTCTCCTTCCTGAGCGGTATGACGGCTGTGTGGTCCCATGGTGTTTATACTTGCACACTATTGTTTGTACAGATGAACGTGGTACCTTCAGGCGTTTGGAAATTGCTACCAAGGATGAACCAGACTAGATTTTTTTTCTGAGGTCTTGGCTGATTTCTCTTGATCTTCCCATGATGTCAAGCGAAGAGGCACTGAGTTTGAAGGTAGGCGGCCTTGAAACACATCCACAGATACACCTCCAATTGACTCAAATGACATCAGAAGCTTCTAAAGCCATGACATAATTTTCTGGAATTTTCCAAGTTGTTTAAAGACACAGTCAACTTAGTGTATGGAAACTTCTGACCCACTGGAGTTGTGATACAGTGAATTATAAATGAAATAATCTGTCTGTTAACAATTGTTGGAAAAATGACTTGTGTTATGCACAAAGTAGATGTCCTAACCGACTTGCCAAAACTATAGTTTGTTAAACAAGAAATGTGTGGAGTGGTTGAGAAACGAGTTTTAATGACTACAACCTAAGTGTATGTAAACTTCCGACTTCAACTGTGTTCCTACAAACTATCCTAACTCAACCATTCCCTACTGACACAGGTATCCCAGCTGATGCAATTAGATAACAGATACCAAGATATGGTTTACTCCCTAGTGTTTCCTAGACCTGGGAACCATCTAAATATTTTTCCAAGTTTACCATTTGCACATATTTCTGAAAATGGGCCAACTGGGTTAACTGGGCCAACTGGGATAACTGGGCCAACTGGGTTAACTGGGCCAACTGGGATAACTGGGCCAACTGGGATAACTGGGCCAACTGGGATAACTGGGCCAACTGGTTTAACTGGGTTAACTGGGCCAACTAGGTTTACTGGGCCAACTGGGTTAACTGGGCCAACTGGGTTAACTGGGCCAACTGGGTTAACTGTGTCTTGGCCAATGCAGTGTGGAATGTGTTAAAAAGATGACAGAGGTGCTTGTTATTATTAGCTGCAAAACTTTGTGTTATATTCACTGGCTACTGTAACTGTTGACTGGGTGTTGGAGAGGACGGGGAGGAAGAGGAGGAGGGGGAGGAAGAGGAGGGAGAGGAGGAGGAGGAAGAGGAGGGAGAGAGGAGGCGGGAGAGGAGGAGGAGGGGGAGGAAGAGGAGGAAGAGGAGGGAGAGAGGAGGAGGAGGGGAAGGAAGAGGAGGGAGTGAGGAGGAGGAGGCGGGAGAGGAGGAGGAGGGAGAGGAGGGGGAGAGGAGGGAGAGGAGGAGGAGGAGGGAGAGGAGGAAGAGGAGGAGGTGGAAGAGGAGGAGGAGGAGGAAAAAAGTGGAGGAGCAAGAGGAGGAGGAGGAGGAAGAGGGTTGAGGAGGAGGATATGATGCAATATCAAGGACTACTTTCAGAGTCAGAAACTGACTTTATTTTCTGCAGGTACAGTGCCTTGCGAAAGTATTCGGCCCCCTTGAACTTTGCGACCTTTTGCCACATTTCAGGCTTCAAACATAAAGATATAAAACTGTATTTTTTTGTGAAGAATCAACAACAAGTGGGACACAATCATGAAGTGGAACGACATTTATTGGATATTTCAAATTTTTTTAACAAATCAAAAACTGAACAATTGGGCGTGCAAAATTATTCAGCCCCCTTAAGTTAATACTTTGTAGCGCCACCTTTTGCTGTGATTACAGCTGTAAGTCGCTTGGGGTATGTCTCTATCAGTTTTGCACATCGAGAGACTGACATTTTTTCCCATTCTTCCTTGCAAAACAGCTCGAGCTCAGTGAGGTTGGATGGAGAGCATTTGTGAACAGCAGTTTTCAGTTCTTTCCACAGATTCTCGATTGGATTCAGGTCTGGACTTTGACTTGGCCATTCTAACACCTGGATATGTTTATTTTTTAACCATTCCATTGTAGATTTTGCTTTATGTTTTGGATCATTGTCTTGTTGGAAGACAAATCTCCGTCCCAGTCTCAGGTCTTTTGCAGACTCCATCAGGTTTTCTTCCAGAATGGTCCTGTATTTGGCTCCATCCATCTTCCCATCAATTTTAACCATCTTCCTTGTCCCTGCTGAAGAAAAGCAGGCCCAAACCATGATGCTGCCACCACCATGTTTGACAGTGGGGATGGTGTGTTCAGCTGTGTTGCTTTTACGCCAAACATAACTTTTTGCATTGTTGCCAAAAAGTTCAATTTTGGTTTCATCTGACCAGAGCACCTTCTTCCACATGTTTGGTGTGTCTCCCAGGTGGCTTGTGGCAAACTTTAAACGACACTTTTTATGGATATCTTTAAGAAATGGCTTTCTTCTTGCCACTCTTCCATAAAGGCCAGATTTGTGCAATATACGACTGATTGTTGTCCTATGGACAGAGTCTCCCACCTCAGCTGTAGATCTCTGCAGTTCATCCAGAGTGATCATGGGCCTCTTGGCTGCATCTCTGATCAGTCTTCTCCTTGTATGAGCTGAAAGTTTAAAGGGACGGCCAGGTCTTGGTAGATTTGCAGTGGTCTAATACTCCTTCCATTTCAATATTATCGCTTGCACAGTGCTCCTTGGGATGTTTAAAGCATGGGAAATCTTTTTGTATCCAAATCCGACTTTAAACTTCTTCACAACAGTATCTCGAACCTGCCTGGTGAGTTCCTTGTTCTTCATGATGCTCTCTGCGCTTTTAACGGACCTCTGAGACTATCACAGTGCAGGTGCATTTATACGGAGACTTGATTACACACAGGTGGATTGTATTTATCATCATTAGTCATTTAGGTCAACATTGGATCATTCAGAGATCCTCACTGAACTTCTGGAGAGAGTTTGCTGCACTGAAAGTAAAGGGGCTGAATAATTTTGCACGCCCAATTGTTCAGTTTTTGATTTGTTAAAAAAGTTTGAAATATCCAATAAATGTCGTTCCACTTCATGATTGTGTCCCACTTGTTGTTGATTCTTCACAAACAAATACAGTTTTATATCTTTATGTTTGAAGCCTGAAATGTGGCAAAAGGTCGCAAAGTTCAAGGGGGCCGAATACTTTCGCAAGGCACTGTATTTCATTGTGATCTATGTAAACTCAGAGGAAATATTTCAGGAGCTTGGCCACAGTTATTAAAGACTCAGCCGGAACACATTAAGACTTGAGGAGCACTTAGTTAAGCACACAAACCAAGTCCTTACTGATTGGTTCTTACTGACTGGTCCTTACTGACTGGTTCAACCAGAGGACGCCTTGTACTCTGAATCTGTTGGACATTTTAATGAAGACTGCGAAGACGACAATCATTTGAAACTGTTTTTCTGAAATTATGCAAAACATTTTGAAAAAATATTGCCAGCATAAAAGGTTGGGTTTGAAAAAAACGGAGGACGATATTCAATCAAAACCTGTAACTGGATTTCCGTACATCAAAAACAAAAAGGAATCCATAAATCAAACAATCCAATCCAAGATTTCAATAAACCCATGAAACAAAATGAAAATGTTTTAGACTTTCCTTGATAAATGTGGTGACCAGTTTTGATTGAATAGTTCCCTAGCAACACAATCTCACCATGGGTAGTCCATATTTCAGATGTGTGTTGGGAATGAAAACAAAATGTTTGGGGTAATATGGATTGTATATTTGCTCCAACAGTGTTTGGAGAAACACTCAAGGTTGCTATGTAACGTTTCTTAAATGAGTAATAAACTATTTTATAACATAACAAAAGGCTACACAGTCTTTTATTCAAATAAAATAATTCATGTGATCACATTTTTATTTACACATTTAGCCGTGACTAGAACACTTAGTCTGCATCCCAAATGGCTTCCTGTTTCCTATAGTTCCTTCAGAAGTACTGACTTATTCCACATTTAGCCGTGACTAGAACTCAGGACTCACTAAACGGAGAACATCCCTGGTCATCCCTACTGCCTCTGATCTGGAGGACTCACTAAACAGAGAACATCCCTGGTCATCCCTACTGCCTCTGGTCTGGAGGACTCACTAAACAGAGAACATCCCTGGTCATCCCTACTGCCTCTGATCTGGAGGACTCACTAAACAGAGAACATCCCTGGTCATCCCTACTGCCTCTGATCTGGAGGACTCACTAAACAGAGAACATCCCTGGTCATCCCTACTGCCTCTGATCTGGAGGACTCACTAAACAGAGAACATCCCTGGTCATCCCTACTGCCTCTGATCTGGAGGACTCACTAAACAGAGAACATCCCTGGTCATCCCTACTGCCTCTGATCTGGAGGACTCACTAAACAGAGAACATCCCTGGTCATCCCTACTGCCTCTGATCTGGAGGACTCACTAAACAGAGAACATCCCTGGTCATCCCTACTGCCTCTGATCTGGAGGACTCACTAAACAGAGAACATCCCTGGTCATCCCTACTGCCTCTGATCTGGAGGACTCACTAAACAGAGAACATCCCTGGTCATCCCTACTGCCTCTGGTCTGGAGGACTCACTAAACAGAGAACATCCCTGGTCATCCCTACTGCCTGTGGTCTGGAGGACTCACTAAACACATGCTTTGTTTATAAATTATGTCTGAGTTGGATCATGCTCCTGGCTGTCCATAAATAAATAAAAAACTAGAAAATGCCATCTGGTTTGCTTAATTTTAGGAATTTGAAATTATTTATACTTGTACATTTACTTTTGAAACTTAAGTATTTTTCAAACCAAATACTTTTAGACTTTTACTCAAGTAGTATTTCACTGGGTGACTTCCACTTTTACTTGAGTCATTTTCTAGTAAGGTATCTTTACTTTTACTCAAGTATGACAATTTGGTTATTTTTCCACCACTGAGGAGGTGGAGCCTCCTACTGGCTGGTCTCTAATAGGAAACTGAAGAGGTGGAGCCTCCTACTGGCTGGTCTCTATAGGACACTGAGGAGGTGGAGTCTCCTACTGGCTGGTCTCTATAGGACACTGAGGAGGTGGAGTCTCCTACTGGCTGGTCTCTATAGGACACTGAGGAGGTGGAGCCTCCTACTGGCTGGTCTCTAATAGGACACTGAGTAGGTGGAGCCTCCTACTGGCTGGTCTCTAGTAGGACACTGAGGAGGTGGAGCCTCCTACTGGCTGGTGTCTATAGGACACTGAGGAGGTGGAGTCTCCTACTGGCTGGTCTCTAGTAGGACACTCAGGACAGACAGCAGAGAGCTAGAGTAGGGCTCCCCTTGGAGGCTCAGTCTGGTCACTACCAGTATAGTTACTCTTCCAGTCCTGACAGTGATAACTGGAAAACAAAGCCTTTGGCTGGGACTGGACAGGAGAGGAGAGGAGAGGAGAGGAAAGGAGAGGAGAGGAGAGGAGAGGAGAGGAGAGGAGAGGAGAGGAAAGGAGCGGAGAGGAGAGGAGAGGAGAGGAGAGGAGAGGAGAGGAGAGGAGAGGAGAGGAGAGGAGAGGAAAGGAGCGGAGAGGAGAGGAGAGGAGAGGAGAGGAGAGGAAAGGAGAGGAAAGGAGCGGAGAGGGGATATTTTTAGTCTCTCTGTGAAGTCATTCATTAAACAGAGATGATTGGATCAACATGTTGTCAGGGGAGAGGCTGGAATGTATTCTATCATGATTAAACCTCATGTACTGTAATGCACTGTCAGCTATGGAGTCTCACTGTCAGCTACGTAGTCTCACTGTCAGCTACGTAGTCTCACTGTCAACTACAGAGTCTCACTGTCAGCTATGGAGTCTCACTGTCAACTATGGAGTCTCACTGTCAGCTATGGAGTCTCACTGTCAGCTACGTAGTCTCACTGTCAACTACAGAGTCTCACTGTCAGCTATGGAGTCTCACTGTCAGCTACAGAGTCTCACTGTCAGCTATGTGGACTCACTGTCAGCTATATGGACCAACAGTCAGCTATGTGGACTCACAGTCAGCTATGGAGTCTCACTGTCAGCTACGTAGTCTCACTGTCAACTACAGAGTCTCACTGTCAGCTATGTGGACTCACTGTCAGCTATGTGGACCAACAGTCAGCTATGTGGACTCACAGTCAGCTATGGAGTCTCACTGTCAGCTATGGAGTCTCACTGTCAGCTATGGAGTCTCACTGTCAGCTATGGAGTCTCACTGTAAGCTACAGAGTCTCACTGTCAACTATGGAGTCTCACTGTCAGCTACGTTGTCTCACTGTAAGCTACATAGTCTCACTGTCAGCTATGGAGTCTCACTGTCAGCTACATTGTCTCACTGTCAGCTAGGTTGTCTCACTGTAAGCTACAGAGTCTCACTGTCAACTATGGATTCTCACTGGCAGCTATGGAGTCCCACTGTCAGCTACGTAGTCTCACTGTCAACTACAGAGTCTCACTGTCAGCTATGTGGACTCACTGTCAGCTATGTGGACCAACAGTCAGCTATGTGGACTCACAGTCAGCTATGGAGTCTCACTGTCAGCTATGGAGTCTCACTGTCAGCTATGGAGTCTCACTGTCAGCTATGTGGACTCACTGTAAGCTACAGAGTCTCACTGTCAGCTATGGAGTCTCACTGTCAGCTACGTTGTCTCACTGTAAGCTACATAGTCTCACTGTCAGCTATGGAGTCTCACTGTCAGCTACATTGTCTCACTGTCAGCTAGGTTGTCTCACTGTAAGCTACAGAGTCTCACTGTCAACTATGGATTCTCACTGGCAGCTATGGAGTCCCACTGTCAGCTACGTAGTCTCACTGTCAACTACAGAGTCTCACTGTCAGCTATGTGGACCCACTGTCAGCTATGTGGACCAACAGTCAGCTATGTGGACTCACAGTCAGCTATGGAGTCTCACTGTCAGCTATGGAGTCTCACTGTCAGCTATGGAGTCTCACTGTCAGCTATGGAGTCTCACTGTCAGCTATGTGGACCAACAGTCAGCTATGTGGACTCACAGTCAGCTATGGAGTCTCACTGTCAGCTATGTGGACTCACTGTAAGCTACAGAGTCTCACTGTCAGCTATGGAGTCTCACTGTCAGCTACGTTGTCTCACTGTAAGCTACAGAGTCTCACTGTCAGCTATGGAGTCTCACTGTCAGCTACGTTGTCTCACTGTAAGCTACATAGTCTCACTGTCAGCTATGGAGTCTCACTGTCAGCTACATTGTCTCACTGTCAGCTAGGTTGTCTCACTGTAAGCTACAGAGTCTCACTGTCAACTATGGATTCTCACTGGCAGCTATGGAGTCCCACTGTCAGCTACGTAGTCTCACTGTCAACTACAGAGTCTCACTGTCAGCTATGTGGACTCACTGTCAGCTATGTGGACCAACAGTCAGCTATGTGGACTCACAGTCAGCTATGGAGTCTCACTGTCAGCTATGGAGTCTCACTGTCAGCTATGGAGTCTCACTGTCAGCTATGTGGACTCACTGTAAGCTACAGAGTCTCACTGTCAGCTATGGAGTCTCACTGTCAGCTACGTTGTCTCACTGTAAGCTACAGAGTCTCACTGTCAGCTACGCTGTCTCACTGTCAGCTACGTTGTCTCACTGTAAGCTACAGAGTCTCACTGTCAACTATGGAGTCTCACTGTCAGCTACGTTGTCTCACTGTCAGCTACAGAGTCTCACTGTCAGCTACGTAGTTTCACTGTAACAATACAGCCTGCTGATCATAGTGTACTGTCACCATACAGCCTGCAGATCATACTGTACCATAACAATACAGCCCGCTGATCATAGTGTACTGTAACAATACAGCCTGCTGATCATATTGTACTGTAACAATACAGCCTGCTGATCATAGTGTACTGTAACAATACAGCCTGCTGATCATAGTGTAACAATACAGCCTGCTGATCATATTGTACTGTCACAATACAGCCTGCTGATCATAGTGTAACAATACAGCCTGCTGATCATAGTGTAACAATACAGCCTGCTGATCATAGTGTACTGTAACAATACAGCCTGCAGATCATACTGTACCATAACAATACAGCCCGCTGATCATAGTGTACTGTAACAATACAGCCTGCTGATCATAGTGTACTTAAACAATACAGCCTGCTGATCATAGTGTACTGTAACAATACAGCCTGCTGATCATAGTGTACAATACAGCCTGATGATCATAGTGTACTGTAACAATACAGCCTGCTGACCATAGTGTACTGTAACAATACAGCCTGCTGATCATAGTGTACTGTAACAATACAGCCTGCTGATAATGGTGTACTGTAACAATACAGCCTGCTGATAATGGTGTACTGTAACAATACAGCCTGCTGATCATAGTGTACTATAACAATACAGCCTGCTGATCATAGTGTACTATAACAATACAGCCTGCTGATCATAGTGTACTGTAACAATACAGCCTGCTGATCATAGTGTACTATACAGCCTGCTTATCATAGTGTACTGTAACAATACAGCCTGCTGATAATGGTGTACTGTAACAATACAGCCTGCTGATAATGGTGTACTGTAACAATACAGCCTGCTGATCATATTGTACTGTAACAATACAGCCTGCTGATCATAGTGTACTATAACAATACAGCCTGCTGATCATAGTGTACTATAACAATACAGCCTGCTGATCATAGTGTACAATACAGCCTGCTGATCATAGTGTACTGTAACAATACAGCCTGCTGATCATAGTGTACAACACAGCCTGCTGATCATAGTTGTGTTTTATATGGGTCTCATGGTGCCAGAATATTATTTCATGGACCTGTGAGACACCATCTGTACTGTCTGTGTCTTTCATGTTAGCCTGGTGGTAGAAACCGTCTGTACTGTCTCTGTGTGTTTCATGTTAGCCTGGTGGTAGAAACCGTCTGTACTGTCTCTGTGTGTTTCATGTTACCTGGTGGTAGAAACTGTCTGTACTGTCTGTGTGTTTCATGTTAGCCTGGTGGTAGAAACCGTCTGTACTGTCTGTGTGTCTTTCATGTTAGCCTGGTGGTAGAAACCGTCTGTACTGTCTGTGTGTTTCATGTTAGCCTGGTGGTAGAAACCGTCTGTACTGTCTGTGTGTCTTTCATGTTAGCCTGGTGGTAGAAACCGTCTGTACAGTCTGTGTGTTTCATGTTAGCCTGGTGGTAGAAACTGTCTGTACTGTCTGTGTGTCTTTCATGATAGCCTGGTGGTAGAAACCGTCTGTACTGTCTGTGTGTTTCATGTTAGCCTGGTGGTAGAAACTGTCTGTACTGTCTGTGTGTTTCATGTTAGCCTGGTGGTAGAAACTGTCTGTACTGTCTGTGTGTCTTTCATGTTAGCCTGGTGGTAGAAACCGTCTGTACTGTCTGTGTGTTTCATGTTAGCCTGGTGGTAGAAACTGTCTGTACTGTCTGTGTGTTTCATGTTAGCCTGGTGGTAGAAACTGTCTGTATTGTCTGTATGTTTCATGTTAGCCTGGTGGTAGAAACCGTCTGTACTGTCTGTGTGTCTTTCCTGTCAGCCTGGTGGTAGAAACCGTCTGTACTGTCTGTGTGTTTCATGTTAGCCTGGTGGTAGAAACCGTCTGTACTGTCTGTGTGTCTTTCATGTTAGCCTGGTGGTAGAAACCGTCTGTACTGTCTGTGTGTTTCATGTTAGCCTGGTGGTAGAAACCGTCTGTACTGTCTGTGTGTTTCATGTTAGCCTGGTGGTAGAAACCGTCTGTACAGTCTGTGTGTGTTTCATGTTAGCCTGGTGGTAGAAACCGTCTGTACTGTCTGTGTGTTTCATGTTAGCCTGGTGGGAGAAACCGTCTGTACTGTCTGTGTTTCATGTTAGCCTGGTGGTAGAAACCATCTGTACTGTCTGTGTTTCATGTTAGCCTGGTGGTAGAAACTGTCTGTACTATCTGTGTGTTGCATGTTAGCCTGGTGGGAGAAAACGTCTGTACTGTCTCTAGGTGTTTCATGTTAGCCTGGTGGTAGAAACCGTCTGTACTGTCTGTGTGTTGCATGTTAGCCTGGTGGGAGAAAACGTCTGTACTGTCTCTAGGTGTTTCATGTTAGCCTGGTGGTAGAAACCGTCTGTACTGTCTGTGTGTTTCATGTTAGCCTGGTGGTAGAAACCGTCTGTACTGTCTGTGTGTCTTTCATGTTAGCCTGGTGGTAGAAACCGTCTGTACAGTCTGTGTGTTTCATGTTAGCCTGGTGGTAGAAACTGTCTGTACTGTCTGTGTGTCTTTCATGATAGCCTGGTGGTAGAAACCGTCTGTACTGTCTGTGTGTTTCATGTTAGCCTGGTGGTAGAAACTGTCTGTACTGTCTGTGTGTTTCATGTTAGCCTGGTGGTAGAAACTGTCTGTACTGTCTGTGTGTCTTTCATGTTAGCCTGGTGGTAGAAACCGTCTGTACTGTCTGTGTGTTTCATGTTAGCCTGGTGGTAGAAACTGTCTGTACTGTCTGTGTGTTTCATGTTAGCCTGGTGGTAGAAACTGTCTGTATTGTCTGTATGTTTCATGTTAGCCTGGTGGTAGAAACCGTCTGTACTGTCTGTGTGTCTTTCCTGTCAGCCTGGTGGTAGAAACCGTCTGTACTGTCTGTGTGTTTCATGTTAGCCTGGTGGTAGAAACCGTCTGTACTGTCTGTGTGTCTTTCATGTTAGCCTGGTGGTAGAAACCGTCTGTACTGTCTGTGTGTTTCATGTTAGCCTGGTGGTAGAAACCGTCTGTACTGTCTGTGTGTTTCATGTTAGCCTGGTGGTAGAAACCGTCTGTACAGTCTGTGTGTGTTTCATGTTAGCCTGGTGGTAGAAACCGTCTGTACTGTCTGTGTGTTTCATGTTAGCCTGGTGGGAGAAACCGTCTGTACTGTCTGTGTTTCATGTTAGCCTGGTGGTAGAAACCATCTGTACTGTCTGTGTTTCATGTTAGCCTGGTGGTAGAAACTGTCTGTACTATCTGTGTGTTGCATGTTAGCCTGGTGGGAGAAAACGTCTGTACTGTCTCTAGGTGTTTCATGTTAGCCTGGTGGTAGAAACCGTCTGTACTGTCTGTGTGTTGCATGTTAGCCTGGTGGGAGAAAACGTCTGTACTGTCTCTAGGTGTTTCATGTTAGCCTGGTGGTAGAAACCGTCTGTACTGTCTGTGTGTTTCATATTAGCCTGGTGGTAGAAACCGTCTGTACTGTCTGTGTGTCTTTCCTGTCAGCCTGGTGGTAGAAACCGTCTGTACTGTCTGTGTGTTTCATGTTAGCCTGGTGGTAGAAACCGTCTGTACTGTCTGTGTCTTTTTCATGTTAGCCTGGTGGTAGAAACCGTCTGTACTGTCTGTGTGTTTCATGTTAGCCTGGTGGTAGAAACCGTCTGTACTGTCTGTGTGTCTTTCATGTTAGCCTGGTGGTAGAAACCGTCTGTACTGTCTGTGTGTTTCATGTTAGCCTGGTGGTAGAAACCGTCTGTACAGTCTGTGTGTCTTTCATGTTAGCCTGGTGGTAGAAACCGTCTGTACTGTCTGTGTGTTTCATGTTAGCCTGGTGGTAGAAACTGTCTGTACTGTCTGTGTGTCTTTCATGTTAGCCTGGTGGTAGAAACCGTCTGTACTGTCTCTGTGTGTTTCATGTTAGCCTGGTGGTAGAAACTGTCTGTACTGTCTGTCTTTCATGTTAGCCTGGTGGTAGAAACTGTCTGTACTGTCTGGGTGTCTTTCATGTTAGCCTGGTGGTAGAAACCGTCTGTACTGTCTGTGTGTTTCATGTTAGCCTGGTGGTAGAAACCGTCTGTACTGTCTGTGTGTTTCATGTTAGCCTGGTGGTAGAAACCGTCTGTACTGTCTGTGTGTTTCATGTTAGCCTGGTGGTAGAAACTGTCTGTACTGTCTGTGTCTTTCATGTTAGCCTGGTGGTAGAAACCGTCTGTACTGTCTGTGTGTTTCATGTTAGCCTGGTGGTAGAAACCGTCTGTACTGTCTGTGTGTTTCATGTTAGCCTGGTGGGAGAGTCAGACATTTCTGGGATCATTTCACCTGTTTGTTGAATTGCCCATCCATTCTCTCTCTCTCTGTCTGTGTGTGTGTGTGTGTGTGTGTGTGTGTGTGTGTGTGTGTGTGTGTGTGTGTGTGTGTGTGTGTGTGTGTGTGTGTGTGTACTACAATGATACACTGTACTTCTTTACTACAGAGGACGGGAAGAAAGAGAATTGATGATGTCAAGGTACAGTACATCACAGTCTCTCTCTCTCTCCCTCCCCCCTCTTTCTTTCTCTCTCCCTCCCCTCTTTCTCTCTCTCCCTCCCCTCTTTCTCTCTCTCCCTCCCCCTCTCCCTTTCGCCTCCTCTCTCTCTCTCCCTCCCTCTTTTTATCTCTCCCCTCTCTCCCTCTCTCTTTCTCTTTCTCTCTCTCAAAGCTGTGGACTTCTCAAGGAGGAGGGTCATTTTCAAAGCTGTAATTTGTGAGATGTCAGTCCGGTCCATTCCGGTAGAGAGTGGTCACTCTGTCACATCTGTGATCATGCGTTGTGAGTGATGTGACAGAGCCGTGGAGTGTGAAACAGACTCTTGTCTCCTTCTAGCCTCAACAGAAACCATTGAGCCGGTCTGGCTGGTAAAGCCCAGACTTAATAACAGCATTTGTATGTTGTACTCTTTCATATAGTGAAGGTCTGGCAACACATCACAGAGCTCTTCTCCAGCCAAACATCTGAGACTCTTTTCTCTCTCTGTCCTCAGCCTTCAGCTGACTTCTTACAAACCCCTCTTGATGCTCCAGCCCCCTCCTCTTCTCTCCTCCTCCCCTCCTCTTCTCTCCTTCTCCCCTTTCTTCTCTCCTTCTCCCCTTTCTTCCCTCCTCCTCCCCTCCTCTTCCCTCCTCCTCCCCTCTCTTCCCTCCTCCTCCCCTTCTCTTCTCTCCTTCTCCCCTTTCTTCCCTCCTCCTCCCCTCTCTCCCTTTCCCGCAATACATTCTCTCATTGTTAATTGTTTCCACGGAAGTTATTACAATTCAGAATATTCCAAAAGAGAGCGGCTGGCCGGCTGTGGAATGTGAGACGTGTGGGAAAGTTCTTGCTCAGAGAGTCTGTTGAGTCGTCTACAGGAAGCTGCTCTGTAACCCAACATCACAGAGCAGGTAAATCACTATGTTGAGTCGTCTACAGGAAGCTGCTCTGTAACCCAACATCACAGAGCAGGTAAATCACTATGTTGAGTCTATAACCCAACATCACAGAGCAGGTAAATCACTATGTTGAGTCGTCTACAGGAAGCTGCTCTGTAACCCAACATCACAGAGCAGGTAAATCACTATGTTGAGTCGTCTACAGGAAGCTGCTCTGTAACCCAACATCACAGAGCAGGTAAATCACTATGTTGAGTCGATAACCCAACATCACAGAGCAGGTAAATCACTATGTTGAGTCGTCTACAGGAAGCTGCTCTGTAACCCAACATCATAGAGCAGGTAAATCACTATGTTGAGTCGATAACCCAACATCACAGAGCAGGTAAATCACTATGTTGAGTCTTCTACAGCAGGGACTTTTTTGAGTCTGGAAAATTAATCCAGCCTGGTCTCCTAGACTAGATGTAACATAGTTCATATAAATCAGGGACACTCACATGAGTATGATATGTTCTGTTTGGTGTGGTTACCTCAGACAGAAGGTTACTGAAGACAGAATCTAAAGTAGGGTGGTTGGTCGAGGTGGATGGGTGGGGGCGTATAACGTCTAGCAGTTTGTCTCGTGTTTTGAAGTCTCACCACTTTAGCATTTTAGCTAATTTGCTACTTAGCATGTAGCATGGCCGGACTAATCAAGTCTCACCGCTTTAGCATTTGAGCTAATTTGCTACTTAGCATGTAGCATGGCCGGACTAATCAAGTCTCGGCTCCACCTCTGGGCGTCACAGAGAAAATGTTGCAGTTTTTAAAGCTAATTTCTTGCACTTCTACACATTTTGTCATGAGGCTGAGAGAAAAGGTTGCTGTTTTAAAGCTTAAAGCCTCCTAGAGTCGATTGATGCACCACTGTGTCAATCTAAATAACCATAATTTTAAAAATCCCGATTCAAATTCGGCCCTTTTTAGCATTGGATACGTCTCAACACACCACGTCCGCCGACGTGGCACTTCCTGGTCTCTGGTGAAAGGTGGCACTTCCTGGTCTCTGGTGAAAGGTGGCACTTCCTCGTCTCTGGTGAAAGGTGGCACTTCCTCATCTCTGGTGAAAGGTGGCACTTCCTCATCTCTGGTGAAAGGTGGCACTTCCTCATCTCTGGTGAAAGGTGGCACTTCCTCATCTCTGGTGAAAGGTGGCACTTCCTCATCTCTGGTGAAAGGTGGCACTTCCTGGTCTCTGGTGAAAGGTGGCACTTCCTGGTCTCTGGTGAAAGGTGGCACTTCCTGGTCTCTGGTGAAAGGTGGCACTTCCTGGTCTCTGGTGAAAGGTGGCACTTCCTCGTCTCTGGTGAAAGGTGGCACTTCCTGGTCTCTGGTGAAAGGTGGCACTTCCTGGTCTCTGGTGAAAGGTGGCACTTCCTGGTCTCTGGTGAAAGGTGGCACTTCCTCGTCTCTGGTGAAAGGTGGCACTTCCTGGTCTCTGGTGAAAGGTGGCACTTCCTGGTCTCTGGTGAAAGGTGGCACTTCCTGGTCTCTGGTGAAAGGTGGCACTTCCTGGTCTCTGGTGAAAGGTGGCACTTCCTGGTCTCTGGTGAAAGGTGGCAGAGCTGGAGAGGTGTTTTTCAGACCATGAGACCACCGCTATTCTCTTGTTGTATACTTATTGCATTGTACAAAGTTAGAAGTGTACTATTTGATACATTTCCCGCCCCCCTACCTCGGGCTTCCAGTGGGGAGACCTGAGGTCAACCTACCCCTGCCCCCCTACCTCGGGCTTCCAGTGGGGAGACCTGAGGTCAACCTACCCCTGCCCCCCTACCTCGGGCTTCCAGTGGGGAGACCTGAGGTCAACCTACCCCTGCCCCCCTACCTCGGGCTTCCAGTGGGGAGACCTGAGGTCAACCTACCCCCGCCCCCCTACCTCGGGCTTCCAGTGGGGAGACCTGAGGTCAACCTACCCCCGCCCCCCTACCTCGGGCTTCCAGTGGGGAGACCTGAGGTCAACCTACCCCCGCCCCCCTACCTCGGGCTTCCAGTGGGGAGACCTGAGGTCAACCTACCTCCGCCCCCCTACCTCGGGCTTCCAGTGGGGAGACCTGAGGTCAACCTACCCCCGCCCCCCTACCTATCTCGTACTTCTGAGTGGGAGACCTTCCCAGGCAGTAGCCTGTCTAGGTCACAAACTAGAATCAGGGCGCCCACTCAGACTAATTGACACACAGTCCCACACGGTGACATGATATCATTGACTTGAGGTGCAAATAAGCGATACAAAACCGATCGCGCAAATGTCACCATTTGGATTTTGCCAGGGGAGGCCCTGTGCCTAAATCCGCTACTGCCCGCAAATGTCACCATTTGGATTTTGCCAGGGGAGGTCCTGTGCCCAAATCCGCTACTGCCCGCAAATGTCACCATTTGGATTTTGCCAGGGGAGGTCCTGTGCCCAAATCCGCTACTGCCCGCAAATGTCACCATTTGGATTTTGCCAGGGGAGGTCCTGTGCCCAAATCCGCTACTGCCCGCAAATGTCACCATTTGGATTTTGCCAGGGGAGGTCCTGTGCCCAAATCCGCTACTGCCCGCAAATGTCACGGGACTGGTCTGAAGGTAACAGGTACCTGTTTTAAAAAATGCATGGAAGTATGAAAGTAATTTTGTGCCTATCCAAAAAATGGGGTTAGATAGCTGAAAAATAAAAAATATATGTACTACACGTGGCTTTTTATATATCCTAGATACAGGACAAACACTTCAACCTTTTTTCTTATTTCTTTTTTGACTGTCGTTTTAGCCATTTATGAATGTGCTATTCAATGCGTTCATCGTCGCCATCGAGGTTTTTCTTTCATTATTTTAGGCTACACTGTATAAACCTAATCTTGACGGTATGCGCGCCAAACGGCCTACACGCTACGGTACGTTTGGTTTAGAAACCTGGGAACACAACTCGAGTTATCAGTGTAGCCTGTCATCTCCTCCGACTTGTTGAAATATCTTCACGCATAGAAAAAAACCTCCAGGCTTCCGTCATAACTGTCAATGTATAGAATGACAGAAAGCAGTCTGGAATAACGGACCTTCTGGGTAATAAATACTCTTTAGTAATACTAGTACCGTGCGAATAGGGCTATAACCTTAACAATAACTCCTGCAGAATTAAGCGTTTCTTGCAGTAAAATGAAATATGATTTATTTATTTATTTCTGCATTTTGAGATGTTCAGTTAGTTAAAAGCGTCATAAAAGCTGATTTAGTATTTCAACCACATCAAATATGCGTCTAAGCCGAACTGAACTCTGATCAGAAAACACGTTGTGTCGTTTTCACAGCTTTATTTTTCCGTACAACTGGTCAAACTGATTTCATTTGGACATTTTGAACAGAAAATATTTCCAGTTTTTTTGTGTGCTTTCTTGTATTTTCTCACCAGTCCCTATAAACGTCTTTGCTCCGCGAAAGATGACAGAGATAACTTTACCAATGTCAACTAGATTGAAGCATTCATTCCATCCATGCATTATGTCATTCAGTTGAGCAAGAGTTTATCTAGTCTTCTAGGCAACATATAACAGAAAGGAAGCTGCATTTATCTAATTATAGACAAGTTGACTAACAATTAGCCTAACAAAATGTCGGAAATTATAAGCAGAAACATATCTAAATCAAGCAACAAAAAAATAATCCTGCCATCCCCGTCAAAAAAATCGTTTTACAGTCTTTGACTGCAGCCTATTGTGTCTTTTCTGCATTTGATGGTTGGGTGCGGGCCTCCGATTTTTACTTCATCACATCGTAGTTGCTGGTGGGTTATTGTAATTGCCGGCGGATGCGGGTGAACAAACAGCTGACCACCACTACTGTGGATACCGATATTCCTGTGAGCCTCCCAGGCCAACGTGGTGCATTACAGTGTTCAGAACATAAACTGTGGATGAATAATGTAACACTGTATTATTGTATTGCGCCTCTAAACCTTTTCCACCGCCCCCTTTTTTCCGTAATCGTTTAATCTGTTGTTGATAGTGATATTAATTTTAAAAAGTCATACAAAATCACTTGTAAAAAGGGAATCCACCTGGCAGAAGATGAGGGACTAGGGGATTTATTCATCCTCATGGCAGAAGATGAGGACTAGGGGATTTATACATCCTCATGGCAGAAGATGAGGACTAGGGGATTTATTCATCCACCTGGCAGAAGATGAGGGACTAGGGGATTTATTCATCCTCATGGAAGAAGATGAGGGACTAGGGGATTTATTCATCCACCTGGCAGAAGATGAGGGACTAGGGGATTTATTCATCCACCTGGCAGAAGATGAGGGACTAGGGGATTTATTCATCCACCTGGCAGAAGATGAGGGACTAGGGGATTTATTCATCCACCTGGCAGAAGATGAGGGACTAGGGGATTTATTCATCCTCATGGCAGAAGCATGAGGGACTAGGGGATTTATTCATCCACCTGGCAGAAGATGAGGGACTAGGGGATTTATTCATCCTCATGGCAGAAGATGAGGGACTAGGGGATTTATTCATCCACCTGGCAGAAGATGAGGGACTAGGGGATTTATTCATCCTCATGGCAGAAGATGAGGGACTAGGGGATTTATTCATCCTCCTGGCAGAAGATGAGGGACTAGGGGATTTATTCATCCTCATGGCAGAAGATGAGGGACTAGGGGATTTATTCATCCACCTGGCAGAAGATGAGGGACTAGGGGATTTATTCATCCTCATGGCAGAAGATGAGGGACTAGGGGATTTATTCATCCTCATGGCAGAAGATGAGGGACTAGGGGATTTATTCATCCTCCTGGCAGAAGATGAGGGACTAGGGGATTTATTCATCCTCATGGCAGAAGATGAGGGACTAGGGGATTTATTCATCCACCTGGCAGAAGATGAGGGACTAGGGGATTTATTCATCCTCATGGCAGAAGATGAGGGACTAGGGGATTTATTCATCCTCATGGCAGAAGATGAGGGACTAGGGGATTTATTCATCCTCATGGCAGAAGCATGAGGGACTAGGGGATTTATTCATCCTCATGGCAGAAGCATGAGGGACTAGGGGATTTATTCATCCTCATGGCAGAAGCATGAGGGACTAGGGGATTTATTCATCCTCATGGCAGAAGATGAGGGACTAGGGGATGTATTCATCCACCTGGCAGAAGATGAGGGACTAGGGGATTTATTCATCCTCATGGCAGAAGATGAGGGACTAGGGGATTTATTCATCCTCCTGGCAGAAGATGAGGGACTAGGGGATTTATTCATCCTCATGGCAGAAGATGAGGGACTAGGGGATTTATTCATCCACCTGGCAGAAGATGAGGGACTAGGGGATTTATTCATCCTCATGGCAGAAGATGAGGGACTAGGGGATTTATTCATCCTCATGGCAGAAGATGAGGGACTAGGGGATTTATTCATCCTCATGGCAGAAGATGAGGGACTAGGGGATTTATTCATCCTCATGGCAGAAGCATGAGGGACTAGGGGATTTATTCATCCTCATGGCAGAAGCATGAGGGACTAGGGGATTTATTCATCCTCATGGCAGAAGATGAGGGACTAGGGGATTTATTCATCCTCATGGCAGAAGATGAGGGACTAGGGGATTTATTCATCCTCATGGCAGAAGCATGAGGGACTAGGGGATTTATTCATCCTCATGGCAGAAGCATGAAGGACTAGGGGATTTATTCATCCTCATGGCAGAAGCATGAGGGACTAGGGGATTTATTCATCCTCATGGCAGAAGCATGAGGGACTAGGGGATTTATTAATCAGAGATGAGATATTTATCATCATTAGTCATTTAGGTCAACATTGGATCATTCAGAGATCCTCACTGAACTTCTGGAGAGAGTTTGCTGCACTGAAAGTGAAGGGGCTGAATAATTTTGCAAGGTGGCACTTCCTCGTCTCTGGTGAAAGGTGCACTTCCTGGTCTCTGGTGAAAGGTAGCACTTCCTGGTCTCTGGTGAAAGGTGGCACTTCCTGGTCTCTGGTGAAAGGTGGCACTTCCTCGTCTCTGGTGAAAGGTGGCACTTCCTCGTCTCTGGTGAAAGGTGGCAGAGCTGGAGAGGTGTTTTTCAGACCATGAGACCACCGTGAAAATCGCTATTCTCTTGTTGTCTACTTATTGCATTGTACAAAGTTAGAAGTGCGCTATTTGATACATTTCCCGCCCCCCTACCTCGGGCTTCCAGTGGGGAGACCTGAGGTCAACCTACCCCCGCCCCCCTACCTATCTCGTACTTCTGAGTGGGAGACCTTCCCAGGCAGTAGCCTGTCTAGGTCACAAACTAGAATCAGGGCGCCCACTCAGACTAATTGACACACAGTCCCACACGGTGACATGATATCATTGACTTGAGGTGCAAATAAGCGATACAAAACCGATCGCGCAAATGTCACCATTTTGATTTTTCCAGGGGAGGCCCTGTGCCTAAATCCGCTACTGCCCGCAAATGTCACCATTTGGATTTTTCCAGGGGAGGCCCTGTGCCTAAATCCGCTACTGCCCGCAAATGTCACGGGACTGGTCTGAAGGTAACAGGTACCTGTTTTAAAAAATGCATGGAAGTATGAAAGTAATTTTGTGCCTATCCAAAAAATGGGGTTAGATAGCTGAAGAAAAAAAAAAATATATATATATGTACTACACGGGGCTTTTTATATATCCTAGATACAGGACAAACACTTCAACCTTTTTTCTTATTTCTTTTTTGACTGTCTTTTTTGCCATTTATGAATGTGCTATTCAATGCGTTCATCGTCGCCATCGAGGTTTTTCTTTCATTATTTTAGGCTGGTTACACTGTATAAACCTCATCTTAACGGTATGCGCGCCAAACGGCCTACACGCTACGGTACGTTTGGTTTAGAAACCTGGGAACACAACTCGAGTTATCAGTGTAGCCTGTCATTTCCTCCGACTTGTTCACGCCTAGAAAAAAACCTCCAGGCTTCCGTCATAACTGTCAATGTATAGAATGACAGAAAGCAGTCTGGAATAACGGACCTTCTGGGTAATAAATACATGACCAACGTTCTCTAGTAATACTAGTACCGTGCGAATAGGGCTATAACCTTAATAACTCCTGCAGAATTAAGCGTTTCTTGCAGTAAAATGAAATATGGTTTATTTATTTATTTCTGCATTTTGAGATGTTCAGTTAGTTAAAAGCGTCATAAAAGCTGATTAGTATTTTAACCACATCAAATATGCGTCTAAGCCGAACTGAAATCTGATCAGAAAACACGTTGTGTCGTTTTCACAGCTTTATTTTTCCGTACAACTGGTCAAACTGATTTAATTTTGATGTTCTGAACAGAAAATATTTCCAGTTTTTTTGTGTGCTTTCTTGTATTTTCTCACCAGTCCCTATAAACGTCTTTGCTCCGCGAAAGATGACAGAGATAACTTTACCAATGTCAACTAGATTGAAGCATTCATTCCATCCATGCATTATGTCATTCAGTTGAGCAAGAGTTTATCTAGTCTTCTAGGCAACATATAACAGAAAGGAAGCTGCATTTATCTAATTATAGACAAGTTGACTAACAATTAGCCTAACAAAATGTTGGAAATTATAAGCAGAAACATATCTAAATCAAGCAACAAAAAAATAATCCTGCCATCCCCGTCAAAAAAATCGTTTTACAGTCTTTGACTGCAGCCTATTGTGTCTTTTCTGCATTTGATGGTTGGGTGCGGGCCTCCGATTTTTACTTCATCACATCGTAGTTGCTGGTGGGTTATTGTAATTGCCGGCGGATGCGGGTGAACAAACAGCTGACCACCACTACTGTGGATACCGATATTCCTGTGAGCCTCCCAGGCCAACGTGGTGCATTACAGTGTTCAGAACATAAACTGTGGATGAATAATCTAACACTGTATTATTGTATTGCGCCTCTAAACCTTTTCCACCGACCCCTTTTTTCCGTAATCGTTTAATCTGTTGTTGATAGTGATATTAATTTAAAAAAGTCATACAAAATCTCTTGTAAAAAATGGAATCCACCTGGCAGAAGCATGAGGGACTAGGGGATTTATTCATCCTCATGGCAGAAGCATGAAGGACTAGGGGATTTATTCATCCTCATGGCAGAAGCATGAAGGACTAGGGGATTTATTCATCCACCTGGCAGAAGCATGAGGGACTAGGGGATTTATTCATCCTCATGGCAGAAGATGAGGGACTAGGGGATTTATTCATCCTCATGGCAGAAGCATGAGGGACTAGGGGATTTATTCATCCACCTGGCAGAAGCATGAGGGACTAGGGGATTTATTCATCCTCATGGCAGAAGCATGAAGGACTGGGGGATTTATTCATCCACCTGGCAGAAGCATGAGGGACTAGGGGATTTATTCATCCTCATGGCAGAAGCATGAGGGACTAGGGGATTTATTCATCCTCATGGCAGAAGCATGAAGGACTAGGGGATTTATTCATCCTCATGGCAGAAGCATGAGGGAATAGGGGATTTATTCATCCTCATGGCAGAAGCATGAAGGACTAGGGGATTTATTCATCCTCATGGCAGAAGCATGAAGGACTAGGGGATTTATTCATCCTCATGGCAGAAGCATGAGGGAATAGGGGATTTATTCATCCTCATGGCAGAAGCATGAGGGACTAGGGGATTTATTCATCCTCATGGCAGAAGCATGAAGGACTAGGGGATTTATTCATCCTCATGGCAGAAGCATGAGGGACTAGGGGATTTATTCATCCTCATGGCAGAAGCATGAAGGACTAGGGGATTTATTCACCCACCTGGCAGAAGCATGAAGGACTAGGGGATTTATTCATCCTCATGGCTGAAGCATGAAGGACTAGGGGATTTATTCATCCTCATGGCTGAAGTTCAGTGTTACAATGTTACATTTAAAGGCAACGGTAACCACTGCATATGTCGGCTCAATCTGAAAATGACCTTTTCATTCTAGCTCACAATCTATAACGCTTCCCCTCTCCTCTCTTCTGACCTCCTCTGCTCTCCTCGCTTCCCCTCTCCTCTTCTCTTCTGCCCTCCCCTGCTGTCCTCGCTTCCCCTCTCCTCTCCTCTTCTGCCCTCCCCTGCTCTCCTCGCTTCCCCTCTTCTCTCCTCTTCTGCCCTCCCCTGATCTCCTCACTTCCCCTCTCCTCTTCTGCCCTCCCCTGCTCTCCTCGCTTCCCCTCTCTCCTCTCCTCTTCTGCCCTCCCCTGATCTCCTCGCTTCCCCTCTCTCCTCTCCTTTTCTGCCCTCCCCTGCTCTCCTCGCTTCCCCTCTCCTCTCCTCTTCTGTCCTCCCCTGATCTCCTCGCTTCCCCGCTCCTCTCCTCTTCTGCCCTGCCCTCCTCTCTTCTCCTCTCCTCTCTTCTCTTCTCTTCTCTTCTCTTCTCTTCTCTTCTCTTCTCTTCTCTTCTCTTCTCTTCTCTTCTCTTCTCCTGCCCTGCCCTGCCCTGCCCTGCCCTGCCCTGCCCTCCTCTCTTCTCCTCTCCACCCTCGTTTCCCTATGTAGTGCACTACTTTTGACCATAGCCTATAGGGAATAGGGTGCCATTTGGGACTTATGCTAGGTCTTGGGCTCTATGGAGAGAGGGGATTGGATACACCATTCATCAGCTATGACACCATCACTACACATACTCGCTCAGTGGAGCATAATGTGAAGCTTGTTCCCCTTTGTCTGGACTGCCTCATTAATCCACTTGATATATTGAAAGATATGGCCAAGACTCTTTCCTATGATGCTATGATTATTTCCTCTACAAACATCAGGTTCCGTTTCACGTCCTTTCTTTGTTCTCATCTTCATTTGATTGCTTTGACATTTAGATGAATGGAGGAATTACCGTCCTCTCATTGGGTGAGAGACGTTGATGTTTCATACCATCATGACGTTACCCTAAATGACCACCAGGTGTCTCTCATGAGCTATAACATTTTATTTTGGGATTCAGTAGACTCTCAAATCAAATCAAACTTTATTTGTCACATGTGCCGAACACAACAAGTGTAGACCTTACAGTGAAATGATTACTTACAAGACCTTAACCAACAGTGCAGTTCAAGAAGAGTTAAGAAAATATTTACCAAGTAAACTAGAGTAAAAAATTATAAAAAAGTAACACAATAAAATAACAATAATGAGGCTATATAAAGGGGGGGTGCTGGACCGAGTCAGCATGCGGGGGTACAGGTTAGTCGAGGTAGTTTGTACATGTAGGTAGGGGTGAAGTGACTCTGCATAGATCTCATCTTTGGATTCATGATGATGGCCTATTGAATCCTTTTCATATGTTCAATATGCTACAGCGTGACAAGACGTCAGGGGATATGCTACAGCATGACGACATCAGGGGATATGCTACAGCGTGACAAGACGTCAGGGGATATGCTACAGCATGACGACATCAGGGGTTATGCTACAGCGTGACAAGACGTCAGGGGATATGCTACAGCATGACGACATCAGAGGTTATGCTACAGCGTGACAAGACGTCAGGGGATATGCTACAGCATGACGACATCAGGGGATATGCTACAGCGTGACAAGACATCAGGGGATATGCTACAGCATGACAACATCAGGGGTTATGCTACAGCATGACAACATCAGGGGTTATGCTACAGCGTGACAAGATATCAGGGGATATGCTACAGCATGACGACATCAGGGGATATGCTACAGCGTGACAAGATGTCAGGGGATATGCTACAACGTGACAAGACGTCAGGGGATATGCTACAGCGTGACAAGATGTCAGGGGATATGCTACAGCGTGACAAGATATCAGGGGATATGCTACAGCATGACGACATCAGGGGATATGCTACAGCGTGACGTCAGGGGATATGCTACAGCGTGACAAGATATCAGGGGTTATGCTACACCATGACGACGTCAGGGGATATGCTACAGCGTGACAAGATGTCAGGGGATATGCTACAACGTGACAAGACGTCAGGGGATATGCTACAGCGTGACAAGATGTCAGGGGATATGCTACAGCGTGACGACATCAGGGGATATGCTACAGCGTGACAAGATATCAGGGGTTATGCTACACCATGACGACGTCAGGGGATATGCTACAGCGTGACAAGATGTCAGGGGATATGCTACAGCGTGACGTCAGGGGATATGCTACAGCGTGACAAGATGTCAGGGGATATACTACAGCATGATGACATCAGGGGTTATGCTACAGCGTGACAAGACGTCAGGGGATATGCTACAGCGTGACAAGACGTCAGGGGTTATGCTACAGCGTGACGACATCAGGGGATATGCTACAGCGTGACAAGACGTCAGGGGATATGCTACAGCATGACGACATCAGGGGTTATGCTACAGCGTGACAAGACGTCAGGGGTTATGCTACAGCGTGACATCAGGGGATATGCTACAGCATGACGACATCATGGGATATGCTACAGCGTGACAAGACGTCAGGGGATATGCTACAGCATGACGACATCAGGGGTTATGCTACAGCGTGACAAGGCGTCAGGGGTTATGCTACAGCGTGACGTCAGGGGATATGCTACAGCATGACGACATCAGGGGATATGCTACAGCGTGACAAGACCTCAGGGGATATGCTACAGCGTAACAAGACGTCAGGGGATATGCTACAGCGTGACAAGACGTCAGGGGATATGCTACAGCGTGACAAGACGTCAGGGGTTATGCTACAGCATGACGACATCAGGGGATATGCTACAGCGTGACAAGACATCAGGGGATATGCTACAGCATGACAACATCAGGGGTTATGCTACAGCATGACAACATCAGGGGTTATGCTACAGCGTGACAAGATATCAGGGGATATGCTACAGCATGACGACATCAGGGGATATGCTACAGCGTGACAAGATGTCAGGGGATATGCTACAACGTGACAAGACGTCAGGGGATATGCTACAGCGTGACAAGATGTCAGGGGATATGCTACAGCGTGACAAGATATCAGGGGATATGCTACAGCATGACGACATCAGGGGATATGCTACAGCGTGACGTCAGGGGATATGCTACAGCGTGACAAGATATCAGGGGTTATGCTACACCATGACGACGTCAGGGGATATGCTACAGCGTGACAAGATGTCAGGGGATATGCTACAACGTGACAAGACGTCAGGGGATATGCTACAGCGTGACAAGATGTCAGGGGATATGCTACAGCGTGACGACATCAGGGGATATGCTACAGCGTGACAAGATATCAGGGGTTATGCTACACCATGACGACGTCAGGGGATATGCTACAGCGTGACAAGATGTCAGGGGATATGCTACAGCGTGACGTCAGGGGATATGCTACAGCGTGACAAGATGTCAGGGGATATACTACAGCATGATGACATCAGGGGTTATGCTACAGCGTGACAAGACGTCAGGGGATATGCTACAGCGTGACAAGACGTCAGGGGTTATGCTACAGCGTGACGACATCAGGGGATATGCTACAGCGTGACAAGACGTCAGGGGATATGCTACAGCATGACGACATCAGGGGTTATGCTACAGCGTGACAAGACGTCAGGGGTTATGCTACAGCGTGACATCAGGGGATATGCTACAGCATGACGACATCATGGGATATGCTACAGCGTGACAAGACGTCAGGGGATATGCTACAGCATGACGACATCAGGGGTTATGCTACAGCGTGACAAGGCGTCAGGGGTTATGCTACAGCGTGACGTCAGGGGATATGCTACAGCATGACGACATCAGGGGATATGCTACAGCGTGACGACATCATGGGATATGCTACAGCGTGACAAGACGTCAGGGGATATGCTACAGCATGACGACATCAGGGGTTATGCTACAGCGTGACAAGGCGTCAGGGGTTATGCTACAGCGTGACGTCAGGGGATATGCTACAGCATGACGACATCAGGGGATATGCTACAGCGTGACAAGACCTCAGGGGATATGCTACAGCGTAACAAGACGTCAGGGGATATGCTACAGCGTGACAAGACGTCAGGGGATATGCTACAGCGTGACAAGACGTCAGGGGTTATGCTACAGCGTGACATCAGGGGATATGCTACAGCGTGACATCAGGGGATATGCTACAGCGTGACATCAGGGGATATGCTACATCGTGACGTCAGGGGATATGCTACAGCATGACGACATCAGGGGATATGCTACAGCATGACGACATCAGGGGATATGCTACAGCGTGACAAGACCTCAGGGGATATGCTACAGCGTAACAAGACGTCAGGGGATATGCTACAGCGTGACAAGACGTCAGGGGATATGCTACAGCGTGACAAGACGTCAGGGGTTATGCTACAGCGTGACATCAGGGGATATGCTACAGCGTGACATCAGGGGATATGCTACAGCGTGACATCAGGGGATATGCTACATCGTGACGTCAGGGGATATGCTACAGCATGACGACATCAGGGGATATGCTACAGCGTGACCAGACCTCAGGGGATATGCTACAGCGTAACAAGACGTCAGGGGATATGCTACAGCGTGACAAGACGCCAGGGGATATGCTACAGCGTAACAAGACGTCAGGGGATATGCTACAGCATGACGACGGGATATGCTACAGCATGACGACATCAGGGGATATGCTACAGCATGACGACATCAGGGGTTATGCTACAGCGTGACAAGACGTCAGGGGATATGCTACAGCGTGACAAGACGTCAGGGGATATGCTACAGCGTGACAAGACGTCAGGGGTTATGCTACAGCGTGACATCAGGGGATATGCTACAGCGTGACGTCAGGGGATATGCTACAGCATGACGACATCAGGGATATGCTACAGCGTGACAAGACGTCAGGGGATATGCTACAGCGTGACGTCAGGGGATATGCTACAGCATGACGACATCAGGGGATATGCTACAGCGTGACAAGACGTCAGGGGATATGCTACAGCGTTACAAGACGTCAGGGGATATGCTACAGCATGACGACGGGATATGCTACAGCATGACGACATCAGGGGTTATGCTACAGCGTGACAAGACGTCAGGGGATATGCTACAGCGTAACAAGACGTCAGGGGATATGCTACAGCGTGACAAGACGTCAGGGGATATGCTACAGCGTAACAAGACGTCAGGGGATATGCTACAGCGTGACAAGACATCAAGGGATATGCTACAGCGTGACAAGACGTCAGGGGATATGCTACAGCGTGACAAGACGTCAGGGGATATGCTACAGCGTGACAAGACGTCAGGGGATATGCTACAGCGTGACAAGACGTCAGGGGTTATGCTACAGCGTGTCAAGATATCAGGGGTTATGCTACAGCGTGACAATATATCAGGGGTTATGCTACAGCGTGACAAGACATCAGGGGATATGCTACAGCGTGACAAG
Organism: Oncorhynchus mykiss; assembly: GCF_057628025.1. Lineage (NCBI taxonomy): Eukaryota > Metazoa > Chordata > Actinopteri > Salmoniformes > Salmonidae > Oncorhynchus > Oncorhynchus mykiss. The sequence goes on along the minus strand of NC_143044.1, from coordinate 64,041,953 downwards.
ACGTCAGGGGTTATGCTACAGCGTGACAAGACGTCAGGGGTTATGCTACAGCGTGACAAGACGTCAGGGGTTATGCTACAGCGTGACAAGACGTCAGGGGTTATGCTACAGCGTGACAAGACGTCAGGGGTTATGCTACAGCGTGACAAGACGTCAGGGGTTATGCTACAGCGTGACAAGATATCAGGGGTTATGCTGCAGCGTGTCAAGATATCAGGGGTTATGCTACAGCGTGACAAGACGTCAGGGGATATGCTACAGCGTGACAAGATATCAGGGGTTATGCTACAGCGTGACAAGACGTGTGTTTGGGAAAATGTGAGGTCAATCTATGATTGGTTTAATTTGCAACCAATTTTTTGTACCTAAATGGTAACAGTACCCACATGAAAAAAAGATTACAATTTACTACAGAATACTACAGTACTATAGAATTACATAGTAGACTGTAGAATACTATACTTCACACAATTATCCCTTGGTCATGTATAGTACTTACTATAGAATATTGTAATATATTGTAGAATACTACAAAACATACTGCAGTATTATCCTTAAAAAAACATTGGGAGTAAATACTACAGTAATGTCAGCAAAAACACTACAGAAAAAACTACAGTATACTACAATCCGCTAAACAGTACATTAATTACTACAGTATATACTACAGTTTTCTTTTAGTACAGTATGTTATACTATAGTATGCTATTTTATACTACAGTATACTACAGTACATGTTACAGTAAAGTCCACAAAAACACTACAGTGAATACTATAGTATTTATACCATAGTATACCTACATGCACAGTACATTTTACCTCAAGTACCTCGATTAACCCGTGCCTTATCTATGTTTTCCTTAACACTTATTGTTTGTTAAGGCCTTGTAAGTAAGCATTTCACTGTAAGGTCTACTACACCTGTTGTATTCAGAATTTCACTGTGAGGTCTACTACACCTGTTGTATTCAGCATTTCATTGTGAGGTCTACTACACCTGTTGTATTCAGCATTTCACTGTGAGGTCTACTACACCTGTTGTATTCAGCATTTCACTGTACCGTCTACACCTGTTGTATTCAGCATTTCACTGTGAGGTCTACTACACCTGTTGTATTCAGCATTTCACTGTACCGTCTACACCTGTTGTATTCAGCATTTCACTGTGAGGTCTACTACACCTGTTGTATTCAGCATTTTACTGTAAGGTCTACTACACCTGTTGTATTCAGCATTTCACTGTACCGTCTACACCTGTTGTATTCAGCATTCCACTGTACCGTCTACACCTGTTGTATTCAGCATTTCACTGTGAGGTCTACTACACCTGTTGTATTCAGCATTTCACTGTGAGGTCTACTACACCTGTTCTATTCAGCATTTCACTGTGAGGTCTACTACACCTGTTGTATTCAGCATTTCACTGTAAGGTCTACTACACCTGTTGTATTCAGCATTTCACTGTAAGGTCTACTACACCTGTTGTATTCAGCATTTCACTGTAAGGTCTACTACACCTGTTGTATTCAGCATTTCACTGTAAGGTCTACTACACCTGTTGTATTCAGCATTTCACTGTAAGGTCTACTACACCTGTTGTATTCAGCATTTCATTGTGAGGTCTACTACACCTGTTGTATTCAGCATTTCACTGTGAGGTCTACTACACCTGTTGTATTCGGCATTTCACTGTAAGGTCTACTACACCTGTTGTATTCAGCATTTCACTGTACCGTCTACACCTGTTGTATTCGGCATTTCACTGTACCGTCTACACCTGTTGTATTCGGCATTTCACTGTGAGGTCTACTACACCTGTTGTATTCAGCATTTCACTGTGAGGTCTACTACACCTGTTGTGTTCAGCACATGTGAAAAATAAAGTTGGATTTGATTTGACTATAGTATTTCCCCCTGTGGGTAGCCTCTAAAGCAGCTCTGTCTATTGAATGAGAATGAATATTGTTTCAGATGGAAAGTCATTTAGCCGTGTGTTCCAAGCAGGGTTTGTTGTCCAACACTAATGTATCTTCAACGGAGGATCGTGAGATAATATACAGGGCGTTCAGAAAGTATTCAGACCCCTTGACTTTTTACACATTACGTTACGTTACAGCCTTTTTCTAAAATGGATTAAATAAAACTGTCAACACCATGGGGTGATGAGAGAGACTAGTCCTTCAGTTTGGGACATCTGGATACCATGTGGTGATGAGAGAGGGACTAGTCCTTCAGTTTGGGGCATCTGGATACCATGTGGTGATGAGAGAGGGACTAGTCCTTCAGTTTGGGACATCTGGATACCATGTGGTGATGAGAGAGACTAGTCCTTCAGTTTGGGACATCTGGATACCATGTGGTGATGAGAGAGACTAGTCCTTCAGTTTGGGACATCTGGATACCATGTGGTGATGAGAGAGACTAGTCCTTCAGTTTGGGACATCTGAATACCATGTGGTGATGAGAGAGACTAGTCCTTCAGTTTGGGACACCTGGATACCATGTGGTGATGACAGAGAGACTAGTCCTTCAGTTTGGGACATCTGGATACCATGTGGTGATGAGAGAGGGACTAGTCCTTCAGTTTGGGACATCTGGATACCATGTGGTGATGACAGAGAGACTAGTCCTTCAGTTTGGGACATCTGGATACCATGTGGTGATGAGAGAGGGACTAGTCCTTCAGTTTGGGACATCTGGATACCATGTGATGATGAGAGACTAGTCGTTTGGGACATCTGGATACCATGTGGTGATGAGAGAGAGACTAGTCCTTCAGTTTGGGACATCTGGATACCATGTGGTGATGAAAGAGACTAGTCCTTCAGTTTGGGACATCTGATACCATGGGGTGATGAGAGAGACTAGTCCTTCAGTTTGGGACATCTGGATACCATGTGGTGATGAGAGGGACTAGTCCTTCAGTTTGGGACATCTGGATACCATGTGGTGATGAGAGAGGGACTAGTCCTTCATTTTGGGACATCTGGATACCATGTGGTGATGAGAGAGAGACTAGTCCTTCAGTTTGGGACACCTGGATACCATGTGGTGATGACAGAGAGACTTGTCCTTCAGTTTGGGACATCTGGATACCATGTGGTGATGAGAGAGGGACTAGTCCTTCAGTTTGGGACATCTGGATACCATGTGGTGATGAGAGACTAGTCGTTTGGGACATCTGGATACTATGTGGTGATGAGAGAGAGACTAGTCCTTCAGTTTGGGACATCTGGATACCATGTGGTGATGAGAGAGACTAGTCCTTCATTTTGGGACATCTGGACACCATGGGGTGATGAGAGAGAGACTAGTCCTTCATTTTGGGACATCTGGACACCATGTGGTGATGAGAGAGACTAGTCCTTCAGTTTGGGACATCTGGACACCATGTGGTGATGACAGAGAGACTAGTCCTTCAGTTTGGGACATCTGGATACCACGTGGTGATGAGAGAGAGACTAGTCCTTCAGTTTGGGACATCTGGATACCATGTGGTGATGACAGAGAGACTAGTCCTTCAGTTTGGGACATCTGGATACCATGTGGTGATGAGAGAGGGACTAGTCCTTCAGTTTGGGACATCTGGATACCATGTGGTGATGAGAGAGACTAGTCCTTCAGTTTGGGACATCTGGATACCATGTGGTGATGAGAGAGGGACTAGTCCTTCAGTTTGGGACATCTGGATACCATGTGGTGATGAGAGAGACTAGTCCTTCATTTTGGGACATCTGGACACCATGTGGTGATGAGAGACTAGTCCTTCAGTTTGGGACATCTGGACACCATGTGGTGATGAGAGAGACTAGTCCTTCAGTTTGGGACATCTGGATACCATGTGGTGATGAGAGACTAGTCCTTCAGTTTGGGACATCTGGATACCATGTGGTGATGAGAGAGAGACTAGTCATAGACGAGGTCAGAAGCTTGAGAAGGTAGGCTCCCTGCCTCGGGGTTGTAGATGAGGTCAGAAGCTGGAGAAGGTAGACTGTCTGCCTCGGGGTTACAAACGAGGTCAGAAGCTGGGGAAGGTAGGCTGCCTGCCTCGGGGTACACAAACAACACCAGTCCTCTCACCCATACCTACAAGTCATCACTGGGGCTCCCGAGTGGCGCAGCGGTCTAAGGCCCTGCATCTCAGTGCAGGAGGCGTCACTACAGTCCTTATTTCAAATCCAGGCTGTATCACATCCAGCCATGATTGGAAGTCCCATAGGGAGGCACACAATTGGACCAGCATTGTTCAGGTTTTGGCAGAGTAGCCCGTTATTGTAAATAAGAATTTGTTCTGAACTGACTTGTATCGTTAAATAAAGGTTCAATGGAAAAAGTCAAGTGGGAAGAAAAAATCAGCAAGTTGACAGCAATGCAGTAGTTTGTCCACATGGGGGCAGCAACAGATAACCAAACTGAAAGTGTGAGAGGAGTGTGAATGGCCCATGTGTGAAGTGAACTTGGTTTTTGAGATGCTTGGTGGTGCTTTTGTGTATTTCTGATTATGTGTAGGTCTATCTATGTTAATATGTGTGCTTCTAATGGGTTTAAGTCGCAATCTATTGAATTAACAATGAATCACATTTTCTACCATGAAGAATATTTTTTGTCAAACTAATTTTCTCATCAAATCTGTTTGTGTTTCGGACTCAAACCAGAATGCTAATTTGAACCACAAACATTACTTGATAATATAATCCATCCACAGTCTATAATGACAACCCTTCAACACAACATCCAGAAGAGCCGAGGACTTCCTGTCCTGATATCAGTTTATTACAGAGAACCATACAATTCAGTAGTTATGAATGAAGCTACTCTGACTCATTGTGGGGCTCTCCATATCCACAAGGGCCTATCATCTAGTCTAGTGTACTGGTGTGAGGGGCTCTTTCAACCCAATACCCTAGTAGACTGTGGCCCATAAACCCCCTCATCCCATCCAGAAGGAAGGCTACCTCATCTCCTCATCTCTGAAGAGACTCTCTGCTAATAACCAGTCGTTGTGTGTTGTTGAGATCTGAGATGGACCAGTCAGACGTCTGTCGGTGAAACCTCCTGACGGTGGGCTGATGATGCTCTGAGTACCACTGGAGGTCCTAGAGTGGAATGGTGTGTCTCAGACCAGCTCTTCATACCACAGTGTGTCTCAGACCAGCTCTTCACACCACAGTGTCTCAGACCAGCTCTTCATGCCACAGTGTGTCTCAGACCAGCTCTTCATACCACAGTGTGTCTCAGACCAGCTCTTCACACCACAGTGTCTCAGACCAGCTCTTCATACCACAGTGTGTCTCAGACCAGCTCTTCATACCACAGTGTGTCTCAGACCAGCCTCTTCATACCACAGTGTGTTTCAGACCAGCTCTTCATACCACAGTGTGTCTCAGAACAGTTCTCCATACCACAGTGTGCCTCAGACCAGCTCTTCATACCACAGTGTGTTTCAGACCAGCTCTTTATACCACGGTGTGTTTTAGACCACTTCTTCATACCACAGTGTGTCTCAGACCAGCTCTTCATACCACAGTGTGTCTCAGACCAGCTCTTCATACCACAGTGTCTCGGACCAGCTCTTCATACCACAGTGTGTCTCAGACCAGCTCTTCATACCACAGTGTGTCTCAGACCAGCTCTTCATACCACAGTGTCTTGGACCAGCTCTTCATACCACAGTGTCTCGGACCAGCTCTTCATACCACAGTGTGTCTCAGACCAGCTCTTCATACCACAGTGTGTCTCAGACCAGCTCTTCATACCACAGTGTGTCTCAGACCAGCTCTTCATACCACAGTGTGTCTCAGACCAGCTCTTCATACCACAGTGTCTCAGACCAGCTCTTCATACCACAGTGTCTCAGACCAGCTCTTCATACCACAGTGTGTCTCAGACCAGCTCTTCATACCACAGTGTGTCTCAGACCAGCTCTTCATACCACAGTGTGTCTCAGACCAGCTCTTCATACCACAGTGTCTCAGACCAGCTCTTCATACAACAGTGTGTCTCAGACCAGCTCTTTATACCACAGTGTGTCTCAGACCAGCTCTTCATACCACAGTGTCTCAGACCAGCTCTTCATACCACAGTGTGTCTCAGACCAGCACTTCATACCACAGTGTGTCTCAGACCAGCTCTTCATACCACAGTGTCTCGGACCAGCTCTTCATACCACAGTGTGTCTCAGACCAGCTCTTCATACCACAGTGTGTCTCAGACCAGACCGTGGAGCGTGGAGCGTGGAGCGTGCTCACCCCCCTGGACGTTGTGTGCTGAAGGTTGTACTCCTTCCTTCTCATACGGTTTCTAATCACAAACAATTAGTTATTCTTCGATGTGCTGGTGCAATGAGTAAGACGGCTAAGCCGGGTTCGGGGTGGAGATCATGTCCCCAGTCATGTGGTTATGGCATTTCTCTGAAAGATTCTCACCATCGATTTGTAGTTTGTCTCGGCTTGGAGCAGACAGCCGTCGCTCGAACCAGTCCGTACTGCATACAAATTCCCTGGAAAGATGTGTGGCATTCTTGAAAAGCTTGGAATTACCGATGGCAACTATGTGGTGTCTTCCTGGGCGTGGGGTATGTGGTGTCTGCCTGGGCGTGGGGTATGTGGTGTCTGCCTGGGCGTGGGGTATGTGGTGTCTGCCTGGGCGTGGGGTATGTGGTGTCTGCCTGGGCGTGGGGTATGTGGTGTCTGCCTGGGCGTGGGGTATGTGGTGTCTGCCTGGGCGTGGGGTATGTGGTGTCTGCCTGGGCGTGGGGTATGTGGTGTCTGCCTGGGCTTGGGGTATGTGGTGGTAAAAGTGTTGTCTCCTGTATGTGAGTTCGATGAAAAGTGTTCCTTCTCCATGTTAAGACACACGGTTGTCAAGAGTGGTGTAAATGGAAGAAGAACCAATCTCTCCCAGCCCACAAGGTGGCGTCCCACCCCTTCAAATGGCACTTCATTGGAGTCTTGCTGTCTGCCCCAACCAATGGCACTCATGCGAACAGCACTATACAGAACAGCACTGTACACTGTAGGGAACAACACCATACACTATAGAGAACAACACTATACACTGTAGAGAACAACACTAAACACTGTAGAGAACAACACTGTAGAGAACAACACTATACACTGTAGAGAACAACACTATACACTGTAGAGAACAACACTCTACACTGTAGAGAACAACACCATACACTATAGAGAACAACACCATACACTATAGAGAACAACATTATACACTGAAGAGAACAACACTATACATTGTAGAGATCAACACTATACACTATAGAGAACAACACTATACACTATAGAGAACAACACTATACACTATAGAGAACAACACTATTCACTATACAGAACAACACTATACACTATAGAGAACAACACTATAGAGAACAACACTATACACTGTAGAGAACAACACTATACACTGTAGAGAACAACACTATACACTGTAGAGAACAACACTATACACTGTAGAGAACAACACTATACACTGTAGAGAACAACACTATACACTATAGAGAACAACACTATACACTATACAGAACAACACTATACACTATAGAGAACAACACTATAGAGAACAACACTATACACTGTAGAGAACAACACTATACACTGTAGAGAATAACACTATACACTATAGAGAACAACACTATACACTATAAAGAACAACACTATACACTATAGAGAACAACACTATAGAGAACAACACTATACACTATAGAGAACAACACTATAGAGAACAACACTATACACTGTAGAGAACAACACTATACACTGTAGAGAACAACACTATACACTGTAGAGAACAACACTATACACTGTAGAGAACAACACTATACACTATAGAGAACAACACTGTAGAGAACAACACTAAACACTGTAGAGAACAACACTATACACTATAGAGAACAACACTGTAGAGAACAACACTATACATTATAGAGAACAACACTATACACTGTAGAGAACAACACTATACACTATAGAGAACAACACTATAGAGAACAACACTATACACTATAGAGAACAACACTGTAGAGAACAACACTATACACTATAGAGAACAACACTATACACTATAGAGAACAACACTATACACTGTAGAGAACAACACTGTAGAGAACAACACTATACACTATAGAGAACAACACTGTAGAGAACAACACTATACACTATAGAGAACAACACTATACACTATAGAGAACAACACTGTAGAGAACAACACTATACACTATAGAGAACAACACTATACACTATAGAGAACAACACTATACACTATAGAGAACAACACTATACACTGTAGAGAACAACACTATACACTATAGAGAACAACACTGTAGAGAACAACACTAAACACTGTAGAGAACAACACTATACACTATAGAGAACAACACTGTAGAGGACAAGACTATACACTATAGAGAACAACACTATACACTATAGAGAACAACACTATACACTGTAGAGAACAACACTGTAGAGAACAACACTATACACTATAGAGAACAACACTGTAGAGAACAACACTATACACTATAGAGAACAACACTATACACTATAGAGAACAACACTGTAGAGAACAACACTATACACTATAGAGAACAACACTATACACTATAGAGAACAACACTATACACTATAGAGAAAAACACTATACACTGTAGAGAACAACACTATACACTGTAGAGAACAACACTATACACTATAGAGAACAACACTGTAGAGAACAACCCTATACACTGTAGAGAACAACACTGTAGAGAACAACCCTGTAGAGAACAACACTATTCACTGTAGAGAACAACACTGTAGAGAACAACACTGTAGAGAACAACACTATTCACTGTAGAGAACAACACTATACACTATAGAGACCAACACTGTAGAGAACAACCCTGTTGAGAACAACACTATTCACTGTAGAGAACAACACTATTCACTGTAGAGAACAACACTGTAGAGAACAACCCTATACACTGTAGAGAACAACACTGTAGAGAACAACCCTATACCCTGTAGAGAACAACACTATTCACTGTAGTGAACAACACTGTAGAGAACAACCCTATACACTGTAGAGAACAACACTGTAGAGAACAACCCTGTAGAGAACAACACTATTCACTGTAGAGAACAACACTATACACCTTAGAGAACAACACTATACACTGTAGAGAACAACACTATACACTGTAGAGAACAACACTGTAGAGAACAACACTATACACTGTAGAGAACAACACTATACACTGTAGAGAACAACACTATACTGTAGAGACCAACACTATACACTGTAGAGAACAACACTACTGTAGAGATCAACACTATACTGTAGAGAAAAACCCTATACACTGTAGAGAACAACACTATACACTGTAGAGAACAACACTATACTGTAGAGGTCAACACTATACTGTAGAGAACAACACTATACACTATAGAGAACAACCCTATACACTATAGAGAACAACCCTATACACTGTGGAGAACAACACTATACACTGTAGAGAACAACACTATACACTGTAGAGAACAACACTATACACTGTAGAGAACAACACCATACACTATAGAGATCAACACTGTAGGGAACAACACTATACACTATAGAGAACAACCCTATACACTATAGAGAACAACCCTATACACTGTAGAGAACAACACTATACACTATAGAGAACAACACTATACACTATAGAGAACAACACTATACACTATAGAGAACAACACTATACACTGTAGAGAACAACACTATACACTGTAGAGAACAACACTATACACTGTAGAGAACAACACTATACACTATAGAGATCAACACTGTAGGGAACAACACTATACACTATAGAGAACAACCCTATACACTATAGAGAACAACCCTATACACTGTAGAGAACAACACTATACACTATAGAGAACAACACTATACACTATAGAGAACAACCCTATACACTATAGAGAACAACCCTATACACTGTAGAGAACAACACTATACACTATAGAGAACAACACTATACACTATAGAGAACAACACTATACACTATAGAGAACAACACTATACACTATAGAGAACAACACTATTCACTGTAGAGAACAACACTATACACTATAGAGAACAACACTAAACACTATAGAGAATAACACTATACACTATAGAGAATAACACTATACACTATAGAGAACAACACTATACACTGTAGAGAACAACACTATACACTGTAGAGAACAACACTATACACTGTAGAGAACAACACTATACACTATAGAGAACAACACTATACACTGTAGAGAACAACACTATACACTATAGAGAACAACACTATACACTGTAGAGAACAACACTATTCACTGTAGAGAACAACACTATACACTGTAGAGAACAACACTATACACTGTAGAGAACAACACTATACACTGTAGAGAACAACACTATACACTGTAGAGAACAACACTATACACTGTAGAGAACAACACTATTCACTATAGAGAATAACACTATACACTATAGAGAATAACACTATACACTATAGAGAACAACACTATACACTGTAGAGAACAACACTATACACTATAGAGATCAACACTGTAGGGAACAACACTATACACTATAGAGAATAACACAGACACTATAGAGAACAACACTATACACTGTAGAGAACAACACTATACACTGTAGAGAACAACACTATACACTGTAGAGAACAACACTATACACTATAGAGATCAACACTGTAGGGAACAACACTATACACTATAGAGAACAACCCTATACACTATAGAGAACAACCCTATACACTGTAGAGAACAACACTATACACTATAGAGAACAACACTATACACAATAGAGAACAACCCTATACACTATAGAGAACAACCCTATACACTGTAGAGAACAACACTATACACTATAGAGAACAACACTATACACTATAGAGAACAACACTATACACTATAGAGAACAACACTATACACTATAGAGAACAACACTATACACTATAGAGAACAACACTATACACTATAGAGAACAACACTATTCACTGTAGAGAACAACACTATACACTATAGAGAACAACACTATAGAGAACAACACTATACACTATAGAGAACAACACTATTCACTGTAGAGAACAACACTATACACTGTAGAGAACAACACTATACACTGTAGAGAACAACACTATACACTGTAGAGAACAACGCTATACACTGTAGAGAACAACACTATTCACTGTAGAGAACAACACTATACACTGTAGAGAATAACACTATACACTATAGAGAACAACACTATACACTATAGAGAACAACACTATACACTATAGAGAACAACACTATTCACTGTAGAGAACAACACTATACACTGTAGAGAACAACACTATACACTATAGAGAACAACACTATACACTATAGAGAACAACACTATACACTATAGAGAACAACACTATACACTATAGAGAACAACACTATACACTATAGAGAACAACACTATACACTATAGAGAACAACACTATTCACTGTAGAGAACAACACTATACACTATAGAGAACAACACTATAGAGAACAACACTATACACTATAGAGAACAACACTATTCACTGTAGAGAACAACACTATACACTGTAGAGAACAACACTATACACTGTAGAGAACAACACTATACACTGTAGAGAACAACACTATACACTGTAGAGAACAACACTATTCACTGTAGAGAACAACACTATACACTGTAGAGAATAACACTATACACTATAGAGAACAACACTATACACTATAGAGAACAACACTATACACTATAGAGAACAACACTATTCACTGTAGAGAACAACACTATACACTGTAGAGAACAACACTATACACTATAGAGAACAACACTATACACTATAGAGAACAACACTATACACTATAGAGAACAACACTATACACTATAGAGAACAACACTATACACTATAGAGAACAACACTATACACTATAGAGAATAACACTATACACTATAGAGAATAACACTATACACTATAGAGAACAACACTATTCACTGTAGAGAACAACACTATACACTGTAGAGAACAACACTATACACTATAGAGAACAACACTATACACTATAGAGAACAACACTATACACTATAGAGAACAACACTATACACTATAGAGAACAACACTATACACTATAGAGAACAACACTAAACACTATAGAGAATAACACTATACACTATAGAGAATAACACTATACACTATAGAGAACAACACTATACACTGTAGAGAACAACACTATACACTATAGAGATCAACACTGTAGGGAACAACACTATACACTATAGAGAATAACACAGACACTATAGAGAACAACACTATACACTATAGAGAATAACACTATAAACTATAGAGAATAACACTCTACACTGTAGAGAACAACACTATACACTGTAGAGAACAACACTGTAGAGAACAACACTATACACTATAGAGAATAACACTATACACTATAGAGAACAACACTATACACTATAGAGAACAACACTATACACTGTAGAGAACAACACTGTAGGGAACAACACTATACACTATAGAGAATAACACTATACTGTAGAGAACAACACTATACACTATAGAGAACAACACTATACACTGTAGAGAACAACACTATACACTATAGAGAATAACGCTCTACACTGTAGAGAATAAAACTATACACTATAGAGAACAACACTCTACACTGTAGAGAACAACACTATACACTATAGAGAACAACACTGTAGAGAACAACACTGTAGAGAACAACAATATACACTATAGAGAACAACACTGTAGAGAACAACGCTATACACTATTGAGAACAACACTGTAGAGAACAACACTATACACTATAGAGAACAACACTGTAGAGAACAACACTATACACTATAGAGAACAACACTATACACTGTAGAGAACAACACTGTAGAGAACAACACTATACACTATAGAGAACAACACTATAGAGAACAACACCATACACTGTAGAGAACAACACTATAGAGAACAACACTATACACTGTAGATATCAACACTATACACTGTAGAGAACAACACTATACACTATAGAGAACAACACTGTAGAGAACAACACTGTAGAGAACAACACTATACACTATAGAGAACAATACTGTAGAGAACAACACTATACACTATAGAGAACAACACTGTAGAGAACAACACTATACACTATAGAGAACAACACTGTAGAGAACAACACTATACACTGTAGAGAACAACACTATAGAGAACAACACTATACACTATAGAGAACAACACTATACACTGTAGAGAACAACACTATACACTATAGAGAACAACACTATACACTGTAGAGAACAACACTATACACTATAGAGAACAACACTATGCACTGTAGAGAACAGCACTGTAGAGAACAACACTATACACTATAGAGAACAACACTATACACTATAGAGAACAACACTATACACTATAGAGAACAACACTATACACTATAGAGAACAACACTATAGAGAACAACACTATAGAGAACAACACTGTACTGTAGAGAACAACACTATTCCGGCACAGCCAGAAAAGGACTAGCCACCCCACATAGCCTGGTTCGTCTCTAGGTTTCTTCCTAGGTTTTGGTAACAGAGGGACCTTCCTTTGGTTGAGGATCAATCCATTCTTTCACGGAACAACTCCCCCTTTCATAAAGTAACTCAGATCGGCCCGAACAGCAGATGAATTTGCCCACTTTCCCTGCTGAGGTATCTGTGGTGGAATGATCACTCATATCAGAGACATAGGTGTGTGTGTGTGTGTGTGTGTGTGTGTGTGTGTGTGTGTGTGTGTGTGTGTGAGTGAGTGAGTGAGTGTGAGTGTGTAAGTGTGAGAGAGAGATGAATGGGACTTTCAACCACACGACCCAATGGTTTCCACATCACTGGGTCTGGTCTGGGTTTGATGATTGAGCTGATAGATAACAGATGGTTGACAACTTTTACTTGTAGCGAATATCGATGTAAGTGAAACAAACAACAACCAATCAGACATTGTCCATCCTTGATTTATTCACTCAAGGGACCCCAACAACCAATCAGACATTGTCCATCCTTGATTTATTCACACAAGGGACCCCAACAACCAATCAGATATAGTCCATCCTTGATTTATTCACTCAAGGGACCCCAACAACCAAACAGCAGTGGGTTGCTGATTGAAGGTTTGCATGAGTTGGCAAGAGTCTGATGATGTGGAGGATGGCCCTCCGTTACCAAGAGCCTGATGATGTGGAGGATGGCCCTCCGTTACCAAGAGTCTAATGATGTGGAGGATGGCCCTCCGTTACCAAGAGTCTAATGATGTTGAGGATGGCCCTCCATTACCAAGAGCCTGATGATGTTGAGGATGGCCCTTCGTTACCAAGAGCCTGATGATGTTGAGGATGGCCCTTCGTTACCAAAAGCCTGAGGATGGCCCTCCGTTACCAAGAGCCTGAGGATGGCCCTCCGTTACCAAGAGCCTGATGATGTTGAGGATGGCCCTTCGTTACCAAGAGCCTGAGGATGGCCCTCTGTTACCAAGAGCCTGATGATGTTGAGGATGGCCCTCCGTTACCAAGAGCCTGATGATGTTGAGGATGGCCCTCTGTTACCAAGAGCCTGAGGATGGCCCTCTGTTGCCAAGAGCCTGAGGATAGCCCTCCGTTACCAGGAGCCTGAGGATGGCCCTCCGTTACCAAAAGCCTGAGGATGGCCCTCCGTTACCAAGAGCCTGATGATGTTGAGGATGGCCCTCCGTTACCAAAAGCCTGAGGATGGCCCTCCATTACCAAGAGTCTGAGGATGGCCCTCCGTTACCAAAAGCCTGAGGATGGCCCTCCGTTACCAAGAGTCTGATGATGGTCCTCCATTACCAAAAGCCTGAGGATGGCCCTCCGTTACCAAGAGCCTGATGATGTTGAGGATGGCCCTTCGTTACCAAAAGCCTGAGGATGGCCCTCCGTTACCATGGTCTTCATGTTGGTTTGATATCAACCTGTCATCATTCCCTGTTGGTAGTTGTTTTTCTCATGATTCTAAAGTGACTCATAAAAGAGAAGTTATATTAAGCTCCATGATCAGTGTGAGCCAACACCTTGACATCAACTATGTACCCTTTGACCTATGAGTAGTCTGTTAACATGGTTTCACATCCCTGTTTAGAGACGCTGCTGGATTCCACATCACGTCATCTCCCCCACCCTCGACCCCCGTGACAACGTACCACTCTCCTCACGGCCAGTGACTTGGCTGTGAGGATATTACCCCCCAGACAAGTCTCTCACGTAGAGTAGTTGACTTGTGGCCACCCCCCATGATGCCGAGCTGCAACCCAGAACACCCAGCGTGAGTTCACTTCCCCTCTGTGGTGTTCTACTGAAGAGACTCTTCAGGAAGTCGTCACCACTGAAAAAATGTGAGGAGGACCATAAATATTAAACCAAAATACTATATTACACATATACTGTACAGTGTATTGTATCTCATTCAATCAGAATAGTATATAACACATATACTGTATTGTATCTCATTCAATCAGAATACTATATAACACATATACTGTATTGTCTCATTCAATCAGAATACTATATAACACATATACTGTACAGTGTATTGTATCTCATTCAATCAGAATACTATATAACACATATACTGTACAGCGTCTCATTCAATCAGAATACTATATAACACATATACTGTACAGTGTCTCATTCAATCAGAATACTATATAACACATATACTGTACAGTGTATTGTATCTTAGTGGGGATGATATGGATGAGATCACTTCCATTTCTGGAACCTGGTTTTCAAAGAACTTCTGTGATTGTAAACATGCTGTTGTTGACTTGTGAGAGAAGTGAAACGAAGAGTCGATGTGGCCCAGTTGACAGTGAGACTGATACAGCTGTAGCTTCTGGTTCCTACTACAGGGTCAATGTGGCCCAGTTGACAGTGAGACTGATACAGCTGTAGCTTCTGGTTCCTACTACAGGATCAATGTGGCCCAGTTGACAGTGAGACTGATACAGCTGTAGCTTCTGGTTCCTACTACAGGGTCAATGTGGCCCAGTTGACAGTGAGACTGATACAGCTGTAGCTTCTGGTTCCTACTACAGGATCAATGTGGCCCAGTTGACAGTGAGACTGATACAGCTGTAGCTTCTGGTTCCTGCTACAGGGTCAATGTGGCCCAGTTGACAGTGAGACTGATACAGCTGTAGCTTCTGGTTCCTGCTACAGGGTCAATGTGGCCCAGTTGACAGTGAGACTGATACAGCTGTAGCTTCTGGTTCCTGCTACAGGGTCAATGTGGCCCAGTTGACAGTGAGACTGATACAGCTGTAGCTTCTGGTTCCTACTACAGGGTCAATGTGGCCCAGTTGACAGTGAGACTGATACAGCTGTAGCTTCTGGTTCCTGCTACAGGGTCAATGTGGCCCAGTTGATAGTGAGACTGATACAGCTGTAGCTTCTGGTTCCTACTACAGGGTCAATGTGGCCCAGTTGACAGTGAGACTGATACAGCTGTAGCTTCTGGTTCCTGCTACAGGGTCAATGTGGCCCAGTTGATAGTGAGACTGATACAGCTGTAGCTTCTGGTTCCTGCTACAGGGTCAATGTGGCCCAGTTGACAGTGAGACTGATACAGCTGTAGCTTCTGGTTCCTACTACAGGGTCAATGTGGCCCAGTTGATAGTGAGACTGATACAGCTGTAGCTTCTGGTTCCTACTACAGGGTCAATGTGGCCCAGTTGATAGTGAGACTGATACAGCTGTAGCTTCTGGTTCCTGCTACAGGGTCAATGTGGTCCAGTTGACAGTGAGACTGATACAGCTGTAGCTTCTGGTTCCTGCTACAGGGTCAATGTGGCCCAGTTGACAGTGAGACTGATACAGCTGTAGCTTCTGGTTCCTACTACAGGGTCAATGTGGCCCAGTTGACAGTGAGACTGATACAGCTGTAGCTTCTGGTTCCTGCTACAGGGTCAATGTGGCCCAGTTGACAGTGAGACTGATACAGCTGTAGCTTCTGGTTCCTACTACAGGGTCAATGTGGCCCAGTTGACAGTGAGACTGATACAGCTGTAGCTTCTGGTTCCTGCTACAGGGTCAATGTGGTCCAGTTGACAGTGAGACTGATACAGCTGTAGCTTCTGGTTCCTGCTACAGGGTCAATGTGGCCCAGTTGACAGTGAGACTGATACAGCTGTAGCTTCTGGTTCCTACTACAGGGTCAATGTGGCCCAGTTGACAGTGAGACTGATACAGCTGTAGCTTCTGGTTCCTGCTACAGGGTCAATGTGGCCCAGTTGATAATGAGACTGATACAGCTGTAGCTTCTGGTTCCTACTACAGGATCAATGTGGCCCAGTTGATAGTGAGACTGATACAGCTGTAGCTTCTGGTTCCTACTACAGGATCAATGTGGCCCAGTTGATAGTGAGACTGATACAGCTGTAGCTTCTGGTTCCTGCTACAGGGTCAATGTGGCCCAGTTGATAATGAGACTGATACAGCTGTAGCTTCTGGTTCCTACTACAGGATCAATGTGGCCCAGTTGATAGTGAGACTGATACAGCTGTAGCTTCTGGTTCCTACTACAGGGTCAATGTGGCCCAGTTGATAGTGAGACTGATACAGCTGTAGCTTCTGGTTCCTGCTACAGGGTCAATGTGGCCCAGTTGACAGTGAGACTGATACAGCTGTAGCTTCTGGTTCCTGCTACAGGGTCAATGTGGCCCAGTTGACAGTGAGACTGATACAGCTGTAGCTTCTGGTTCCTGCTACAGGGTCAATGTGGCCCAGTTGACAGTGAGACTGATACAGCTGTAGCTTCTGGTTCCTG
The DNA here is from genome assembly GCF_057628025.1 of Oncorhynchus mykiss. NCBI lineage: Eukaryota > Metazoa > Chordata > Actinopteri > Salmoniformes > Salmonidae > Oncorhynchus > Oncorhynchus mykiss. Next base: position 64,024,085 of record NC_143044.1, on the reverse strand, counting down.
CTACAGGGTCAATGTGGCCCAGTTGACAGTGAGACTGATACAGCTGTAGCTTCTGTTTCCTACTACAGGGTCAATGTGGCCCAGTTGACAGTGAGACTGATACAGCTGTAGCTTCTGGTTCCTGCTACAGGGTCAATGTGGCCCAGTTGATAGTGAGACTGATACAGCTGTAGCTTCTGGTTCCTACTACAGGGTCAATGTGGCCCAGTTGACAGTGAGACTGATACAGCTGTAGCTTCTGGTTCCTGCTACAGGGTCAATGTGGTCCAGTTGACAGTGAGACTGATACAGCTGTAGCTTCTGGTTCCTGCTACAGATCATTCTGTTTACTATGCCCAAGTCATGCTTACTGTCTAAGAAGTAAGGAAAAATTCCCCGCTCCTTCCCCATCAGAATCCTGAGAAAGCAGTCCTTAGTCATATCTATTCTTATATTAACCTTGTGAGACCCAATGTTGCAAGAATGTAAGGTCTCCTGAATTGCATCCTGTACATGTCCTAAACTGAAACGTCAACCCACTACATAACGTGTCTCCTTCGACCCAGATGTATCTCTAGTGTGTGTTCTGTGTCAGTAGGATTCTTGTGGCATCAGTAGTCTCTGAAACAGAACCCTGTCCAACTGTGAGCCCACGCCGGTTCCCTACACAATAATATTGTGTAAGGCCTTCATACAAGTACATTGCTTGAAATATATTTTTCTGTGTTGTCTAAGATATAGTGGTTAGGGTAGAAAAAAAAGAAATGAAGAAATAGTGATGATTTAATTAACACGTTTATTTGCAGACAACTACGAAACCATAAAGTTATAAAGTGATTGAAGAGCAACTTTTAATTACTGAACACATTGTAAATGAAAGATGATACGGAATGCAGCAGCAGTGATGTGTCGTATTATAACAAAGCACCTTTTCCATCCATTTCTTTGGTTTAGCTGACGATTTCCAGATGGTAAGAAATGACTGTCTCTACCACATTTCTTTCCAATTCAGTCATGTTTCTTCAATAAAGTCGAGTATGTCTCTGTAGACCTACTGGCCTTGCAGTCCTGGAGGAACTAATACGAGTTCTGTATTCAGCTTCATCACATTGTTCTAGAAATACAGAATCATCTCCTCCATCCACACAACATAGGAAATGTTACTCTACATCACATCCACCGTGCTGACCCTCAACACGGGCCCCTCAGGGGTCTACAACACATCCACCACGCTGACCCTCAACACAGGCTCCTCAGGGGTCTACATCACATCCACCACGCTGACCCTCAACATGGGCCCCTCAGGGGTCTACAACACATCCACCATGCTGACCCTCAACACGGGCTCCTCAGGGGTCTACAACACATCCACCGTGCTGACCCTCAACACGGGCCCCTCAGGGGTCAACAACACATCCACCATGCTGACCCTCAACACGGGCCCCTCAGGGGTCTACAACACATCCACCGTAATGACCCTCAGGGGTCTACATCACATCCACCGTGCTGACCCTCAACACGGGCCCCTCAGGGGTCTATAACACATCCACCACGCTGACCCTCAACACGGGCTCCTCATGGGTCTACAACACATCCACCATGCTGACCCTCAACACGGGCCCCTCAGGGGTCCACAACACATCCACCATGCTGACCCTCAACACGGGCTCCTCAGGGGTCTACATCACATCCACCGTGCTGACCCTCAACACGGGGCCCCTCAGGGGTCTACATCACATCCACCGTGCTGACCCTCAACACGGGCCCCTCAGGGGTCTACAACACATCCACCATGCTGACCCTCAACACGGGCCCCTCAGGGGTCTACATCACATCCACCGTGCTGACCCTCAACACGGGCCCCTCAGGGGTCTACAACACATCCACCATGCTGACCCTCAGGGGTCTACAACACATCCACCGTGCTGACCCTCAACACGGGAACCTCAGGGGTCTACATCACATCCACGGTGCTGACCCTCAACACGGGGCCCCTCAAGGGTCTACAACACATCCACGGTGCTGACCCTCAACACGGGCCCCTCAGGGGTCTACAACACATCCACCAAGCTGACCCTCAACACGGGCCCCTCAGGGGTCTACAACACATCCACCACGCTGACCCTCAACACGGGCCCCTCAGGGGTCTACAACACATCCACCGTGCTGACCCTCAACACGGGCTCCTCAGGGGTCTACAACACATCCACCGTATTGACCCTCAACACGGGCTCCTCAGGGGTCTACAACACATCCACCGTGCTGACCCTCAACACGGGGCCCCTCAGGGGTCTACAACACATCCACCGTGCTGACCCTCAACACGGGCTCCTCAGAGGTCTACAACACATCCACCGTGCTGACCCTCAACACGGGCTCCTCAGGGGTCTACAACACATCCACCATGCTGACTCTCAACATGGGCTCCTCAGGGGTCTACAACACATCAACCACGCTGACCCTCAACACAGGGCCCTCAGGGGTCTACAACACATCCACCGTGCTGACCCTCAACACGGGCCCCTCAGGGGTCTACAACACATCCACCGTGCTGACCCTCAACACGGGCTCCTCAGGGGTCTACAACACATCCACCGTGCTGACCCTCAACACGGGCCCCTCAGGGGTCTACATCACATCCACCATGCTGACCCTCAACACGGGCCCCTCAGGGGTCTACAACACATCCACCACGCTGACCCTCAACACGGGCCCCTCAGGGGTCTACATCACATCCACCAAGCTGACCCTCAACACGGGCCCCTCAGGGGTCTACAACACATCCACCACGCTGACCCTCAACACGGGCCCCTCAGGGGTCTACATCACATCCACCAAGCTGACCCTCAACACGGGCCCCTCAGGGGTCTACAACACATCCACCACGCTGACCCTCAACACAGGCTCCTCAGGGGTCTACAACACATCCACCACGCTGACCCTCAACACGGGCCCCTCAGGGGTCTACAACACATCCACCGTGCTGACCCTCAACACGGGCCCCTCAGGGGTCTACAACACATCCACCGTGCTGACCCTCAGGGGTCTACAACACATCCACCATGCTGACCCTCAACACGGGCCCCTCAGGGGTCTACAACACATCCACCGTGCTGACCCTCAACACGGGCCCCTCAGGGGTCTACAACACCTCTGTTTTTAAGCCTGGATTCCTAGCACATTGATATTATTGTTGGATTTGATTTTTACAGCTATTATTTCATTGGTCATAATAATATGTCGATAGTCAATCAAATGTAATCAATCAAATGTAATCAATCAAATGTATTTATAAAGCCCTTCTTACATCAGCTGATGTCACAAAGTGCTGTACAGAAACCCAGCCTAATACCCCAAACAGCAGGAATAGAAGCATGGTGGCTAGGAAAAACTAGAAAGGCAGGAACCTAGGAAGAAACCTAGAGAGGAACCAGGCTATGAGGGGTGGCCAGTCCTCTTCTTGCTGTGCCGGGTGGAGATTATAAACCTAGAGCGGTACCAAGCTATGAGGGGTGGCCAGTCCTCTTCTGGCTGTGCCGGGTGGAGATTATAAACCTAGAGAGGAACCAGGCTATGAGGGGTGGCCAGTCCTCTTCTTGCTGTGCCGGGTGGAGATTATAAACCTAGAGCGGTACCAAGCTATGAGGGGTGGCCAGTCCTCTTCTGGCTGTGCCGGGTGGAGATTATAAACCTAGAGCGGTACCAAGCTATGAGGGGTGGCCAGTCCTCTTCTGGCTGTGCCGGGTGGAGGTTATAACAGAACATGGCCGAGATGTTCAAATGTTCATAGGTGACCAGCAGGGTCAAATATTAATAATCACAGTGGATGTAGAGGGAGCAACAGGTCAGCACCTCAGGAGGAAATGTCAGTTAGCTTTTCATAGCCGATCATTCAGATAGTGAACAACCTTGTTTTACTCTTCTTGAGGGTTGACAACTTTCTGAGAAGTAGCCATTATTTACTATTTTACACCTAGAGTTACTATACATAACTTTAACCCATTTTATAAGAGATTCTCCAACATTGAAATATTCCAGGCATTTATATATAAACTCCAGTCACACTTTATCAAAAGCCTTTTCAAAGTTTGTTATGAATACCAGGCTTGCTTTCCTAGATGTTTCCTAGTGTTCAATTGTTTCAAATACTTGTCTTATATTATCTCCAATGTAACGTCCATGTAAAAATCCTGTCTGTTCAGGATGAACAATATAATAATATAACGATTTAATAATTTAATAATTTAATAATTTAATAATATAATAATGTAATAATGTAATAATGTAATAATATAATAATTTACTAATAAACTATTATAATAATGTAATAATATAATAATTTACTAATAAACTATTATAATAATTTAATAATATAATTTCATCATTTTATCATTTTATAATATAATAATATAATAATTTTAATGATATGTGCTATTTCTTTTGCTAGGGGTTTTTGCATCACAACACTGAAGTGTAAAGGAACTCCACGTTTTAGACTGGATCGTTACACCTAGCACCTGGGTCCACCTGGGTCCACCTGGGTCCTGTTTCAGTCATGAAATCAGACCTGAGTACCTGATAGGAGGGGTTAAAATATACTAATAGTAGATCAAATAAGGTCTCATTTACCCCAACTGGTGTGCCATCCAGCCCTGGACTTTTCCCTGGTCTAAAGGCTTTCATTGCATCAATACATACCTCCTCTGCAATTTGGCCATCATACAAGTCTTTCTGTACAGATGCTAATTTTACACCACTATTAGGAAAAAAGTCCTTCCAATTAACTTCAGTTAGTGGAAATGGAGGAGACTGAAAAGAGAACATATGCTTAAAATGTTTACTTCCTCTTTCAAAGTATGGTTTGGTGAATCATGGATGACTCCGTAATTTGTAACAAGTTTCTGTAAATTATTTTTGGTCGAATTTCTATGTTGAAGATTCTAAAATAATTTGGTGCAATTTTTCCCCATATTCCATCCAATTAGCTTTATTTTTATAATACATTACACTGGATCTTTGTTGAATAAGTTATTCCATGTCTTTTTGTTTTCCTTCAAACTTGTTCTGTGCCTCTATGGTACAGTTTTTATTGCTGTCTATCTGTGCTGTTAGTTCTTCTATTTAATTTGTTAACATGAACTCTTTTACCCATAATAGTTTGAGTATTGAGTATTGAACTGCATGACCTCTAAAGGCCCATTTTAAACTACCGATGTTCCGTCCTCTTGGTTCAAAACAGGATGTCATCCAGTAAGCTGTGATAAAACTTCCAATATTCTCGCCCACGTGGATCCTTGCCCACTATAGTCCTCGACCACTATAGTCCTCGCCCACTATAGTCCTCGCCCACTATAGTCCTCGCCCACTATAGTCCTCACCCACTATAGTCCTCGCCCACTATAGTCCTCGCCCACGTGGTGCCTCGCCCACTATAGGCCTCACCCACGTGGATCCTCGCCCACTATAGTCCTCGCCCACGTGGAGTCTCGCCCACTATAGTCCTCGCCCACTATATAGTCCTCGCCCACGTGAGTCCTCGCCCCCACTATAGTCCTCGCCCACTATAGTCCTCGCCCACTATAGTCCTCGCCCACGTGGAGCCTCGCCCACGTGGAGCCTCGCCCACGTGGATCCTCGCCCACGTGGATCCTCGCCCACTATGGTCCTCGCCCACGTGGAGCCTCGCCCACTATAGTCCTCGCCCACGTGGAGCCTCACCCACTATAGCCCTCGCCCACATTAGTCCTCACCCACGTGGAGCCTCGCCCACTGTAGTCCTCGCCCACGTGGAGCCTTGTCCACCATAGTCCTCGCCCACGTGGAGCCTCGCCCACTATAGTCCTCGCCCACTGGGTCCTCGCCCACGTGGAGCCTCGCCCACTATAGTCCTCGCACACAATAGTCCTCACCCACTATAGTCCTCGCCAACTATAGTCCTCGCCCACTATAGCCCTCGCCCACGTGGAGCCTCGCCACTATAGTCCTCGCCCACGTGGATCCTCGCCCACTATAGTCCTCGCCCACGTGGAGCCTCGCCCACTATAGTCCTCGCCCACGTGGAGCCTCACCCACTATAGTCCTCGCCCACATTAGTCCTCGCCCACTATAGTCCTCGCCCACTATAGTCCTCGCCCACGTGGAGCCTTGTCCACTATAGTCCTCGCCCACGTGGAGCCTCGCCCACTATAGTCCTCGCCCACTGGGTCCTTGCCCACGTGGAGCCTCGCCCACTATAGTCCTCGCCCACAATAGTCCTCGCCCACTATAGTCCTCGCCCACTATAGTCCTCGCCCACGTGAGACCTCGCCCACGTGAGACCTCGCCCACTATAATCCTCGCCCACGTGAGTCCTCACCCACGTGAGACCTCACCCACTATAGTCCTCGCCCACGTGAGTCCTCGCCCACGTGAGACCTCGCCCACGTGAGACCTCGCCCACGTGAGACCTCGACCACGTGAGTCCTCGCCCACGTGAGTCCTTGCCCACTATAGTCCTCGCCCACGTGAGTCCTCGCCCACGTGAGACCTCGCCCACGTGAGACCTCGCCCACGTGAGACCTCGACCACGTGAGTCCTCGCCCACGTGAGTCCTTGCCCACTATAGTTCTCGACCACGTGAGTCCTCGCCCACTATAGTCCTCGCCCACGTGAGACCTTGACCACGTGAGTCCTCGACCACGTGAGTCCTCGCCCACTATAGTCCTCGCCCACGTGAGACCTCGACCACGTGAGTCCTCGACCACGTGGATCCTCGCCCACGTGAGTCCTCGACCACGTGAATCCTCGCCCACGTTGGTCCTCGCCCACATGGGTCCTCGTCCACGTGAACCCTCGCCCACGTGAACCCTCGCCCACGTGGATCCTCGCCCACGTGGATCCTCGCCCACGTGAATCCTCGCCCACGTGAGTCCTCGACCACGTGGTTCCTCGCCCACAAGCTTGGTTGGGTTGTGTTTGAGAGGACGCATGGCTTTCGACCTTCGTCTCTCCCGAGCCCGTACGGGAGTTGTGGTGATGAGACAAGATAGTAACTACTAATAATTGGATACCACAAAATTGGGGAGAAAAGGGAGTAAAAATAAATGTAAAAGAAAGAAAGAAAAGGGAATTACATTCCAAATACACCTACCTCGGATCGGAAGTACCCCCCTTTACCCCAAACATGTTCCATAATCCACTGTTTATGATTCAAGAGATCTTTATCCTGAAGGTTTTGACTTTTCTGACAATCAACGACCTCAAGATGAAATAGGATCTCCATTATCTACTACCTATATGTGCATATCTACCTCAATAATCTGGTACCCTGCACATCCACTCAGTACTGGTACTTCCTGGAAATAGCCATGTTGTTACCTGGTACTCCCTGTATATAGCCATGTTATTACCTGGTACTTCCTGTAAATAGCCATGTTATTACCTGGTACTTCCTGTATATAGCCATGTTATTACCTGGTACTTCCTGTATATAGCCATGTTATTACCTGGTACTTCCTTTATATAGCCATGTTGTTACCTGGTACTTCTTGTATATAACCATGTTATTACCTGGTACTTCCTGTATATAGCCATGTTATGACCTGGTACTTCCTGTTTATAGCCATGTTATTACCTGGTACTTCCTGTATATAGTCATGTTATTACCTGGTACTTCCTGTATATAGCCATGTTATTACCTGGTACTTCCTGTTTATAGCCATGTTATTACCTGGTACTTCCTGTATATAGCCATGTTATTACCTCCCTGTATATAGCCATGTTATTACCTGGTATTCCCTGTGTGTAGCCGTGTTATTACCTGGTACTCCCTGTATTTCATTTGATTGGATTTTAACTACCAGCCTAACCACGAACATGATTTAAAAAAAGATTATTATAATATAATTTGTGCAACTTTAAATAACTTTATGAGAATACATGATCGTTTGATTCCAAATAAAACACAACCAGGATTTATTTTCAAATGTCAAATGTGTAGCCTACAGTTCAGGAATATTTCATGTTGCCTCTTGATAAGAAATAAACATTTTCTATTAAGACAAGTAATATCATGGTATGGCTGTAGGGTATGACTGTAGGGTATGACTGTAAGGTGTGACTGTAGGGTGTGGCTGTAGGGTGTGACTGTAGGGTATGACTGTAGGGTGTGGCTGTAGGGTATGACTGTAGGGTATGACTGTAAGGCGTGACTGTAGGGTATGACTGTAGGGTGTGGCTGTAGGGTATGACTGTAGGGTATGGCTGTAGGGTATGGCTGATGGGTATGACTGTAGGGTATGACTGTAGGGTATGGATGTAGGGTATGACTGTAGGGTATGACTGTAGGGTATGACTGTAGAGTATGACTGTAGTGTACGACATGACTGTAGGGTATGACTGTAGGGTATGTCTATAGGGTATGACTGTAGGGTATGACTGTAGGGTATGACTGTAGAGTATGACTGTAGGGTATGGCTGTACGGTATGACTGTAGGGTGTGACATGACTATAGGGTATGACTGTAGGGTATGGCTGTAGGGTATGACTGTAGGGTATGACTGTAGGGTGTGGCTGTAGGGTATGACTGTAGGGTGTGGTTGTAGGGTGTGACATGACTATAGGGTATGACTGTATGGTATGGCTGTAGGGTATGACTGTAGGGTATGACTGTAGGGTATGGCTGTAGGGTATGACTGTAGGGTGTGACATGACTATAGGGTATGACTGTAGGGTATGACTGTAGGGTATGTCTTATTGCCATGGTAAACAAGGAAATAAATACTTTATTTCAGTTTTATGGAATGATTGTCCAAACGATAAATCACCTTTCTGCCTCATTCCATCTGAGCCTGGGCAGTCTGCTGTGTTCCGCTGCCCATTAAAGCTGGACTCCAGTGTTGTTGAACAGAAACGATAACAGGAAATGAATCAGCATCTTAACCAGACCTGGCTCACGTATCGTTGTTCACACATTACATCAGGTTCTCTTTCTATCACTACAGGAGATGCACAAAGCACTGTGGTGATGAGGGTCATTGTGTTATTGTTGACAAGTAATGTCTATTTCCTGAGAGGCAGTCACAAGGCCTGCAACACCCACACACCTGCACACACACACACACACACACACACACACCCACACACACACACACACACACACACACACACACACACACACACACACACACACACCCTATAGTCACACCCTACAGTCATACCCTATAGTCACACCCTATAGTCATAGCCTATAGTCACACCCTATAGTCATACATACACATACATACACACACACACACACACACACACACACATACACACACACACCCTATAGTCACACCCTACAGTCATACCCTATAGTCACACACACACACACACACACACACACACAGGGCAGTCAAAACTGTGAGTAGGATTGAGAGATAGGCAAAGAGACAGACAGACAGACAGACAGACAGACAGACAGACAGACAGTGATGACAGACAGACAGACAGTGATGACAGACAGACAGACAGACAGACAGACAGACAGACAGACAGACAGATAGACAGACAGTGTTGACAGACAGACAGACAGACAGACAGACAGACAGACAGACAGTGATGACAGACAGACAGACAGTGATGACAGACAGACAGACAGTGATGACAGACAGACAGACAGACAGACAGACAGACAGACAGACAGACAGACAGACAGACAGACAGACAGACAGACAGACAGACAGTGATGACAGACAGACAGACAGACAGACAGACAGACAGACAGACACAGACAGACACAGACAGACAGACAGACAGACAGACAGACAGACAGACAGACAGACAGACAGACAGTGATGACATCATCTTCAGGGAAATCTGTTTTTGGTAATCAACTAACGTGTCGACCAAACATTCCCTCATTGTGATAAGTAACTATGTTTTGGCCTAGTGTTTGGCCTGGGTAGGCTGTCATTATAAATAAGAATTTGTTCTTAATTAACTGACTTGCCTAGTTAAATGAAGGTAAAATACAAAAAATACAAAAATGTAAATAAGGTCTGAGAGGACAGAGGAAGTGGCAAGCATCCTGCTCATCGTTGTGTGGCTGCCAACTGGCCAATGACGCTCATCGTTGTGTGGCTGCCAACTGGCCAATGACGCTCAACGTTGAACAAGTCCTTAACGTTCAAGAAAATATATTATGAATTTGAAATTGACCGAATGTGATGTTGTAACGCTTTTTAATTATGAACCTCAGGAAAGCAGCAGGACTGGACTGTGCTACCATTTATAGATATTTTCAAGTGTCAAACTAAAATGACACTTTGAGGTTAGCGATCAAAAGCTATACTAAAGCTTTATAAATGCAATAACATTTACATTACTTAAAGGAGATGTCAAGTCATCCTCTGTCCTCCACCCTGTTACACCAGCTCACACCTGGAACACACAGGATATCAACACACTGTCACTGTAGTGGGGCTATGCCAGGAATGCTTCTAGCTGACAGAGAGGATTCTGAGGACTGTCACTGCCCTGCTTCCAGACTGACAGGCCAACAAGGGCCTGAGAGGCTCCAGTCCCAGGATGGAAGTCTCCCGTCACTGTGGTGTCACTAACTGAACCCGGGATGGAAGGCTGGCGTCGGGACAGCGAGGCCGACCAGACGCTACCCGCCAGGGGATGAGGTGGGCTCATACGAGGGGCTAGCTCCATCTTGGTTGGTGACAATAACAGTTGGACAGGACGAGGCCATCCGTCTCCATTACAGGGACAGAGTTTTCTCCCACATCACCCAGGCTGTCGTGTTCTCCTCGGGGTCCTAAGGAGACGCTGTCTCATACATCATGTTGGCTCTAAAGGCTGAAAGCCCCCTGATGAGACCCCCCTCCCCCCTCCACCCCGCACCCCAAACCACACTTCCATGGCTGTCCACCTTAACAGGAGTAGGTCTCTGCTGCAAGAGGGAATTAGCATAGCAATGGGAACCTTTACCACTGTAAATGACTACAGTCTCTGCCCCCTATCTCTCTCTCTCTCTCTCTCTGTCTCTCCATCCCTCTCTCTGTCTCTCTCTCTCTCTCACTCTCTCTTTCTCTCTCTCTGTCTCTCCATCCCTCTCTCTGTCTCTCTCTCACTCTCTCTCTCTCTCCCTCTCTCTGTTTCTCCATCCCTCTCTCTGTCTCTCCCTCTCTCTCTCTCTCTGTCTCTCTCCCTCCCTCTCTCTCTCTCTCCCTCTATCTGTCTCTCCATCCGTCTCTCTGTCTCTCTCTGTCTCTCCATCCCTCTCTGTCTCTCTCTCTCTCTCTCCCTCTCTGTCTCTCCATCCCTCTCTCTGTCTCTCTCTCCCTCTCTCTCTGTCTCTCTCTCCCTCTCTCTCCCTCTCTCTCCCTCTCCATCCCTCTCTCTCCCTCTCTCTGTCTCTCCATCCCTCTCTCTGTCTCTCTTTCCCTCTCTCTCTCTCTCGCTCCCTCTCTCTCCCTCTCTCTGTCTCTCCATCCCTCTTTATCCCTCTCTCTGTCTCTCCATCCCTCTCTCTCACTCTCTCTCCCTCTCTCTCCCTCTCTCTGTCTCTCCATCCCTCTCTCTGTCTCTCTCTCCCTCTCTCTGTCTCTCCATCCCTCTTTCTCCCTCTCTCTGTCTCTCCATCCCTCTCTCTCACTCTCTCTCCCTCTCTCTGTCTCTCCATCCCTCTCTCTGTCTCTCTCTCCCTCTCTCTGTCTCTCCATCCCTCTCTCTCCCTCTCTCTGTCTCCATCCCTCTATCTGTCTCTCCATCCCTCTCTCTGTCTCTCTCTCCCTCTCTCTGTCTCTCTCTCCCTCTCTCTGTCTCTCCATCCCTCTCTCTCCCTCTCTCTGTCTCTCCATCCTTATCTCTGTCTCTCCATCCCTCTCTCTGTCTCTCTCTCCCTCTCTCTGTCTCTCCATCTCTCTCTCTCCCTCTCTCTGTCTCTCCATCCCTCTCTCTCCCTCTCTCTCTCCATCCCTCTCTCTGTCTCTCCATCCCTCTCTCTGTCTCTCTCTCCCTCTCTCTGTCTCTCTCTCCCTCTCTCTGTCTCTCCATCCCTCTCTCTCCCTCTCTCTGTCTCTCCATCCCTATCTCTGTCTCTCCATCCCTCTCTCTGTCTCTCTCTCCCTCTCTCTGTCTCTCTATCCATCACTCTCCCTCTCTCTGTCTCTCCATCCCTCTCTCTGTCTCTCCATCCCTCCTTCCTAATCATATTTGACAAACTGTAAATGCCCTCTTCTCAACATAGAGATTCCTAGGAATGACCATGTTTAGTTATTTTATCAGTTGTACAAGGAACTCTATTTGCGTCCCAAATGACACCCTATTCCCTACTTAGTGCACAGGGTTCTGCTCAAAATTAGTGCACTTCAGAGGGAATAGGGTGTCATTTAGGTCACAGACATGTTTCTTAAACTGTAAAGGGTTGTAGAGTGGAGAGCAGAGGGGTTCAGCATCGTATTACCAACTACAGTCCTCATATATTAAACTGTAAAGGGTTGTAGAGGGGTTCAGCATCGTATTACCAACTACAGTCCTCATATATTAAACTGTAGAGGGTTGTAGAGGGGTTCAGCATCGTATTACCAACTACAGTCCTCATATATTAAACTGTAAAGGGTTGTAGAGGGGTTCAGCATCGTATTACCAACTACAGTCCTCATATATTAAACTGTAGAGGGTTGTAGAGGGGTTCAGCATCGTATTACCAACTACAGTCCTCATATATTAAACTGTAGAGGGGTTCAGCATCTTATTACCAACTACAGTCCTCATATATTAAACTGTAAAGGGTTGTAGAGGGGTTCAGCATCGTATTACCAACTACAGTCCTCATATATTAAACTGTAGAGGGTTGTAGAGGGGTTCAGCATCGTATTACCAACTACAGTCCTCATATATTAAACTGTAGAGGGTTGTAGAGGGGTTCAGCATCGTATTACCAACTACAGTCCTCATATATTAAACTGTAGAGGGGTTCAGCATCGTATTACCAACTACAGTCCTCATATATTAAACTGTAGAGGGGTTCAGCATCATATTACCAACTACAGTCCACATATATTAAACTGTAGAGGGTTGTAGAGGGGTTCAGCATCGTATTACCAACTACAGTCCTCATATATTAAACTGTAGAGGGGTTCAGCATCATATTACCAACTACAGTCCTCATATATTAAACTGTAGAGGGTTGTAGAGGGGTTCAGCATCATATTACCAACTACAGTCCTCATATATTAAACTGTAGAGGGTTGTAGAGGGGTTCAGCATCGTATTACCAACTACAGTCCTCATATATTAAACTGTAAAGGGTTGTAGAGGGGTTCAGCATCGTATTTCCAACTACAGTCCTCATATATTAAACTGTAGAGGGGTTCAGCATCTTATTACCAACTACAGTCCTCATATATTAAACTGTAAAGGGTTGTAGAGGGGTTCAGCATCGTATTACCAACTACAGTCCTCATATATTAAACTGTAGAGGGGTTCAGCATCGTATTACCAACTACAGTCCTCATATATTAAACTGTAAAGGGTTGCAGAGGGGTTCAGCATCGTATTACCAACTACAGTCCTCATATATTAAACTGTAAAGGGTTGTAGAGGGGTTCAGCATCGTATTACCAACTACAGTCCTCATATATTAAACTGTAGAGGGTTGTAGAGGGGTTCAGCATCGTATTACCAACTACAGTCCTCATATATTAAACTGTAGAGGGTTGTAGAGGGGTTCAGCATCGGATTACCAACTACAGTCCTCATATATTAAACTGTAGAGGGTTGTAGAGGGGTTCAGCATCGTATTACCAACTACAGTCCTCATATATTAAACTGTAGAGGGTTGTAGAGGGGTTCAGCATCGTATTACCAACTACAGTCCTCATATATTAAACTATAGAGGGGTTCAGCATCGTATTACCAACTACAGTCCTCATATATTAAACTGTAAAGGGTTGTAGAGGGGTTCAGCATCGTATTACCAACTACAGTCCTCATATATTAAACTGTAAAGGGTTGTAGAGGGGTTCAGCATCGTATTACCAACTACAGTCCTCATATATTAAACTGTAAAGGGTTGTAGAGGGGTTCAGCATCGTATTACCAACTACAGTCCTCATATATTAAACTGTAGAGGGGTTCAGCATCTTATTACCAACTACAGTCCTCATATATTAAACTGTAAAGGGTTGTAGAGGGGTTCAGCATCGTATTACCAACTACAGTCCACATATATTAAACTGTAGAGGGTTGTAGAGGGGTTCAGCATCGTATTACCAACTACAGTCCTCATATATTAAACTGTAGAGGGGTTCAGCATCGTATTACCAACTACAGTCCTCATATATTAAACTGTAGAGGGGTTCAGCATCGTATTACCAACTACAGTCCTCATATATTAAACTGTAGAGGGGTTCAGCATCGTATTACCAACTACAGTCCTCATATATTAAACTGTAGAGGGTTGTAGAGGGGTTCAGCATCGTATTACCAACTACAGTCCTCATATATTAAACTGTAAAGGGTTGTAGAGGGGTTCAGCATCATATTACCAACTACAGTCCTCATATATTAAACTGTAAAGGGTTGTAGAGGGGTTCAGCATCGTATTACCAACTACAGTCCTCATATATTAAACTGTAGAGGGTTGTAGAGGGGTTCAGCATCGTATTACCAAGTACAGTCCTCATATATTAAACTGTAGAGGGTTGTAGAGGGGTTCAGCATCGTATTACCAACTACAGTCCTCATATATTAAACTGTAAAGGGTTGTAGAGGGGTTCAGCATCGTATTACCAACTACAGTCCTCATATATTAAACTGTAGAGGGGTTCAGCATCTTATTACCAACTACAGTCCTCATATATTAAACTGTAGAGGGTTGTAGAGGGGTTCAGCATCGTATTACCAACTACAGTCCTCATATATTAAACTGTAGAGGGGTTCAGCATCGTATTACCAACTACAGTCCTCATATATTAAACTGTAAAGGGTTGTAGAGGGGTTCAGCATCGTATTACCAACTACAGTCCTCATATATTAAACTGTAAAGGGTTGTAGAGGGGTTCAGCATCGTATTACCAACTACAGTCCTCATATATTAAACTGTAGAGGGTTGTAGAGGGGTTCAGCATCGTATTACCAACTACAGTCCTCATATATTAAACTGTAAAGGGTTGTAGAGGGGTTCAGCATCGTATTACCAACTACAGTCCTTATATATTAAACTGTAGAGGGTTGTAGAGGGGTTCAGCATCGTATTACCAACTACAGTCCTCATATATTAAACTGTAGAGGGGTTCAGCATCGTATTACCAACTACAGTCCTCATATATTAAACTGTAAAGGGTTGTAGAGGGGTTCAGCATCGTATTACCAACTACAGTCCTCATATATTAAACTGTAGAGGGTTGTAGAGGGGTTCAGCATCATATTACCAACTACAGTCCTCATATATTAAACTGTAGAGGGGTTCAGCATCGTATTACCAACTACAGTCCTCATATATTAAACTGTAAAGGGTTGTAGAGGGGTTCAGCATCGTATTACCAACTACAGTCCTCATATATTAAACTGTAGAGGGTTGTAGAGGGGTTCAGCATCGTATTACCAACTACAGTCCTCATATATTAAACTGTAGAGGGGTTCAGCATCGTATTACCAACTACAGTCCTCATATATTAAACTGTAAAGGGTTGTAGAGGGGTTCAGCATCGTATTACCAACTACAGTCCTCATATATTAAACTGTAGAGGGTTGTAGAGGGGTTCAGCATCGTATTACCAACTACAGTCCTCATATATTAAACTGTAGAGGGTTGTAGAGGGGTTCAGCATCGTATTACCAACTACAGTCATCATATATTAAACTGTAGAGGGTTGTAGAGGGGTTCAGCATCGTATTACCAACTACAGTCCTCATATATTAAACTGTAGAGGGGTTCAGCATCGTATTACCAACTACAGTCCTCATATATTAAACTGTAGAGGGGTTCAGCATCGTATTACCAACTACAGTCCTCATATATTAAACTGTAGAGGGGTTTAGCATCGTATTACCAACTACAGTCCTCATATATTAAACTGTAGAGGGGTTCAGCATCGTATTACCAACTACAGTCCTCATATATTAAACTGTAAAGGGTTGTAGAGGGGTTCAGCATCGTATTACCAACTACAGTCCTCATATATTAAACTGTAAAGGGTTGTAGAGGGGTTCAGCATCGTATTACCAACTACAGTCCTCATATATTAAACTGTAGAGGGTTGTAGAGGGGTTCAGCATCGTATTACCAACTACAGTCCTCATATATTAAACTGTAGAGGGTTGTAGAGGGGTTCAGCATCGTATTACCAACTACAGTCCTCATATATTAAACTGTAGAGGGGTTCAGCATCTTATTACCAACTACAGTCCTCATATATTAAACTGTAAAGGGGTTCAGCATCTTATTACCAACTACAGTCCTCATATATTAAACTGTAGAGGGTTGTAGAGGGGTTCAGCATCGTATTACCAACTACAGTCCTCATATATTAAACTGTAGAGGGTTGTAGAGGGGTTCAGCATCATATTACCAACTACAGTCCTCATATATTAAACTGTAGAGGGGTTCAGCATCTTATTTCCAACTACAGTCCTCATATATTAAACTGTAGAGGGTTGTAGAGGGGTTCAGCATCGTATTACCAACTACAGTCCTCATATATTAAACTGTAGAGGGTTGTAGAGGGGTTCAGCATCATATTACCAACTACAGTCCTCATATATTAAACTGTAGAGGGGTTCAGCATCGTATTACCAACTACAGTCCTCATATATTAAACTGTAGAGGGTTGTAGAGGGGTTCAGCATCGTATTACCAACTACAGTCCTCATATATTAAACTGTAAAGGGTTGTAGAGGGGTTCAGCATCGTATTACCAACTACAGTCCTCATATATTAAACTGTAGAGGGGTTCAGCATCGTATTCCCAACTACAGTCCTCATATATTAAACTGTAAAGGGGTTCAGCATCTTATTACCAACTACAGTCCTCATATATTAAACTGTAGAGGGGTTCAGCATCGTATTACCAACTACAGTCCTCATATATTAAACTGTAGAGGGGTTCAGCATCGTATTACCAACTACAGTCCTCATATATTAAACTGTAGAGGGTTGTAGAGGGGTTCAGCATCGTATTACCAACTACAGTCCTCATATATTAAACTGTAAAGGGTTGTAGAGGAGTTCAGCATCGTATTACCAACTACAGTCCTCATATATTAAACTGTAGAGGGTTGTAGAGGGGTTCAGCATCGTATTACCAACTACAGTCCTCATATATTAAACTGTAGAGGGTTGTAGAGGGGTCCAGCATCGTATTACCAACTACAGTCCTCATATATTAAACTGTAGAGGGGTTCAGCATCGTATTACCAACTACAGTCCTCATATATTAAACTGTAGAGGGTTGTAGAGGGGTCCAGCATCGTATTACCAACTACAGTCCTCATATATTAAACTGTAGAGGGGTTCAGCATCGTATTACCAACTACAGTCCTCATATATTAAACTGTAGAGGGGTCCAGCATCGTATTACCAACTACAGTCCTCATATATTAAACTGTAGAGGGGTTCAGCATCTTATTACCAACTACAGTCCTCATATATTAAACTGTAAAGGGTTGTAGAGGGGTTCAGCATCGTATTACCAACTACAGTCCTCATATATTAAACTGTAGAGGGTTGTAGAGGGGTTCAGCATCGTATTACCAACTACAGTCCTCATATATTAAACTGTAGAGGGGTCCAGCATCGTATTACCAACTACAGTCCTCATATATTAAACTGTAGAGGGGTTCAGCATCTTATTACCAACTACAGTCCTCATATATTAAACTGTAGAGGGGTCCAGCATCGTATTACCAACTACAGTCCTCATATATTAAACTGTAGAGGGGTTCAGCATCTTATTACCAACTACAGTCCTCATATATTAAACTGTAAAGGGTTGTAGAGGGGTTCAGCATCGTATTACCAACTACAGTCCTCATATATTAAACTGTAGAGGGTTGTAGAGGGGTTCAGCATCGTATTACCAACTACAGTCCTCATATATTAAACTGTAGAGGGGTTCAGCATCTTATTACCAACTACAGTCCTCATATATTAAACTGTAGAGGGGTCCAGCATCGTATTACCAACTACAGTCCTCATATATTAAACTGTAGAGGGGTTCAGCATCTTATTACCAACTACAGTCCTCATATATTAAACTGTAAAGGGTTGTAGAGGGGTTCAGCATCGTATTACCAACTACAGTCCTCATATATTAAACTGTAGAGGGTTGTAGAGGGGTTCAGCATCGTATTACCAACTACAGTCCTCATATATTAAACTGTAGAGGGGTTCAGCATCGTATTACCAACTACAGTCCTCATATATTAAACTGTAGAGGGTTGTAGAGGGGTTCAGCATCGTATTACCAACTACAGTCCTCATATATTAAACTGTAGAGGGTTGTAGAGGGGTTCAGCATCGTATTACCAACTACAGTCCTCATATATTAAACTGTAGAGGGTTGTAGAGGGGTTCAGCATCGTATTACCAACTACAGTCCTCATATATTAAACTGTAGAGGGGTTCAGCATCGTATTACCAACTACAGTCCTCATATATTAAACTGTAAAGGGTTGTAGAGGGGTTCAGCATCGTATTACCAACTACAGTCCTCATATATTAAACTGTAGAGGGGTTCAGCATCGTATTACCAACTACAGTCCTCATATATTAACGGATGAGCCTCACTGATCACTGAACCATTTAAAACTGAACTTCATTGTACCTTTGATGAACATTTTAACTAGCATGCCTTTCTTCCAACACGTATGTTGATTTCAACTGAAGCATCGCCTCATTGGTTAGAGGACACAGAGAGACAGAGACATTGTGTCTGGATAACATACTATTTACTGTGGGTGGATATATGAACATGGAATGGCCAAGAAACCCTTAACGGAATGTGCACTATATCTTAGGAGATACGCCTGTTCTATCAAATAGGAGAGCAACCTATTATTGGTCACCTCATATACTGAAACGATGCACCCTGTTAATGCTGTCTACATTCTATTGCCTCTGCCTTTAAACCCAGATCACAGGCCTATGATTCAAACATACTGTTGTCTAAAAACATGGTTGACAAAAAAAACTCCAGGTAATACAGTAGACAGACAGGTACTACAGTAGACAGACAGGTACTACAGTAGACAGACAGACATTCCCCTAACTGACCAGACCTCCAGGTACTACAGTAGACAGACAGGTACTGCAGTAGACAGACAGGTACTACAGTAGACAGACAGGTACTACAGTAGACAGACAGACATTCCCCTAACTGACCAGACCTCCAGGTACTACAGTAGACAGACAGGTACTACAGTAGACAGACAGGTAATACAGCAGACAGACAGGTACTACAGCAGACAGACAGGTACTATAGTAGACAGACAGGTACTACAGCAGACAGACAGGTACTACAGCAGACAGACAGGTACTACAGTAGACAGACAGGTACTACAGTAGACAGACAGGTGCTACAGTAGACAGACAGGTGCTACGATAGACAGACAGGTACTACAGCAGACAGACAGGTACTACAGTAGACAGACAGGTACTACAGTAGACAGACAGGTACTACAGTAGACAGACAGGTACTACAGTAGACAGACAGACATTCCCCTAACTGACCAGACCTCCAGGTGCTACAGTAGACAGACAGGTGCTACAGCAGACAGACAGGTGCTACAGCAGACAGACAGGTGCTACAGTAGACAGACAGGTGCTACAGCAGACAGACAGCCATGAATCCCAGATGGTCCCTTTAAGCAGACATCATAACAGTCTCCACTGTTTATGGGCCAGTGAGAACAGAGTTTCCTTTATTGTCATTACTGTTGGGTGACACATATCACACATCAGAAAGTTGTGGTTGGTCTAGAAGAAAGTTAACATTGAACGTAAAAGATAGTGAATGATAAGAGTAAGATGAAGAAGTGTGATTGTGAAATGATAGAAAAACATCAACACTACTTTGAGAATGTTGAGGTTATGTAGCAACACATTATCACCTGGAAACACAAAGGAAATCATTCTGAGAACCATTACGGAACAATTCTCCTGGAATTTTTCTATGTGATCATGAGATGACGAACGTGAGGAACAACCGTCCTTTCATCCACTGTTAGAATCACAGAGAGGACCTTTCAGAAGGAATGTACCTTTCCAATGTAAAGAACAAATATTTGTATTGCGTCTGTCTCTAAAGTTATGCAGATATTTCCCCAGACAGCTAACGACTTATGAATTTTCATTACTCGCGGAAAAATGGTTAAGATGCTTGTAACAAAACAGAGGCGTCTTTGGTTAGTGAATCAAAGGGCCCATACTGACAGAGGCCACACTGAAGGGCCCCGGGATGGAAAGTAGCATGCAAATAATAACCAGGATCAGAGCAGAACAGGCAGCATATTGAGACAAACAAAGAGGACGTTGACTAGGGCGTCCATAAGCACTCAGATTGTCTTATTGTCCAGAATGCTGATTCCAGAGGACAGAAGAGTCTCTCTGCTCAGTCAGGATTCTTGGCCAGAACACTGAGAGAAGTATGTAAGCCTCTCCCCTTGGCTTCTGGGCTGTTAGTCTGAAACAGCCTCTCCGCTTGACTTCTGGGCTGTTAGTCTGAAACTGCCTCTCCCCTTGACTTCTGGGCTGTTAGTCTGAAACAGCCTCTCCCCTTGACTTCTGGGCTATGTTAGTCTGAAACAGCCTCTCCCCTTGGCTTCTGGGCTGTTAGTCTGAAACAGCCTCTCCCCTTGGCTTCTGGGCTGTTAGTCTGAAACAGCCTCTCCGCTTGACTTCTGGGCTGTTAGTCTGAAACAGCCTCTCCCCTTGACTTCTGGGCTATGTTAGTCTGAAACAGCCTCTCCCCTTGACTTCTGGGCTGTTAGTCTGAAACAGCCCCTCCCCTTGACTTCTGGGCTATGTTAGTCTGAAACAGCCTCTCCCCTTGACTTCTGGGCTATGTTAGTCTGAAACAGCCTCTCCCTTGACTTCTGGGTTATGTTAGTCTGAAACAGACTCTCCCCTTGACTTCTGGGTTATGTTAGTCTGAAACAGCCTCTCCCCTTGACTTCTGGGCTATGTTAGTCTGAAACAGCCTCTCCCCTTGACTTCTGGGCTGTTAGTCTGAAACAGCCTCTCCCCTTGACTTCTGGGCTACGTTAGTCTGAAACAGCCACCATATAGCGGTGTCTTTCTTCCTGATTTAGAACAGATTGAGGACCCTTAATGGTCTGTATTTAGTAGAATAGCTGGTATCCTTTATCTGGTAATATATGTTGTGATGTCACCCAAAATACTGCCTGTCGCTATCAGTAAATAGCAGAATGAGCTTGTTAGATCTGAAATAAGGGAAGCTGGTCATATATAGCATAGTAACATATGAAATAAATAATGAATCTTCAATAAGATTATTCTTTAGTCATCGTTAACCATTTCAGGTCTTCATCATCGACTCATATTGCATCGGTGAGAGCAGCATAAAGCCATGCATT
The DNA here is from genome assembly GCF_057628025.1 of Oncorhynchus mykiss. Classification (NCBI taxonomy): domain Eukaryota; kingdom Metazoa; phylum Chordata; class Actinopteri; order Salmoniformes; family Salmonidae; genus Oncorhynchus; species Oncorhynchus mykiss. The sequence continues at coordinate 64,002,539 of NC_143044.1, read as the reverse complement.
CATGGTGTTATCTGAGACGTGAACCAACAGGACGGTGTCTAAAGACAATGGTGATGGTAGTGGAAACAGGGTTGTCTCTAAGCAACGTATTTTCATATGGACCCTTTTAGAGGGCCTGACTGAATTAGACCAACAGGAAGTGTTGTACGTTTAGCTGGTGTCCCAAACGGCATCCTATTCCCTACATAGAGCCCTACTTTTGACCAGGGTTCTGGGGAATAGGGTGCCATTAGGGACCTACAGCAGGGGAATAGGGTGTCATCAGGGACCTAGAGTAGGGGAATAGGGTGCCATTAGGGACCTACAGCAGGGGAATAGGGTGTCATCAGGGATCTACAGTAGGGTAATAGGGTGCCATTAGGGATGTACAGTAGGGTAATAGGGTGCCATTAGGGATGTAGGGTGCCATTAGGGACCTACAGTAGGGTAATAGGGTGCCATTAGGGATGTACAGTAGGGTAATAGGGTGCCATTAGGGATGTACAGTAGGGTAATAGGGTACCATTAGGGATGTACAGTAGGGTAATAGGGTGCCATTAGGGATGTACAGTAGGGTAATAGGGTGCCATTAGGGATGTACAGTAGGGTAATAGGGTGTCATTAGGGACCTACAGTAGGGTAATAGGGTGCCATTAGGGATGTAGGGTGCCATTAGGGATGTAGGGTGCCATTATGGATGTACAGTAGGGTAATAGGGTGTCATTAGGGACCTACAGTAGGGTAATAGGGTGCCATTAGGGACCTACAGCAGGGGAATAGGGTGTCATCAGGGACCTACAGTAGGATAATAGGGTGCCATTAGGGACCTACAGTAGGGTAATATGGTGCCATTAGGGATGTAGGGTGCCATTAGGGATGTACAGTAGGGTAATAGAGTGCCATTAGGGATGTACAGTAGGGTAATAGGGTGCCATTAGGGATGTACAGTAGGGTAATAGGGTGCCATTAGGGATGTACAGTAGGGGAATAGGGTGTCATTAGGGACCTACAGTAGGGTAATAGGGTGCCATTAGGGATGTACAGTAGGGTAATAGGGTGCCATTAGGGATGTACAGTAGGGTAATAGGGTACCATTAGGGATGTACAGTAGGGTAATAGGGTGCCATTAGGGATGTACAGTAGGGTAATATGGTGCCATTAGGGATGTACAGTAGGGTAATAGGGTGCCATTAGGGATGTACAGTAGGGGAATAGGGTGTCATTAGGGACCTACAGTAGGGTAATAGGGTGCCATTAGGGATGTACAGTAGGGTAATAGGGTGCCATTAGGGACCTACAGCAGGGGAATAGGGTGTCATCAGGGACCTACAGTAGGGTAATAGGGTGCCATTAGGGATGTACAGTAGGGTAATAGGGTGCCATTAGGGACCTACAGCAGGGGAATAGGGTGTCATCAGGGACCTACAGCAGGGTAATAGGGTGCCATTAGGGATGTAGGGTGCCATTAGGGACCTACAGTAGGGTAATAGGGTGCCATTAGGGATGTACAGTAGGGTAATAGGGTGCCATTAGGGATGTACAGTAGGGTAATAGGGTGCCATTAGGGATGTACAGTAGGGTAATAGGGTGCCATTAGGGATGTACAGTAGGGTAATAGGGTACCATTAGGGATGTACAGTAGGGTAATAGGGTGCCATTAGGGATGTACAGTAGGGTAATAGGGTGCCATTAGGGATGTACAGTAGGGTAATAGGGTGCCATTAGGGATGTAGGGTGCCATTAGGGATGTAGGGTGCCATTAGGGATGTAGGGTGCCATTAGGGATGTACAGTAGGGTAATAGGGTGCCATTAGGGATGTACAGTAGGGTAATAGGGTGCCATTAGGGATGTAGGGTGCCATTAGGGATGTACAGTAGTAGTATAGTGTGGTATATTATAGTATAGGGTAGTATATTCTAGTATAGTGTAGTATATTATAGTATAGCGAAGAATATTATCTTATAGCGTAGAGCGGTGTAGTATGGTGTAGTATCCTATAGCATAGTGTAGTATAATGTAGTATACTATAGTATAGTGTAGCATACTATAGTAAGGTGTAGCACATAATATAGTGTAGTAGTGTGTGGTATAGTGTAGCATATTAGAGTATAGTGTGGCATATTATAGCAAAGTGTAGTATATTATAGTATTGTGTAGTATATTATAGTATAGTGTAGCATATCATTGTATGGTGTAGTATATTATGGTATAGTATAGTGTAGTATATCATAGTGTAGTGTAGTATATTATAGTATAGTGTAGTATTATGTGGTATATTATAGTATAGTGTAGTATATTATAGTATGGTGTGGTATAGTACAGTATAGTGAAGTATATTATCGTATAGCGTACAGCGGTGTAGCTTAGTATAGTGTAGTATAGTATAGCGTAGAGCAGTGTAGCATAGTAAAGTATAGTGTAGAGCGGTATAGTATAGTGTGGTGTAGTATAGTATACTACTGTATAGCATTGCCTAGTATAGTGTAGTGTAGTGTCATGTAGTATATTATAGTGTAGTATAGCATTGTCTAGGATCGTGTAGTGTGGTATCATGTAGTATATTATAGTATAGTGTAGTATAGCATTGTCTAGTATAGTGTGGTGTAGTATCATGTAGTATGTTACAGTAAAGTGTAGTATAGCACTGTCTAGTATTGGCTAGTATAGTGTAGTGTAGTAGCATGTAGTATATTATAGTATCGTGCAGTATAGCATTGTCTAGTATAGTGTAGTGTAGTAGCATGCAGTATATTATAGTATAGTGTAGTGTAGTATCTTGTAGTATATTATAGTGTAGTGTAGTATCATGTAATATAGCATAGTATAGCATTGTCTAGTATAGTGTAGTATAGTATCGTGTAGTATATTACAGTATAGTGTAGTATAGCATTGTCTAGTATAGTGTTGTGTAGTAGCAAGTAGTATATTATAGTATAGTGTAGTGTAGTATCATGTAGTAAATTATAGTGTGATGTAGTATCATGTAGTATATTATAGTATAGTGTGGTGTAGTATAGTGTAGTGTAGTATCATGCAGTATAGCATAGTATAGCATTGTCTAGTATAGTGTAGTGTAGTATCGTGTAGTATATTACAGTATAGTGTAGTATAGCATTGTCTAGTATAGTGTAGTGTAGTAGGATGTGGTATATTATAGTGTAGTGTAGTATCATGTATATTGTGGTGTAGTGTAGTAGCATGTAGTATATTATAGTATATTGTGGTGTGGTGTCAAGCAGTGTAGTATAGTACAGTGTAGTGTAGTAGTGTGTCATATATTATAGTGCAGTGTAGTGTAGGGTAGTATATTATAGTATAGAGCAGTGTGGTGTAGTATAGTACAGTGTAGTGTAGTATTGTGTAGTATATTATAGTATAGTGTAGAGCAGTGTGGTGTAGTATAGTATAGTTTAGTGTAGTTTAGTATAGTATACTGTAGTGTAGTATCATGTAGTATATTATAGTATATTATAGTATAGTGTACTGTAGAGAGGTGTAGTATATTATGGTGTAGCATATTGTAGTGTAGAGCAGTGTAGTATATTATGGTATAGTGTAGTGTAGTATAGTGTAGTGTTGTATCATGTATTATATTATAGTGTAGTGTAGAGAGGTGTAATGTAGTGTTGTATCATGTAGTATATTATAGTATATTATAGTATAGTGCAGTGTAGAGATGTGTAGTATATTATGGTGTAGCATATTGTAGTGTGGAGCAGTGTATTATACGATATTATAGTATATTATAGTGTAGTGTAGCATAGTCTAATATAGTATAGTGTAGTGTTGTATCATGTATTATATTATAGTATAGTGGAGTATAGTGTAGTATCGTGGAGTATATTATCGTGTAGTGTAGTACCGTGTAGTATAGTATAATATAGTATAGCATAGTGTAGTGCCGTGTAGTGTAGTATATTATAGTATAGTGTGGTGTCGAACAGTGTATTGTAGTATAGTGTGGTGTAGAGCAGTGTAATAAAATATGGTGTAGTGTAGTATTGTGTAGTATACTATAGTGTAGTATATTATAGTATAGTACAGTGCAGTATAGTGAAGTGTAGAGCGGTGTAGTAAAGTGTAGTGTAGTGTAGTATCTTGTAGTATGTTATAGTATAAGATTTCACATTTATTGATCTGAGGCAAAGTGGTATTTTTATTTATTTTTATTTTATTTTACCTTTATTTAACCAGGTAGGCAAGTTGAGAACAAGTTCTCATTTACAATTGCGACCTGGCCAAATAATTCATGTTGAATAATTGTATAATTGTTGTATAATTGTTGTATCATGTTGTATAATTCATGTTGTTGTGCTCTAATGTGAAACAGTCCCCTCTGATCAGATAACCCTTCGTGGTATGTCACCTGTCCATCATATGTGCATTCGATCTACTTGTGCCTAAAGTATCTTAGCCTCTTAACATGTATTTGTAACAAAGTCAATACTCATCAAAACGTCAAGTGTTGCTGAATAAAGTGAGAAAAAGAGAAACCCTCATCCCAGAAGAGAGCGACAGAGAGGGGATAAACTGGGAGGAGGGGAGCGGGTTGAATGGCCTGTCTGGCCATCCTCTCTTGCCCTCTCTGCCTCTCCGGAAGCCCGACAGGCGGTGGGAATTGTAGTGGTTTTATAAAGGACAATATTGTTTTTCTCTTATAATAGGAGCATATGTGAGAATCATATTTTCCCCGGCACAACTCCTGTTGAGTGAAGGGATTGGAAAATCGTATAGTTATTTTTTGTGCGGATAATTACAGAAATATATTGCACGACTTTTAAATTAAACTTCAAGATCCAAAATGCATTGCCTCTATGTGCTCGCTGTCACTGCGGACGTGACGATCAGATAGGCTTGGAAATGATTCTGGACCGTGAATATTCTCTGGAGATAAAACCATATTTATTTACCATGAAAAACGTTACAGTATAACTTTAGACGCGCATTTATTTCGTTTGAACGCGGTCCCATCCTGGAGTGACGATATTGTGCGAGATTCGAGGAGAAAAGAGCGTTTCCAACTCGGTCCGTTTCTGCTGCCTGTAGCTCAGCTGCGTCTGAAGAAAACCAGCATCGATAAGCTTCGGATTTGTCTCCACCTGAAAAATGCCACGGGATAACAAGAAGTCTCTCATTCAGAAAATAGCCAGCCAAGCCAATATCACATTTAAAGATTTCAATGCATCCGCAATTGGGGACAACAAAGTATTATTGGACAACCGGGGGGGATCTAATCACCCTGCTGACGGAAATCAGGACTGCAGACCTGAAGATGAAACCGAACGGCTCCCATTCCGAACACAACCCACCTGTCACGTACATGCACATCTGCGAGACGGAGTCGTTCAGTATGGGGGTGTTTCTACTGAACAGCGGGGCTTCCATCCCGCTCCACGACCACCCCGGTATGAACGGGATGCTCAAGGTTCTATACGGGAAAGTCAGTATCAGATGTTTTGACCTGTTGGATAAACCTTCGGACCAGGTGCAGAGTGAGACCCAGTTCGACCCGCCGCTGCTGCCGTTCCAGAAGGACTCTCTGCGGCGGGCTGTGCTCCGATCAACCATGTGGTTCACCCATGACAGTAGTCCGTGTATCTTAACCCCGCAGAGGGAGAACCTGCATCAGATCGACACGGTGGATGGACCGGCTGCTTTCCTCGACATCCTGGCACCTCCGTATGACCCTGAAGATGGGAGGGACTGTCATTATTATAAAGTCCTACAGACTGTTCCCGACGCAGACAGTAAGGTAGAGGCGCAGCAGCCGTGGGAGGAAGAGACGTGGTTACTAGAGATAGGCCAGCCTGATGGCTTCTGGTGTGGGGGTGAACCATACCCCGGGCCCAAGGTTTCCTTCTAATGTCGGTGTTGTAAAGGCAGGGATACCTGCGACCAAATAGGGGCGGCCGGAGGACTTTCAAAAGACTGAATCACTGTGACTGGGACATGAGTTGTAGCAGGTGAATGAACTGCAGGTGGATAATGTCTCTGGGACAGGCCTTTTGTTTAAGTATTGAACTTTCTCCTGTAAACTTCCAAATAAGATGTTTTCATCCTGAACAGGCTCAGAAACGTCCTATGCTCTTAACAACATTTGTTTGTAACTGAAAATATGATATGCCTTATGTGAATATTGAATGTAAACTTTGACAGCATTTATCATGTCTAGTTTCCATGTGCACACTACATTTTCTATCTTTCATTGATTTATTCCAAACAAATGTGTGTATGTGTAAACACTAGCTTTGTTTATAATTGAAGGCTTTTATTTTGGGACAGCTGAAAGTTCTACCTATAGCCTTACTGCATATACAGTGCCTTCGGAAAGTATTCAGACCCCTTGACTTTTTTCACATTTTGTTACATAACAGCTTTATTCTAAAATATATTAAATTGTTTTTCCTCATCAATCTACACTACCCCATAATGACATCACAATACCCCATAATGACATCACAATACGCCATAATGACATCACAATACCCCATAATGACATCACAATATGCCATAATGACATCACAATACCCCATAATGACATCACAATACGCCATAATGACACCACAATACCCCATAATGACATCACAATACCCCATAATGACATCACAATACGCCATAATGATATCACAATACGCCATAATGATATCACAATACCCCATAATGACATCACAATACACCATAATGACATCACAATACCCCATAATGACATCACAATACGCCATAATGACATCATAATACCCCATAATGACAAAGCAAAAAAAGGTTTTTAGAAAGTTTTGCTAATTTATTACAAATAAAAAAAATACAATTTCACATTTACATAAGAATTCAGAGACTTGTCCCGAAGCCATTCCTGTGTTGTCTTGTCTGTGTGCTTAAGGTCGTTGTCCTGTTGGAGGTGAACCTTCGCCCCAGTCTGAGATCCTGAGCGCTCTGGAGCAGGTTTTCATCAAAGATCTCTCTGTACTTTGCTCCATTCATCTTTGCCTTGATCCTGACTAGTCTTGCCGTCCCTGCCGCTGAAAAACATCCCCACAGCATGATGCTGCCACTACCATGCTTCACCGTAGGGATGGTGCCTGGTTTCCTCCAGACGTGATGCTTGGCATTCAGGCCAAAGAGTTAAATATTGGTTTCATCAGACCAGAGAATCTTGTTTCTCATGGTCTGAGAATCTTTACGTGCCTTTTGGCAAACTCCAGCGGGCTGTCATGTGCCTTTTACTGAAGAGTGGCTTCCATCTGGCCACTCTACCATAAAGGCCTGATTGGTGAATTGCTGCAGAGATGGTTGTCCTTCTGGAAGCTTCTCCCATCTCCACAGAGGAACTCTAGGGCTCTGTCAGTGACCATCGGACAGTGGTGTAAAGTGCTTAAGTAAAAATACTTTCAAATACAACTTAAGTCGTTTTTGGGGGTATTTGTACTTTACTATTTATATTTTTGACTTTTACTTCACTACATTCCTGAAGAAAAACATTTAAATTTTACTTCATACATTTTCCCTGACACCCAATAGTACTTCGTTACATTTTGAATGCTTAGCAGGACAGAAAATGGTCCAATTCGCACACTTATCAAGAGAACATCCCTGGTCATCCCTACTGCCTCTGGTCTGGAGGACTCACTAAACAGAGAACATCCCTGGTCATCCCTACTGCCTCTGGTCTGGAGGACTCACTAAACAGAGAACATCCCTGGTCATCCCTACTGCCTCTGATCTGGAGGACTCACTAAACAGAGAACATCCCTGGTCATCCCTACTGTCTCTGGTCTGGAGGACTCACTAAACCGAGAACATCCCTGGTCATCCCTACTGCCTCTGATCTGGAGGACTCACTAAACAGAGAACATCCCTGGTCATCCCTACTGCCTCTGATCTGGAGGACTCACTAAACAGAGAACATCCCTGGTCATCCCTACTGCCTCTGATCTGGAGGACTCACTAAACCGAGAACATCCCTGGTCATCCCTACTGCCTCTGATCTGGAGGACTCACTAAACAGAGAACATCCCTGGTCATCCCTACTGCCTCTGATCTGGTGGACTCACTAAACAGAGAACATCCCTGGTCATCTCTACTGCCTCTGATCTGAAGGACTCACTAAACCGAGAACATCCCTGGTCATCCCTACTGCCTCTGATCTGGTGGACTCACTAAACAGAGAACATCCCTGGTCATCCCTACTGCCTCTGATCTGGAGGACTCACTAAACACAAATGCTTTGTTTTTAAATGATGTCTGCGTTTTGGAGTGTGACCCTGGCTATCTGTAAATAAATAAATAAAATATGAAAACTGCTCCGTCTGGTTTGCTTTTTAGAAGTTATTTTTTATTATTCATGCTTTTACTTTTGATACTTTAGTATATTTAAAAACAAATGGTTTTAGACTTTTACTGAAGTAGTATTTTACTGGGTGACTTCCACTTTTACTGGAGTCATTTTCTATTAAGGTATGTATGACAATTGAGTCCTTTTCTATTAAGGTATGTATGACAATTGAGTACTTTTCTATTAAGGTATGTATGACAATTGAGTACTTTTCTATTAAGGTATGTATGACAATTGAGTACTTTTCTATTAAGGTCTGTATGACAATTGAGTCCTTTTCTATTAAGGTATGTATGACAATTGAGTCCTTTTCTATTAAGGTCTGTATGACAATTGAGTCCTTTTCTATTAAGGTATGTATGACAATTGAGTCCTTTTCTATTAAGGTATGTATGACAATTGAGTCCTTTTCTATTAAGGTATGTATGACAATTGAGTCCTTTTCTATTAAGGTCTGTATGACAATTGAGTCCTTTTCTATTAAGATATGCATGACAATTGAGTACTTTTCTATTAAGGTCTGTATGACAATTGAGTACTTTTCTATTAAGGTATGTATGACAATTGAGTCCTTTTCTATTAAGGTATGTATGACAATTGAGTACTTTTCTATTAAGGTATGTATGACAATTGAGTACTTTTCTATTAAGGTATGTATGACAATTGAGTACTTTTCTATTAAGGTCTGTATGACAATTGAGTCCTTTTCTATTAAGGTATGTATGACAATTGAGTCCTTTTCTATTAAGGTATGTATGACAATTGAGTACTTTTCTATTAAGGTATGTATGACAATTGAGTACTTTTCTATTAAGGTCTGTATGACAATTGAGTCCTTTTCTATTAAGGTATGTATGACAATTGAGTCCTTTTCTATTAAGGTATGTATGACAATTTAGTACTTTTCTATTAAGGTATGTATGACAATTGAGTACTTTTTCCACCACTGCCAATGGGTTCTTGGTCACGTCCCTGACCAAGGCCTTTCCCACCCTGATTGGTCAGTTTGGCCGGGTAAAATACCAGCAACAGTGTGTGAAAACCTTGTGAAGACTTACAGAAACGTTTGACCTCTGTCATTGCCAACAAAGGGTATATAACAAAGTATTGAGATAGACTTTTGTTATTTACCAAATACTTATTTTCCACCATAATTTGCAAGTAAATTCATTAAAAATCCTACAATGTGATTTTCTGGATTTTTTTTTCTCATTTTGTCTGTCATAGTTTAATTGTACCTATGATGAAAATTACAGGCCTCTCTCATATTTTTAAGTGGGGGAACTTGCACAATTGGTGGCTGACTAAATACTTTTTTGCCCCACTGTATATGTGTCTGTACCTGTGTGTGTCTTCTCCGTCCCAGCTGTTCCATAAGGTGTATTTTTACCCGTTTTTTAAGTCTGATTCTACTGCTGCATCAGTTACCTGATGTGGAATAGAGTTCCATGTAGTCATGGCTCTATGTAGTACTGTGGAATAGAGTTCCATGTAGTCATGGCTCTATGTAGTATTGTGGAATAGATTTCCATGTAGTCATGGCTCTATGTAGTACTGTGGAATAGATTTCCATGTAGTCATGTAGTCATGGCTCTATGTAGTACTGTGGAATAAAGTTACATGAAGTCATGTCTCTATGTAGTACTGTGGAGTAGAGTTCCATGTAGTCATGTCTCTATGTAGTACTGTGGAATAGAGTTCCATGTAGTCATGGCTCTATGTAGTACTGTGGAATAGAGTTCCATGTAGTCATGGCTCTATGTAGTACTGTGGAATAGAGTTCCATGTAGTCATGGCTCTATGTAGTACTGTGGAATAGAGTTCCATGTAGTCATGGCTCTATGTAGTACTGTGGAATAGAGTTCCATGTAGTCATGGCTCTATGTAGTACTGTGGAATAGAGTTCCATGTAGTCATGGCTCTATGTAGTACTGTGGAATAGAGTTCCATGTAGCCATGGCTCTATGTAGTACTGTGGAATAGAGTTCCATGTAGTCATGGCTCTATGTAGTACTGTGGAATAGAGTTCCATGTAGTCATGTCTCTATGTAGTACTGTGGAATAGAGTTCCATGTAGTCATGGCTCTATGTAGTACTGTGGAATAGAGTTCCATGTAGTCATGGCTCTATGTAGTACTGTGGAATAGAGTTCCATGTAGTCATGGCTCTATGTAGTACTGTGGAATAGAGTTCCATGTAGTCATGGCTCTATGTAGTACTGTGGAATAGAGTTCCATGTAATCATGGCTCTATGTAGTACTGTGGAATAGAGTTCCCTGTAGTCATGGCTCTATGTAGTACTGTGGAATAGAGTTTCATGTAGTCATGGCTCTATGTAGTACTGTGGAATAGAGTTCCATGTAGTCATGTCTCTATGTAGTACTGTGGAATAGAGTTCCATGTAGTCATGTCTCTATGTAGTGCTGTGGAATAGAGTTCCATGTAGTCATGTCTCCATGTAGTACTGTGGAATAGAGTTCCATGTAGTCATGGCTCTATGTAGTACTGTGGAATAGAGTTCCATGTAGTCATGGCTCTATGTAGTACTGTGGAATAGAGTTCCATGTAGTCATGGCTCTATGTAGTACTGTGGAATAGAGTTCCATGTAGTCATGTCTCTATGTAGTACTGTGGAATAGAGTTTCATGTAGTCATGGCTCTATGTAGTAATGTGCTGCTCCCATAGTCTGTTCTGGACTTGGGGACTGTGAAGAGACCTCTGGTGGAATGTCTTGTGGGGTATGTAGGGTGTCTGAGCTGTGTGCCAGTAGTTCAAACAGACCTCTGGTGATATGTCTTGTGGGGTATGTTGGGTGTCTGAGCTGTGTGCCAGTAGTTCAAACAGACAGCTTGGTGCTTTCAACATGTCAATACGTCTCACAAATGCAAGTAGTGATTGAAGTCGATCTCTCCTCCACTTTGAGGCAGGAGAGATTGACATGCATATTATTAATGCATATTATTAATGTTAGCTACAATTGTAATTCTCCTAAGTCCCTCTTTGTGGCACCTGACCACATGACTGAACAGTCCTCCCAGTGCAACAAAACTAGGGCCTGCCTTGTTGATAGTGTTGTTAAGAAGGTAGAAACTAGGGCCTGTAGGACCTGCCTTGTTGATAGTGTTGTTAAGAAGGTAGAAACTAGGGCCTGTAGGACCTGCCTTGTTGAAAGTGTTGTTAAGAAGGTAGAAACTAGGGCCTGTAGGACCTGCCTTGTTGATAGTGTTGTTAAGAAGGTAGAAACTTGAGCCTGTAGGACCTGCCTTGTTGATAGTACTGTTAAGAAGGTAGAAACTTGGGCCTGTAGGACCTGCCTTGTTGATAGTGTTGTTAAGAAGGTAGAAACTAGGGCCTGTAGGACCTGCCTTGTTGATAGTGTTGTTAAGAAGGTAGAAACTAGGGCCTGTAGGACCTGCCTTGTTGATAGTGTTGTTAAGAAGGTAGAAACTAGGGCCTGTAGGACCTGCCTTGTTGATAGTGTTGTTAAGAAGGTAGAAACTAGGGCCTGTAGGACCTGCCTTGTTGATAGTGTTGTTAAGAAGGTAGAAACTAGGGCCTGTAGGACCTGCCTTGTTGATAGTGTTGTTAAGAAGGTAGAAACTAGGGCCTGTAGGACCTGCCTTGTTGATAGTGTTGTTAAGAAGGTAGAAACTAGGGCCTGTAGGACCTGCCTTGTTGATAGTGTTGTTAAGAAGGCAGAGCAGCTCTTTATTATAGACAGACTTCTCCCCTTCCTAGCTACTGTTGTAGCAACATGTTTTGACCATGACACAAATGACTTTGACAGACAGTTTGTTGGTGACATATAACTCAGTTTAAAGTTGTTTAGGCCTATCGTTTGATTGGTGTTCGGAAACACGACCTACTGTCTCATGGATATGTTTCATGTATGTTTCATGACAAATCTTTAGGTGGCAGGTAGAATGTCCACGACCTTTTCTGTTGACTGTTGCGTTCTGTTGATCTATAAAGTGGCCCTTTACTGTATCAACCTGTTGTGTGTGTCTGTCATTCAACGGTATTCAAAGATACTGTACATGAGATGTTGCTATATCGTGTGGTTTCAATCAACTCTTTGTTCTTTTTTAATGTTGATCAGACTACCGGCATTAGTTTTTAATGTTGATCAGACTACCGGTATTAGTTTTGAATGTTGATCAGACTACCGGTATTAGTTTTTAATGTTGATCGGACTACCGGTATTAGTTTTTAATGTTGATCAGACTACCGGTATTAGTTTTTAATGTTGATCAGACTACCGGTATTAATCAGACTACCGGTATTAGTTTTTAATGTTGATCAGACTACCGGTATTAGTTTTTAATGTTGATCGGACTACCGGCATTAGTTTTTAATGTTGATCGGACTACCGGCATTCGTTTTGGATGATCAAAGTATATACTTTAGATTATTATTTTTCTTATTTTCTTTATTTAACGTATTATTATTATTATTATTATTGGATGTCCTGTGTGTATAGATCTCTACATGAACAACGGTAAAGATCTTTCCTGTTCTAGTTGTTGTTAACCACAACATCAGAACAGCACGGATAGACCGTGAGTGGGAGCAGCCTTGTGAAGGCATGACTCACATCAGACTGACGTTACACGGGAATTACCATGCCCACCCCTTCTGGTGTACTTTCCAATAATATTACATTATATTCATGTTGTTCAGAGTTTACTTTATTTGTTTTTAGTTCACAAGAAATAACCAGGCCTTTCTGGAGGCCATTGAGATTTTTTTAAATCAACATTAACATTTAATATGAGTCGGAAACATTCACGAAAAACAAATGTCAAGTCGGTTTGAGTTCAATTATTTACATTCCTTATTGTTAGACATAAACCACAACACTTTCCATAGTTACACGGCACAATGTGTACAAAAATATACATATAATCAAACTTTGATATTAAATGACAAAATGTACAATTCATTAAATCGTCCTTGTATTGACAATGTACAAAAATAACGTGTGAAACGAGGCACAACAGGGGGAAATACAATCAACGAACATGTTAAAATGGACACATTTTTGTCTAGTAAATAATTTAAAACACCTTTCCTTCTAAATTATTGCAAACATAACGTTCTTTCCATGCAGCGTTGTGTATATTGTAGCCTATTGGCGCGTCAGTGTAAATGTGCTTGATATTAATCCTCAACATGTTTCTTCCCGAGACGTGAAGAGAATATAGGCAGCCATGTGTTAAAAGTATTGTCTATTAACTTGACTGACTTCAGTAGCCTATGCAAACAAAGTGCGTTTCTCTCAGCCACCAAACTAAGAGGATACATCGTGGGAACGTTTGGAGCGCACCGGAATGATGCGCAATTACGCATGAAAGAGAATTATGCTGTTGCATGTAAAGTTCGTTCCATATTATGTTTTGAACTTGCAGCTTCCAAACAATTAAAACTCAATCTCTATTGTCTTTAGTTCGTCAAGGTTTCTAAATATGTATTCCATTAACCTATTGGCTATAGTGTGTTCTATACCGCCCGCGAGGGGCATCCCGCCAGCTGTCCCGTGCTGGAGGAGCAGACTCCGCTAGATGTGCTTATAGAACCGGTACCGGAGCGATCAGAGTTCGTGTTGTTTGATGGCGCAGTGGATGATTTTCTCTCTTTCTGTCTGAGATGAATCTTGGTGTGTCTTTTGCGCTCGTCGCTCCTCGCGAACTTACGGCCACAGAAATCACAGGCGAAGGGCTTCTCTCCGGTGTGCGTGCGGATGTGCGTGGTGAGGTGGTCGCTGCGGCTAAAGTTCCTCATGCAGATCCGGCACTGGAACGGTTTGTGTCCCGTGTGGATCCGGATGTGTCTGGTCAGCTCGTCAGACCGAGAGAACCGCCGGTCGCAGCCTTCCGCTGGGCAGGGGTACGGCCGCTCATGGACCGGGGTCTTGCTCGGCCTGTTGGGATATTTTCTGGGCCGCAGGATGGGTCTCAGGGGGAGGTTCTGGGGGCTGTACGCGGTGGGGAGTCTGGGTCCATCCGAGACCGGTCCACCTAATGTAAAGTTCCTAATAGTGTTCAGGGGAGTCAGAGGTGGGGGTACTCTAAAGGAGTCCAGTGGGCAGGGGAAGGGCTTGCGGTCAGGCATGGCCTGCATGTCCCTCTGACAGGTCGGCGGGAAGAACCCAGCATAGTCTGGGATGATGGGGAAGAGACCCGAGTCTGTGTTGGGCTTAGGGGAGGAGTAGGACGGCGGCGGGTAAGAGATACCGGGCCCGGTGGAGAGGAAGGCCGACGGGTCCTGGTAGACCTCCCCACAGCCGTAGGGAGGCGGGGAAGAGTAGAGGTGGTGCTCCATGTCGGCCTGGTTCTGGGCCATGGTGCAGCTGAGCGTGGAGGAGAAATGTCCGGGAGAGCCGGAGGACGCCGGGGAGGAGGAGGCGGAAGATGGCTGGGTCATGCCCAGGATCCCCGCACTCACAATGTTGATGACGCCCTCGGGGTTCCAGTTACCGGGATACTGGGAGTCGATGGAGAACTTTCCCATGTAGGTGAAGGTCTGGTTCCGATGGCCAGGTGGCTGGGAGAAGCTAGAGTAAGACAGGTCGAGAGAGCGTTTCTCTAAGCTCATATCGCCACTCATCAAGCCATCTGGAAGATAAGAAGAGACATCTTAGCAGATAATCACGAAACAAACAAATCAGAGAACTTAAAAAAAAAAAAAAACATGCTGCAGGTCCGTTCTCGTGCGCACAGTGTTTGGTGCGTGCTGCGCGCTCGCATCCTTTACCCACCGGTCATTCATTCAACTTTTCAAAGGGGTGCCGTTTTACTTTCATGCAAACTTTTTTGGGGAAAAGTGCGTAACTCTAGCCATGTGCTTCTAAAACATATTTTATTTTATTACCATTGATACAAATATCCAGACATACATTTGTCCCACAACCATTCATTCAAAAACATGTCCAAAATCTCTTGACCAAGATGAAAAAATTAAATATCAAACAGTATGCATAATATTATAATCTATACGTAGTAGCCGATGTGTTTCCTCTCCAATAACCAACACAGCACATGTTGCATTCTCTAAAGGTCCCCATGATATCAAAACATCACCCTGTATAGTCCACGCTTACCTGGAGCTCCGCTAAGATGGTCGTGGTAGTGGCCTCCTAAATCAGCGTTAGGAAAGATAGCCACCCCGGGCGGCAGACTGTCATGATCCACAGAGTAGATGGAATCAGGGACAGGATGGACATACCCACCCAGAGAGACCGGGACTTTCTCTAAAGTTTTAGCCGTCATCATTTAACTAACGGCTTCTCGCTGTTTCCAGGGTTAAAACGGTATTTTAAACCGGCTGGTTGAGTATGTGTGGCCTTACTGTCCTATCCTACACGGAAACATCTGATAACCTGTCCGGAGAAGTTAACACAATCTGGAGCGTGTGTTGATACCACCTCTATAGTCTACTCTACTCTCTCCAGATCATCAGGCTGTTTAGTGAATGACGGATCCTAGCAGCACGAGTAGCAGTAGTATGTATTTATCAGTGGGGCAGTGAATGCGCCACTACGTCACTGCCCATACAAGGGTCGTTTGGTTCGAGAGAGGAGGCGCTGGGGGATCCTATTGGCCCCGGGCTGTCAATGGAGAACCCACAAGTGAAAGTTATCCAATATAAAGCGACAAAATCTGTTTGTTTTTTCTCCATGCAGTTTCCATTAGCACGAAAATGATAAAACAATATAAGTGCAAAGAAATGAACGAATGCAAGATGGCACGTTATCAGTTTAGACGGACATCAATGTTACAAGCGTATCTGATGTATACGATTTGAAATGTTTCCTCTACACATCGCCTTCAAATAGGAATTCCGGTTCTTCTCTAGAAGCCATACATGGTTTTATCCGGTAAATCTAAGAACACCCCTGCCTACATATAAGGGTTCTATTCCGGAATATGAGCGTCGGAAACTATCGAGTCTTGCCGAGCAAGAGCAGCGACAGAACTACCATCGCAAACCACAATCAAATGAGAGCCACAATCACGGAATTTTCACCTTTGCTGCATTAGACTCGGAAACTTTGTCAGGGTCGTTTGAATAGGCTTTGCTTTAGGAAAGACTGGGCTACAGGCCTATTTAGTTACGAGCTATTTATATCACTAGAAGGGAAATTGTTTGTCTTGAAATGTAATGACTTTCACATCCTGAAATGAAACGGGTAAAGGCACATGGTCTAATGATAACGGAACATATGGATACAGTGGTAGGCCCAGACTAGCTATACATTAGGCCTATAATCTATTATAGTCAAAAATATGTTTTATATTGTTAACGTAGGCTACTAATAATATGATTATTGTATTTGTTGTTATTATTATTTTGTTGTTGATTCTCAATACTGTTGCCCTCCAGTGGTGTTGAGCGGAACTGAGAGGTCGACTCGTCTGTCCGGCAGGCCGACTAGGTTACTTACTGTCTGGTGTTTCAGTGATACACATCTATAAACCTCCTCAACCCCACGCGCATTTTAGAAAACCGGACATAGTTCACAATAACATTTCCGTTCAGAGGCGATAAGGCGATGCGTGAAATAATGTAATTGGCACAGCTTGGTAGACTCGGTATACTGGTAAAGTCCCCACGTGGGTTGAGAAACTTGAAAGTTAAAAACTAGATGGGTGGGTGGGTGAGCTGTTCGGGGCCCTGGTTGGAAGGCAATTTCCAGCTTGTGGCTGTGTCAAGTAACGCGTGGGAGAAAATTATCTAAATTTAAACATTTGATGCCTATAAAAAGTTATTACATTTTCTTGATACTTATACATTAGACTATACGTATTATTATTATTGTGACTGGTTAGGCTTATTATTATGTTGATATTACTATAATAACGATTAAATAACAATTATTGCTAGTAATAATAATAATAATAATAATAATAATAACAACAACAGTATATAGACAAGAATGAATCCTTCGTTATTCAGCTCCCTGACTCTGTGACTGGAAAAAGGCTCTGGTTGATTTGCGAGGTTTCCGGTTTGAAAGGAAACCGCACGGAGCATCATGATCACACACACTCCTCACATTAATCCGTCTGGAGTCAATAAAGTCCTGTCAATGACAACTCTATTCATTTAACACCATGCTGCTGCGGGCGCCATTCATCGGCCCGTCAGTTAAACGTATCATTAGCAATATGGGAACTGACTGTGAATAAAACCCTTTCTATTAGACCGCTGCTCAATTAGACGATTGTAGCCTATAAATGGCAATATATCATTTATCTGTTGTCAAGGTTGTATTGGAGAAAACGAGAGATAATGGCAGACTGCTTAATAAGCTAATTATCCGACCTATATATTTACAGTTCCTCTTTGTAGCACGTTAAGAGGTCGAAACCACAGGAGAGGCGGTGGGCTCTGCGGAGTTGTGTGATAGGAACAGGATGGTGAGTGAAAAACGTATGTTTATCAATCACGACATTTTAAATTATGCTTTTAAAAAAAAAAATCTTCCAATATTAAAACAGCAGATTCTGTATTTGTTAAGATAGTCCAAGTTTGTTACAGAAATGTTAAAAAATTATTAGCATCCATTTGCTCTTGAATACCAATGGTTCCGTGTGTAAAAGTGCATTTCTCTTCTCTCCTCATCCTGAACGTTATAATATCAGGCTCAATAGGTCATCAGGCCTGTGTGCTCACAGACAGACAGGGGGCAGCATGTTGTATTACCCGTCCTAGAAGCAGCCTAAAAATGTTGTATTACCTGTCCTAGAAGCAGCCTAACATGTTGTATTACCTGTCCCGGAAGCAGCCTAAACATGTTGTATTACCTGTCCTAGAAGCAGCCTAAACATGTTGTATTACCTGTCCTAGAAGCAGCCTAACATGTTGTATTACCTGTCCTAGAAGCAGCCTAACATGTTGTATTACCTGTCCTGGAAGCAGCCTAACATGTTGTATTACCTGTCCTAGAAGCAGCCTAACATGTTGTATTACCTGTCCCGGAAGCAGCCTAAACATGTTGTATTACCCGTCCTAGAAGCAGCCTAAAAATGTTGTATTACCTGTCCTAGAAGCAGCCTAACATGTTGTATTACCTGTCCCGGAAGCAGCCTAAACATGTTGTATTACCTGTCCTAGAAGCAGCCTAAACATGTTGTATTACCTGTCCTAGAAGCAGCCTAACATGTTGTATTACCTGTCCTAGAAGCAGCCTAACATGTTGTATTACCTGTCCTGGAAGCAGCCTAACATGTTGTATTACCTGTCCTAGAAGCAGCCTAACATGTTGTATTACCTGTCCCGGAAGCAGCCTAAACATGTTGTATTACCTGTCCTGGAAGCAGCCTAAAATGTTGTATTACCTGTCCTAGAAGCAGCCTAACATGTTGTATTACCTGTCCCGGAAGCAGCCTAAACATGTTGTATTACCTGTCCTGGAAGCAGCCTAAAATGTTGTATTACCTGTCCTAGAAGCAGCCTAACATGTTGCATTACCTGTCCCGGAAGCAGCCTAAACATGTTGTAATACCTGTCCTGGAAGCAGCCTAACATGTTGTATTACCTGTCCCGGAAGCAGCCTAACATGTTGTATTACCTGTCCTGGAAGCAGCCTAAACATGTTGTATTACCTGTCCTAGAAGCAGCCTAACATGTTGCATTACCTGTCCCGGAAGCAGCCTAAACATGTTGTATTACCTGTCCTGGAAGCAGCCTAACATGTTGTATTACCTGTCCCGGAAGCAGCCTAACATGTTGTATTACCTGCCCTGGAAGCAGCCTAACATGTTGTATTACCTGTCCTAGAAGCAGCCTAACATGTTGCATTACCTGTCCCGGAAGCAGCCTAAACATGTTGTATTACCTGTCCTGGAAGCAGCCTAAAATGTTGTATTACCTGTCCTAGAAGCAGCCTAACATGTTGTATTACCTGTCCTAGAAGCAGCCTAACATGTTGTATTACCTGTCCCGGAAGCAGCCTAAACATGTTGTATTACCTGTCCTAGAAGCAGCCTAAAATGTTGTATTACCTGTCCTAGAAGCAGCCTAACATGTTGTATTACCTGTCCTAGAAGCAGCCTAACATGTTGTAATACCTGTCCTAGAAGAAGCCTAGCATGTTGTATTACCTGTCCCGGAAGCAGCCTAAACATGTTGTATTACCTGTCCTAGAAGCAGCCTAAAATGTTGTATTACCTGTCCTGGAAGCAGCCTAACATGTTGTATTACCTGTCCTAGAAGCAGCCTAACATGTTGTATTACCTGTCCTAGAAGCAGCCTAACATGTTGTATTACCTGTCCCGGAAGCAGCCTAACATGTTGTATTACCTGTCCCGGAAGCAGCCTAACATGTTGTATTACCTGTCCCGGAAGCAGCCTAACATGTTGTATTACCTGTCCCGGAAGCAGCCTAACATGTTGTATTACCTGTCCTGGAAGCAGCCTAAACATGTTGTATTACCTGTCCCGGAAGCAGCCTAACATGTTGTATTACCTGTCCTAGAAGCAGCCTAACATGTTGTATTACCTGTCCTAGAAGCAGCCTAAACATGTTGTATTACCTGTCCTAGAAGCAGCCTAACATGTTGTGTTACCTGTCCTAGAAGCAGCCTAAACATGTTGTATTACCTGTCCTGGAAGCAGCCTAACATGTTGTATTACCTGTCCTGGAAGCAGCCTAAAATGTTGTACTGATTCACTGGTTTTATTGTCTACACTGATTCACTGGGTTTAATCCTATAAACAACTCAGTCCACAATATCAAACATGAATTCTGCCAGAATGTGACCATCGAGCAGAGATTATTGTCCCCTCTAAAGACACTAAGCCTGCCCGAACCATTCATATTGTCCCCTCTAAAGACACTAAGCCTGCCAGAACCATTCATAGTGTCCCCTCTAAAGATACTAAGCCTGCCAGAACCATTCATAGTGTCCCCTCTAAAGATACTAAGCCTGCCAGAACCATTCATAGTGTCCCCTCTAAAGACACTAAGCCTGCCAGAACCATTCATAGTGTCCCCTCTAAAGACACTAAGCCTGCCAGAACCATTCATAGTGTCCCCTCTAAAGATACTAAGCCTGCCAGAACCATTCATAGTGTCCCCTCTAAAGATACTAGGCCTGCCAGAACCATTCATAGTGTCCCCTCTAAAGATACTAGGCCTGCCAGAACCATTCATAGTGTCCCCTCTAAAGATACTAAGCCTGCCAGAACCATTCATAGTGTCCCCTCTAAAGATACTAAGCCTGCCAGAACCATTCATAGTGTCCCCTCTAAAGACACTAAGCCTGCCAGAACCATTCATAGTGTCCCCTCTAAAGACACTAAGCCTGCCAGAACCATTCATATTGTCCCCTCTAAAGATACTAGGCCTGCCAGAACCATTCATATTGTCCCCTCTAAAGATACTAGGCCTGCCAGAACCATTCATATTGTCCCCTCTAAAGATACTAGGCCTGCCAGAACCATTCATAGTGTCCCCTCTAAAGATACTAGGCCTGCCAGAACCATTCATAATGTCCCCTCTAAAGATACTAAGCCTGCCAGAACCATTCATAGTGTCCCCTCTAAAGATACTAAGCCTGCCAGAACCATTCATAGTGTCCCCTCTAAAGACACTAAGCCTGCCAGAACCATTCATAGTGTCCCCTCTAAAGATACTAAGCCTGCCAGAACCATTCATAGTGTCCCCTCTAAAGATACTAGGCCTGCCAGAACCATTCATAGTGTCCCCTCTAAAGATACTAGGCCTGCCAGAACCATTCATAGTTTCCCCTCTAAAGATACTAAGCCTGCCAGAGCCATTCATAGTGTCCCCTCTAAAGATACTAAGCCTGCCAGAACCATTCATAGTGTCCCCTCTAAAGATACTAGGCCTGCCAGAACCATTCATAGTGTCCCCTCTAAAGATACTAGGCCTGCCAGAACCATTCATAGTTTCCCCTCTAAAGATACTAAGCCTGCCAGAACCATTCATAGTGTCCCCTCTAAAGATACTAAGCCTGCCAGAACCATTCATAGTGTCCCCTCTAAAGATGCTAAGCCTGCCAGAACCATTCATATTGTCCCCTCTAAAGATACTAAGCCTGCCAGAACCATTCATAGTGTCCCCTCTAAAGACACTAAGCCTGCCAGAACCATTCATAGTGTCCCCTCTAAAGATACTAGGCCTGCCAGAACCATTCATAATGTCCCCTCTAAAGATACTAGGCCTGCCAGAACCATTCATATTGTCCCCTCTAAAGATACTAGGCCTGCCAGAACCATTCATAATGTCCCCTCTAAAGATACTAAGCCTGCCAGAACCATTCATATTGTACCAGGAGGCTGTAGGAGCAGATCCAGTTGATTGTGTGTGTGTGTGTGTGTGTGTGTGTGTGTGTGTGTGTGTGTGTGTGTGTGTGTGTGTGTGTGTGTGTGTGTGTGTGTGTGTGTGTGTGAACCATATGTGTGTGTGTGTTGGAATGCCCCCCTTCACCCACCATATGAGTTTCTGTTGAAGCCAGTCTTTCCAAACGGTAAGGCAGTAAGTAACACACTGTGTCTTCTAATACAGCACTGTAGCAGCCTTTGGTCCAGCCCCACAACAGAGTCTTGTTCATGTCAATGCTTCCACAACTACCTCACCTCTGAATGTTACCTTTGTGTCTGATCGACTTCAGAAACTACAACTTGAGAAACAAAAAAAAACGTTCATCCACACATTCTAGTGACATGAAAGCCATTGAGCTGTCTGAGGAAGAAAGTCCTTTTGTTTTGGGCCCACCGACTAAGACCATACACCGGTACCGCCTACACACTGCGATTTCATTGGACCTTCTAACTACATGTGAGAAGACTTAGACCACCAAAACCAAACCACAGCCTCCCCCGTTGTCTCCCACCTCTGTCTCCTCCTAAGACAACAACACGCCCAGGTATCGTTCCACAGAGAACTGTCACAGTCATACTATCAAAAATACGTCTCCGTCCTCCACCCTGCAACAAGCTGTTCTGTGGAGCATAGAGAGACCCCCACTCTCTCTGTCTATCTAAGATGGCTTCACTAACCTTCTCAATGGGGTGGCAACGCTCTAACCTAGTGGTTAGAGCGTTGGACTAGTAACCGAAAGGTTGCAAGTTCGAATCCCTGAGCTGACAAGGTACAAATCTGTCGTTCTGCCCCTGAACAGGCAGTTAACCCACTGTTCCAAGGCCGTCATTGAAAATAAGAATTTGTTGTTAACTGACTTGCCTAGTTAAATAAAGGTAAAAATGAACTGTGTAGTTGTCTAATCTACCCCCAGTCCAGCAGCCCAGCATGGACGTTGTCACGCAGAAAGACCATCCATTAATGATCATGTTTCCTAAGCGTCCATAACAACTCCTCAGTGGTTATCGACTGGAGTGTGTCTCTGTGAATCACTCCGGCATTCGATAGCTGCAACCATTTACATTGTCCTGTCTGAGTCACCTGCCATGAGGCCCCGTCGGTGTGCCTGTCAGGAGCCACGGCATTTCTCCGACCTAATAGCTCTGGGCTGAATAAATACTGGTGACAGAGTGATGCCCGGAGCGGCAGGGCTGTGCTGATTACCCCGTTAGTACTGTGTTAGAGGGTGACTACCAAATAGAACCCTATTCCTTATGCAGTGCACTACTTCTGACCAGGGCCCATAGGGAATAGGCTACCGTTGGGGACGCACCCGTTGTCTCAGGTGTTTAAACACGGCCTCGGAGCCTGAACGTCCATAATGACACGAGGTAATGAAGCTGCCCTGTTTTACAAGCCATATTAACTAGCCCCCCGTGTCTGACACGCCAGTTCGAGATAACCTGACCGCTCTAGCTCACTGCTTGACACAGGGACTTTCCTAGTTCAAATGATCGTTCTTCTCTTGTGGTCAAGTCAAATAGAGTGAGGTTCTTTAATCAAGGCTGGTCTAATAGAGTGAGGTTCTTTAATCAAGGCTGGTCTGATAGAGTGAGGTTCTTTAATCAAGGCTGGTCTGATAGAGTGAGGTTCTTTAATCAAGGCTGGTCTAATAGAGTGAGGTTCTTTAATCAAGGCTGGTCTAATAGAGTGAGGTTCTTTAATCAAGGCTGGTCTAATAGAGTGAGGTTCTTTAATCAAGGCTGGTCTAATAGAGTGAGGTTCTTTAATCAAGGCTGGTCTAATAGAGTGAGGTTCTTTAATCAAGGCTGGTCTGATAGAGTGAGGTTCTTTAATCAAGGCTGGTCTGATAGAGTGAGGTTCTTTAATCAAGGCTGGTCTAATAGAGTGAGGTTCTTTAATCAAGGCTGGTCTGATAGAGTGAGGTTCTTTAGTCAAGGCTGGTCTGATAGAGTGAGGTTCTTTAATCAAGGCTGGTCTAATAGAGTGAGGTTCTTTAATCAAGGCTGGTCTGATAGAGTGAGGTTCTTTAGTCAAGGCTGGTCTAATAGAGTAAGGTTCTTTAATCAAGGCTGGTCTAATAGAGTGAGGTTCTTTAATCAAGGCTGGTCTAATAGAGTGAGGTTCTTTAATCAAGGCTGGTCTGATAGAGTGAGGTTCTTTAATCAAGGCTGGTCTAATAGAGTGAGGTTTTTTAATCAAGGCTGGTCTGATAGAGTGAGGTTCTTTAGTCAAGGCTGGTCTAATAGAGTAAGGTTCTTTAATCAAGGCTGGTCTGATAGAGTGAGGTTCTTTAATCAAGGCTGGTCTAATAGAGTGAGGTTCTTTAATCAAGGCTGGTCTGATAGAGTGAGGTTCTTTAATCAAGGCTGGTCTAATAGAGTGAGGTTCTTTAATCAAGGCTGGTCTAATAGAGTGAGGTTCTTTAATCAAGGCTGGTCTAATAGAGTAAGGTTCTTTAATCAAGGCTGGTCTAATAGAGTGAGGTTCTTCAATCAAGGCTGGTCTAATAGAGTGAGGTTCTTTAGTCAAGGCTGGTCTAATAGAGTGAGGTTCTTTAATCAAGGCTGGTCTAATAGAGTGAGGTTCTTTAATCGAGGCTGGTCTGAATACCGGTGTCTGTCTGAAGGAGAGGGGCTTGTAGCACTGTGGAGATGTGTTGTCGTAGTGCAAGTTATCATGTGATCTGAAAATGGAAAACGTTCCCAAATATATAACTATAACATAAACAATCTTGTAGAGATCCTTAATAACTTGGTAGAGGTCACTAGCGGCCATTCATTTCCTTATTGCAGTTTGTAAGTGCTTCGTGCTAAATGAACACTGTGATTTGTATTGTAGTGTATGTTATTGGTAGCCTATTGAAAGTGTCTCAGTCAGGAAACAAAAGGTCTGCATTCTGTCTCAGAACACAGGAAACCTATGTGTTGGTTAACGCCATTTGAATGTTTCACATTTTCAGGAATTCTCATCATCCTCCTCCTCAAATGACATGAGGAAACAGTTTGAAATGCTCTTGTTTTTCTGTGTCTTGCCCACACACGCAACAATGTTAGCCCACCGAACCCCAGTGGCCTGTCCTGGCAGCCAGGGCCTGGCCTGTTGAATGCCTGGTGGCCGATGGGGCCGATGGGGGCCTCTGGACAGGGCCTTTGGGGCCGATGGGGGCCTCTGGACAGGCCCTTTCTGGCCGATGGGGGCCTCTGGACAGGGCCTTTGGGGCCGATGGGGGCCTCTGGACAGGGCCTTAGGGGCCGATGGCAGGTCCTGCTGGGGACTGATGGCCCTGAGCACACTGCCTCAACCCCCACGCCAGCTGCTGAACACAGAACTTAATTTTTTTGTGCGTGTGGCTATGAGGATGTATTTAATCAGTCATTTCCTGTGTTGGGTTTTGAGGTCTTTGTTTTTGAGGTGCCAGTCCTGACCAACCTAACTGGATGTTTTGGTGTTATGAGGTAAATAGTAGTTTAAGTCTCAGTTTAACTGATTGATAACACGGTCATGTGTTTTGTTCCCTGTCCTGATAATTAATTTATTCTATTACCAACCACATGGTATTTAAATGACAGGAGATGTTCTTCTCCTATTGGCTACTGTACAATTATCTCAACGAATCAGATATTTACAAAGCCTTTGGAATGCAACATTTTTTTTTTTTTGTTGATCACCTCGGGAGAAAAGAGAGGGAAAGTGCAATGAGAAAGGAATGCTCAACACTGGCTCTTGGTCAGCTGGTCGCCCTAGCCCTCTTCTGGCCATAGGACCTCTCTAGGACAGGACAGCATAAAGCAACCTGTCACCCTCCACCCACTCCGCCCTCCACCCACAGTCTCAGATGAGCTTTGTCACACAGCAGTGAATGGAAGGAGAGCAACCTGTTATAATACTCAAGACAACATGTGGGAGATGCTGCATGGGCAGAAGTCTTTCTTGTGATGTGTGTAGGAGGCTGTTTTTCCGTGGTTGTTTTTGCGGGTTTTCTGTTTCTGTTGATGCGGACCATCAAAGCTCTGTTTGGAAACCTACGGCCAGGGGAAGCATCCTGAGAAATACCCATCTCATTCAGAGTATTATCTCTATTATTCTATTGATATCATTTTGAAAATAACCAAATCAGTCTGTTTTTAGAAACAGTATTTTTTGTAAATGTTGGTCAACACGATGTTTTGATCTTAGTGGACACATTGTGGTAGTCACAGTGACAGTAATGTTTGTTATGTTCCTAATATTTACACGAATCGAAGGTTTCTTCTATTATAGTTTAGCTTTAAAATATTATTCCACAAATCAATCAATCACTTATGTTATTCTCTGTTGCTGTGTTGTATAGTTTTATAAATACAGTAGCTGCTATACCTTACATTCAACAGAATTAAAAACGGAATGAAATATTAATTTTGTTTTATAAAGGTGTCGTTCTGTGTTGAATAACTTTCTCATTAGCGCGTTACTTTTCCACTAATTGAACAAACGTTGTTTATTCATTTATAGAAATGAGCTCATGACTTTATCATCACGTAAAATGTGCAATAACAACTTCCAGCACAGAAACAAGACCTCCTTCAACACTCCAACAACTTCCTGCACAGAAACAAGACCTCCTTCAACACTCCAACAACTTCCAGCACAGAAACAAGACCTCCTTCAACACTCCAACAACTTCCAGCACAGAAACAAGACCTCCTTCAACACTCCAACAACTTCCAGCACAGAAACAAGACCTCCTTCAACACTCCAACAACTTCCAGCACAGAAACAAGACCTCCTTCAACACTCCAACAACTTCCAGCACAGAAACAAGACCTCCTTCAACACTCCAACAACTTCCAGCACAGAAACAAGACCTCCTTCAACACTCCAACAACTTCCAGCACAGAAACAAGACCTCCTTCAACACTCCAACAACTTCCAGCACAGAAACAAGACCTCCTTCAACACTCCAACAACTTCCAGCACAGAAACAAGACCTCCTTCAACACTCCAACAACTTCCAGCACAGAAACAAGACCTCCTTCAACACTCCAACAACTTCCAGCACAGAAACAAGACCTCCTTCAACACTCCAACAACTTCCAGCACAGAAACAAGACCTCCTTCAACACTCCAACAACTTCCAGCACAGAAACAAGACCTCCTTCAACACTCCAACAACTTCCAGCACAGAAACAAGACCTCCTTCAACACTCCAACAACTTCCAGCACAGAAACAAGACCTCCTTCAACACTCCAACAACTTCCAGCACAGAAACAAGACCTCCTTCAACACTCCAACAACTTCCAGCACAGAAACAAGACCTCCTTCAACACTCCAACAACATCCTGCACAGAAACAAGACCTCCTTCAACACTCCAACAACTTCCAGCACAGAAACAAGACCTCCTTCAACACTCCAACAACATCCTGCACAGAAACAAGACCTCCTTCAACATTCCAACAACTTTTCTGGAAGTCAAATTATTTTCAACACCACCCTCCAAAGTTAGAGCCTCTCCTTTGCATGAAGAGTGGAACACGTCCCCTACAATTACAGCACATTGTAACATCCCCTCTCCTTAGTTCTACCCTAAAAGCCCCACATCAGACACAGGTTTCCATTAACACATGAAGACCCAGTGTATAGAACTGTGTGTGTGTGTGTGTGTGTGTGTGTGTGTGTGTGTGTGTGTGTGTGTGTGTGTGTGTGTGTGTGTGTGTGTGTGTGTGTGCGTGTGTAACAGGAGCTCACTCAGTGTGTGTAGTTGGATACGCTGTACTCACATTACCATGGTGACAGTGTAGAAGTGTCTCTGTGAGAGGGCCAATCATGTGAGTGGGCTCCTAGACCATAGCACAGTTTAGCAGAGCTCCAATAGCAGCAGCCTGCCATACCACGGCCTGCTAGGGAGACACTCCAGGGATGGCTGTTAGCACCATCTCATCGAATCTCTCTACAGTGATCATGTAGATTGTGGAGCTGCTTTCTAAAGAGGGGGTACATGAGGAGTGCATTTCCCAGGGTGTAGGTGTGCGAGTGGGGAGGACAGGAACAAGGAGAAGGTGGAGTTGTTGCTGGTTCTGCCACTGTCTCTCCACCTTGGTCTTCTGATGGTAATCAATGTGATGTGTGTTTTGTTCTATATTTATATTGTATTTATTTATTTTAATCCCAGGTCCCCGTCCCCATCAGGAGGCCTTTTGCCTGTTGGTAGGCCGTCATTGTTCTTAACTGACTTGCCTAGTTAAAGAAAGGTTAAATAAAAAATAAAAACATAGAAATCAGAAGAGATGGTTGTGTGAGGACTGACTAGAGTCACTGTAGGTGATGAGGACTGACTAGAGTCACTGTAGGTGATGAGGACTGACTAGAGTCACTGTAGGTGATGAGGACTGACTAGAGTCACTGTAGGTGTGTGGGGACTGACTAGAGTCACTGTAGGTGATGAGGACTGACTAGAGTCACTGTAGGTGATGAGGACTGACTAGAGTCACTGTAGGTGATGAGGACTGACTAGAGTCACTGTAGGTGTGTGAGGACGGACTAGAGTCACTGTAGGTGATGAGGACTGACTAGAGTCACTGTAGGTGATGAGGACTGACTAGAGTCACTGTAGGTGATGAGGACTGACTAGAGTCACTGAAGGTGATGAGGACTGACTAGAGTCACTGTAGGTGTGTGAGGACTGACTAGAGTCACTGTAGGTGATGAGGACTGACTAGAGTCACTGTAGGTGATGAGGACTGACTAGAGTCACTGTAGGTGATGAGGACTGACTAGAGTCACTGTAGGTGATGAGAACTGACTAGAGTCACTGTAGGTGTGTGAGGACTGACTAGAGTCACTGTAGGTGTGTGTGGACTGACTAGAGTCACTGTAGGTGTGTGAGGACTGACTGGAGTCAATGTAGGTGTGTGAGGACTGACTAGAGTCACTGTAGGTGATGAGGACTGACTAGAGTCACTGTAGGTGATGAGGACTGACTAGAGTCACTGTAGGTGATGAGGACTGACTAGAGCCACTGTAGGTGTGTGAGGACTGACTAGAGTCACTGTAGGTGATGAGGACCGACTAGAGTCACTGTAGGTGATGAGGACTGACTAGAGTCACTGTAGGTGATGAGGACTGACTAGAGTCACTGTAGGTGATGAGGACCGACTAGAGTCACTGTATGTGATGAGGACCGACTAGAGTCACTGTAGGTGATGAGGACTGACTAGAGTCACTGTAGGTGATGAGGACTGACTAGAGTCACTGTAGGTGTGTGAGGACTGACTAGAGTCACTGTAGGTGTGTGAGGACTGACTAGAGTCACTGTAGGTGATGAGGACTGACTAGAGTCACTGTAGGTGTGTGAGGACTGACTAGAGTCACTGTAGGCGATGAGGACTGACTAGAGTCACTGTAGGTGATGAGGACTGACTAGAGTCACTGTAGGTGATGAGGACTGACTAGAGCCACTGTAGGTGTGTGAGGACTGACTAGAGTCACTGTAGGTGATGAGGACTGACTAGAGTCACTGTAAGTGATGAGGACTGACTAGAGTCACTGTAGGTGATGAGGACTGACTAGAGTCACTGTAAGTGATGAGGACTGACTAGAGTCACTGTATGTGATGAGGACTGACTAGAGCCACTGTAGGTGTGTGAGGACTGACTAGAGTCACTGTAGGTGATGAGGACTGACTAGAGTCACTGTAGGTGATGAGGACTGACTAGAGTCACTGTAGGTGATGAGGACTGACTAGAGTCACTGTAGGTGATGAGGACCGACTAGAGTCACTGTAGGTGATGAGGACCGACTAGAGTCACTGTAGGTGATGAGGACTGACTAGAGTCACTGTAGGTGTGTGAGGACTGACTAGAGTCACTGTAGGTGATGAGGACCGACTAGAGTCACTGAAGGTGATGAGGACCGACTAGAGTCACTGTAGGTGTGTGAGGACCGACTAGAGTCACTGTAGGTGATGAGGACCGACTAGAGTCACTGTAGGTGTGTGAGGACCGACTAGAGTCACTGTAGGTGATGAGGACTGACTAGAGTCACTGTAGGTGATGAGGACTGACTAGAGCCACTGTAGGTGTGTGAGAACTGACTAGAGTCACTGTAGGTGATGAGGACTGACTAGAGTCACTGTAGGTGATGAGGACCGACTAGAGTCACTGTAGGTGATGAGGACTGACTAGAGTCACTGTATGTGATGAGGACTGACTAGAGCCACTGTAGGTGTGTGAGGACTGACTAGAGTCACTGTAGGTGATGAGGACTGACTAGAGTCACTGTAGGTGATGAGGACTGACTAGAGTCACTGTAGGTGATGAGGACTGACTAGAGTCACTGTAGGTGATGAGGACTGACTAGAGTCACTGTAGGTGTGTGAGGACTGACTAGAGTCACTGTAGGTGTGTGAGGACTGACTAGAGTCACTGTAGGTGATGAGGACTGACTAGAGTCACTGTAGGTGATGAGGACTGACTAGAGTCACTGTAGGTGATGAGGACCGAATAGAGTCACTGTAGGTGATGAGGACCGACTAGAGTCACTGTAGGTGTGTGAGGACTGACTAGAGTCACTGTAGGTGATGAGGACTGACTAGAGTCACTGTAGGTGATGAGGACCGACTAGAGTCACTGTAGGTGATGAGGACTGACTAGAGTCACTGTAGGTGTGTGAGGACTGACTAGAGTCACTGTAGGTGTGTGAGGACTGACTAGAGTCACTGTAGGTGATGAGGACCGACTAGAGTCACTGTAGGTGATGAGGACCGACTAGAGTCACTGTATGTGATGAGGACCGACTAGAGTCACTGTATGTGATGAGGACTGACTAGAGCAACTGAAGGTGTGTGAGGACTGACTAGAGTCACTGTAGGTGTGTGAGGACTGACTAGAGTCACTGTAGGTGTGTGAGGACTGACTAGAGTCACTGTAGGTGATGAGGACTGACTAGAGTCACTGTATGTGATGAGGACTGACTAGAGCCACTGTAGGTGTGTGAGGACTGACTAGAGTCACTGTAGGTGTGTGAGGACTGACTAGAGTCACTGTAGGTGTGTGAGGACCGACTAGAGTCACTGTAGGTGATGAGGACTGACTAGAGTCACTGTATGTGATGAGGACTGACTAGAGCCACTGTAGGTGTGTGAGGACTGACTAGAGTCACTGTAGGTGTGTGAGGACTGACTAGAGTCACTGTAGGTGTGTGAGGACTGACTAGAGTCACTGTAGGTGATGAGGACTGACTAGAGTCACTGTAGGTGATGAGGACTGACCAGAGCCACTGTAGGTGTGTGAGGACTGACTAGAGCCACTGTAGGTGTGTGAGGACCGACTAGAGTCACTGTAGGTGATGAGGACTGACTAGAGCCACTGTAGGTGATGAAGACTGACTAGAGTCACTGTAGGTGATGAGGACTGACTAGAGTCACTGTAGGTGTGTGAGGACTGACTAGAGTCACTGTAGGTGTGTGAGGACCGACTAGAGTCACTGTAGGTGAGGAGGACAGACTAGAGTCACTGTAGGTGATGAGGACTGACTAGAGTCACTGTATGTGTGAGGACCGACTGGAGTCACTGTAGGTGATGAGGACCGACTGGAGTCACTGTAGGTGATGAGGACTGACTAGAGTCACTGTATGTGTGTGAGGACCGACTGGAGTCACTGTAGGTGATGAGGACTGACTAGAGTCACTGTAGGTGATGAGGACTGACTAGAGTCACTGTATGTGATGAGGACCGACTAGAGTCACTGTATGTGATGAGGACCGACTAGAGTCACTGTAGGTGATGAGGACTGACTAGAGTCACTGTAGGTGATGAGGACTGACTAGAGTCACTGTAGGTGTGTGAGGACTGACTAGAGCCACTGTAGGTGTGTGAGGACTGACTAGAGTCACTGTAGGTGTGTGAGGACTGACTAGAGCCACTGTAGGTGTGTGAGGACTGACTAGAGTCACTGTAGGTGATGAGGACTGACTAGAGTCACTGTAGGTGATGAGGACTGACTAGAGTCACTGTAGGTGTGTGAGGACTGACTAGAGTCACTGTAGGTGTGTGAGGACTGACTAGAGTCACTGTAGGTGATGAGGACTGACTAGAGTCACTGTAGGTGTGTGAGGACTGACTAGAGTCACTGTAGGCGATGAGGACTGACTAGAGTCACTGTAGGTGATGAGGACTGACTAGAGTCACTGTAGGTGATGAGGACTGACTAGAGCCACTGTAGGTGTGTGAGGACTGACTAGAGTCACTGTAGGTGATGAGGACTGACTAGAGTCACTGTAAGTGATGAGGACTGACTAGAGTCACTGTATGTGATGAGGACTGACTAGAGCCACTGTAGGTGTGTGAGGACTGACTAGAGTCACTGTAGGTGATGAGGACTGACTAGAGTCACTGTAGGTGATGAGGACTGACTAGAGTCACTGTAGGTGATGAGGACTGACTAGAGTCACTGTAAGTGATGAGGACTGACTAGAGTCACTGTATGTGATGAGGACTGACTAGAGTCACTGTAGGTGTGTGAGGACTGACTAGAGTCACTGTAGGCGATGAGGACTGACTAGAGTCACTGTAGGTGATGAGGACTGACTAGAGTCACTGTAGGTGATGAGGACTGACTAGAGCCACTGTAGGTGTGTGAGGACTGACTAGAGTCACTGTAGGTGATGAGGACTGACTAGAGTCACTGTAAGTGATGAGGACTGACTAGAGTCACTGTATGTGATGAGGACTGACTAGAGCCACTGTAGGTGTGTGAGGACTGACTAGAGTCACTGTAGGTGATGAGGACTGACTAGAGTCACTGTAGGTGATGAGGACTGACTAGAGTCACTGTAGGTGATGAGGACTGACTAGAGTCACTGTAGGTGATGAGGACCGACTAGAGTCACTGTAGGTGATGAGGACCGACTAGAGTCACTGTAGGTGATGAGGACTGACTAGAGTCACTGTAGGTGTGTGAGGACTGACTAGAGTCACTGTAGGTGATGAGGACCGACTAGAGTCACTGTAGGTGATGAGGACCGACTAGAGTCACTGTAGGTGTGTGAGGACCGACTAGAGTCACTGTAGGTGATGAGGACCGACTAGAGTCACTGTAGGTGTGTGAGGACCGACTAGAGTCACTGTAGGTGATGAGGACTGACTAGAGTCACTGTAGGTGATGAGGACTGACTAGAGCCACTGTAGGTGTGTGAGGACTGACTAGAGTCACTGTAGGTGATGAGGACTGACTAGAGTCACTGTAGGTGATGAGGACTGACTAGAGTCACTGTATGTGATGAGGACTGACTAGAGCCACTGTAGGTGTGTGAGGACTGACTAGAGTCACTGTAGGTGATGAGGACTGACTAGAGTCACTGTAGGTGATGAGGACTGACTAGAGTCACTGTAGGTGATGAGGACTGACTAGAGTCACTGTAGGTGATGAGGACTGACTAGAGTCACTGTAGGTGTGTGAGGACTGACTAGAGTCACTGTAGGTGTGTGAGGACTGACTAGAGTCACTGTAGGTGATGAGGACTGACTAGAGTCACTGTAGGTGATGAGGACTGACTAGAGTCACTGTAGGTGATGAGGACCGAATAGAGTCACTGTAGGTGATGAGGACCGACTAGAGTCACTGTAGGTGTGTGAGGACTGACTAGAGTCACTGTAGGTGATGAGGACTGACTAGAGTCACTGTAGGTGATGAGGACCTACTAGAGTCACTGTAGGTGATGAGGACTGACTAGAGTCACTGTAGGTGTGTGAGGACTGACTAGAGTCACTGTAGGTGTGTGAGGACTGACTAGAGTCACTGTAGGTGATGAGGACTGACTAGAGTCACTGTAGGTGATGAGGACCGACTAGAGTCACTGTATGTGATGAGGACCGACTAGAGTCACTGTATGTGATGAGGACTGACTAGAGCCACTGTAGGTGTGTGAGGACTGACTAGAGTCACTGTAGGTGTGTGAGGACTGACTAGAGTCACTGTAGGTGTGTGAGGACTGACTAGAGTCACTGTAGGTGATGAGGACTGACTAGAGTCACTGTATGTGATGAGGACTGACTAGAGCCACTGTAGGTGTGTGAGGACTGACTAGAGTCACTGTAGGTGTGTGAGGACTGACTAGAGTCACTGTAGGTGTGTGAGGACCGACTAGAGTCACTGTAGGTGATGAGGACTGACTAGAGTCACTGTATGTGATGAGGACTGACTAGAGCCACTGTAGGTGTGTGAGGACTGACTAGAGTCACTGTAGGTGTGTGAGGACTGACTAGAGTCACTGTAGGTGTGTGAGGACTGACTAGAGTCACTGTAGGTGATGAGGACTGACTAGAGTCACTGTAGGTGATGAGGACTGACCAGAGCCACTGTAGGTGTGTGAGGACTGACTAGAGCCACTGTAGGTGTGTGAGGACCGACTAGAGTCACTGTAGGTGATGAGGACTGACTAGAGCCACTGTAGGTGATGAAGACTGACTAGAGTCACTGTAGGTGATGAGGACTGACTAGAGTCACTGTAGGTGTGTGAGGACTGACTAGAGTCACTGTAGGTGTGTGAGGACCGACTAGAGTCACTGTAGGTGAGGAGGACAGACTAGAGTCACTGTAGGTGATGAGGACTGACTAGAGTCACTGTATGTGTGAGGACCGACTGGAGTCACTGTAGGTGATGAGGACCGACTGGAGTCACTGTAGGTGATGAGGACTGACTAGAGTCACTGTATGTGTGTGAGGACCGACTGGAGTCCCTGTAGGTGATGAGGACTGACTGGAGTCACTGAATGTGTGTGAGAACTGCCTAGAGCCACTGTAGGTGTGAGGACCGACTAGAGCCACTGTAGGTGTGTGAGGACTGACTAGAGCCACTGTAGGTGTGTGAGGACTGACTAGAGTCACTGTAGGTGATGAGGACTGACAGGAGTCACTGAATGTGTGTGAGAACTGACTAGAGCCACTGTAGGTGTGAGGACCGACTAGAGCCACTGTAGGTGTGTGAGGACTGACTAGAGCCACTGTAGGTGTGTGAGGACTGACTAGAGTCACTGTAGGTGATGAGGACTGACTAGAGCCACTGTAGGTGTGTGAGAACTGACTAGAGTCACTGTAGGTGATGAGGACTGACTAGAGCCACTGTAGGTGATGAGGACTGACTAGAGTCACTGTAGGTGATGAGGACTGACTAGAGTCACTGTAGGCGATGAGGACTGACTAGAGTCATTGTAGGTGATGAGGACTGACTAGAGTCACTGTATGTGATGAGGACTGACTAGAGTCACTGTAGGTGTGTGAGGACTGACTAGAGCCACTGTAGGTGATGGGGACTGACTAGAGTCACTGTAGGTGATGAGGACTGACTAGAGTCACTGTAGGTGATGAGGACTGACTAGAGTCACTGTAGGTGATGAGGACTGACTAGAGTCACTGTAGGTGTGTGAGGACTGACTAGAGTCACTGTAGGTGTGTGAGGACTGACTAGAGTCACTGTAGGTGATGAGGACTGACTAGAGTCACTGTAGGTGATGAGGCCTGACTAGAGTCACTGTAGGTGATGAGGACTGACTAGAGTAGGTGTGTGTGTCACTCAGAATCCATACAGACATACTACAAAGCACCATAAACACCACAGTGTGGCTGTGGAGCAGAACATACTGCATTAAGATGACAGACAACATGGTCCTCTAGAACATACTGCATTAAGATTACTGAGAACATGGTCCTCTAGAACATACTGCATTAACATTACTGAGAACATGGTCCTCTAGAACATACTGCATTAAGATGACAGACAACATGGTCCTCTAGAACATACTGCATTAAGATTACTGAGAACATGGTCCTCTAGAACATACTGCATTAACATTACTGAGAACATGGTCCTCTAGAACATACTGCATTAAGATGACTGAGAACATGGTCCTCTAGAACACACTGCATTAAGATTACTGAGAACATGGTCCTCTAGAACATACTGCATTAATATTACTGAGAACATGGTCCTCTAGAACATACTGCATTAATATTACTGAGAACATGGTCCTCTAGAACATACTGCATTAATATTACTGAGAACATGGTCCTCTAGTACATACTGCATTAAGATGACTGAGAACATGGTCCTCTAGAACATACTGCATTAATATTACTGAGAACATGGTCCTCTAGAACATACTGCATTAATATTACTGAGAACATGGTCCTCTAGAACATAGAGCATTAATATTACTGAGAACATGGTCCTCTAGAACATACTGCACTAAGATTACTGAGAACATGGTCCTCTAGAACATACTGCATTAATAATACTGAGAACATGGTGCTCTAGTACATACAGCATTAAGATTACTGAGAACATGGTCCTCTAGAACATACTGCATTAATATTACTGAGAACATGGTCCTCTAGTACATACAGCATTAAGATGACTGAGAACATGGTCCTCTAGAACATACTGCATTAATATTACTGAGAACATGGTCCTCTAGAACATACTGCATTAATATTACTGAGAACATGGTCCTCTAGAACATACTGCATTAATATGACTGAGAACATGGTCCTCTAGAACTTACAGCATTAATATTACTGAGAACATGGTCCTCTAGAACATACTGCATTAAGATTACTGAGAACATGGTCCTCTAGAACATACTGCATTAAGATTACTGAGAACATGGTCCTCTAGAACATACAGCATTAATATTACTGAGAACATGGTCCTCTAGAACATACAGCATTAATATTACTGAGAACATGGTCCTCTAGAACATACTGCATTAAGATTACTGAGAACATGGTCCTCTAGAACATACAGCATTAATATTACTGAGAACATGGTCCTCTAGAACATACTGCATTAAGATTACTGAGAACATGGTCCTCTAGAACACACTGCATTAATATTAGTGAGAACATGGTCCTCTAGAACATACAGCATTAATATTACTGAGGACATGGTCCTCTAGAACATACTGCATTAATATTACTGAGAACATGGTCCTCTAGAACATACTGCATTAATATTACTGAGAACATGGTCCTCTAGTACATACTGCATTAAGATGACTGAGAACATGGTCCTCTAGAACATACTGCATTAATATTACTGAGAACATGGTCCTCTAGAACATACTGCATTAATATTACTGAGAACATGGTCCTCTAGAACATAGAGCATTAATATTACTGAGAACATGGTCCTCTAGAACATACTGCACTAAGATGACTGAGAACATGGTCCTCTAGAACATACTGCATTAATAATACTGAGAACATGGTGCTCTAGTACATACAGCATTAAGATTACTGAGAACATGGTCCTCTAGAACATACTGCATTAATATTACTGAGAACATGGTCCTCTAGTACATACAGCATTAAGATGACTGAGAACATGGTCCTCTAGAACATACTGCATTAATATTACTGAGAACATGGTCCTCTAGAACATACTGCATTAATATTACTGAGAACATGGTCCTCTAGAACATACTGCATTAATATGACTGAGAACATGGTCCTCTAGAACTTACAGCATTAATATTACTGAGAACATGGTCCTCTAGAACATACTGCATTAAGATTACTGAGAACATGGTCCTCTAGAACATACTGCATTAAGATTACTGAGAACATGGTCCTCTAGAACATACAGCATTAATATTACTGAGAACATGGTCCTCTAGAACATACAGCATTAATATTACTGAGAACATGGTCCTCTAGAACATACTGCATTAAGATTACTGAGAACATGGTCCTCTAGAACATACAGCATTAATATTACTGAGAACATGGTCCTCTAGAACATACTGCATTAAGATTACTGAGAACATGGTCCTCTAGAACACACTGCATTAATATTAGTGAGAACATGGTCCTCTAGAACATACAGCATTAATATTACTGAGGACATGGTCCTCTAGAACATACTGCATTAAGATTACTGAGAACATGGTCCTCTAGAACATACTGCATTAAGATTACTGAGAACATGGTCCTCTAGAACACACTGCATTAATATTAGTGAGAACATGGTCCTCTAGAACATACTGCATTAATATTACTGAGAACATGGTCCTCTAGAACACACTGCATTAATATTAGTGAGAACATGGTCCTCTAGAACATACTGCATTCATATTACTGAGAACATGGTCCTCTAGAACATGCTGCATTAATATTACTGAGAACATGGTCCTCTAGAACATACTGCATTAAGATTACTGAGAACATGGTCCTCTAGAACATACTGCATTAACAGCAGCATTGTTATGTTATCCAGTCTATTCATAAGTCTCATTTGTCCCATTCACTAGTTTCCCAACAGTCCGGTGCCAAAGTGCTGCATTATGAGTAATGGGAGGAAGAAATAACCATTTTATATCACTAATGATACCACACCTTGTGTCTGGTACAGAGTCACTGGGCTGTGTTTTATATCACTAATGATACCACACCTTGTGTCTGGTACAGAGTCACTGGGCTGTGTTTTATATCTCTAATGATACCACACCTTGTGTCTGGAACAGAGTCACTGGGCTGTGTTTTATATCACTAATGATACCACACCTTGTGTCTGGTACAGAGTCACTGGGCTGTGTTTTATATCACTAACGATACCACACCTTGTGTCTGGAACAGAGTCACTGGGCTGTGTTTTATATCTCTAATGATACCACACCTTGTGTCTGGTACAGAGCCACTGGGCTGTGTTTTATATCTCTAATGATACCACACCTTGTGTCTGGTACAGAGTCACTGGGCTGTGTTTTATATCACTAATGATACCACACCTTGTGTCTGGTACAGAGTCACTGGGCTGTGTTTTATATCACTAACGATACCACACCTTGTGTCTGGAACAGAGTCACTGGGCTGTGTTTTATATCACTAATGATACCACACCTTGTGTCTGGTACAGAGTCACTGGGCTGTGTTTTATATCTCTAATGATACCACACCTTGTGTCTGGTACAGAGTCACTGGGCTGTGTTTTATATCTCTAATGATACCACACCTTGTGTCTGGTACAGAGTCACTGGGCTGTGTTTTATATCACTAATGATACCACACCTTGTGTCTGGTACAGAGTCACTGGGCTGTGTTTTATATCTCTAATGATACCACACCTTGTGTCTGGTAC
This sequence comes from Oncorhynchus mykiss, assembly GCF_057628025.1. Lineage (NCBI taxonomy): Eukaryota > Metazoa > Chordata > Actinopteri > Salmoniformes > Salmonidae > Oncorhynchus > Oncorhynchus mykiss. The sequence goes on along the minus strand of NC_143044.1, from coordinate 63,963,763 downwards.
TGAGTCACTGGGCTGTGTTTTATATCACTAATGATACCACACCTTGTGTCTGGTACAGAGTCACTGGGCTGTGTTTTATATCACTAATGATACCACACCTTGTGTCTGGTACAGAGTCACTGGGCTGTGATTTATATCTCTAATGATACCACACCTTGTGTCTGGTACAGAGTCACTGGGCTGTGTTTTATATCTCTAATGATACCACACCTTGTGTCTGGTACAGAGTCACTGGGCTGTGTTTTATATCACTAATGATACCACACCTTGTGTCTGGTTCAGAGTCACTGGGCTGTGTTTTATATCTCTAATGATACCACACCTTGTGTCTGGTACAGAGTCACTGGGCTGTGTTTTATATCACTAATGATACCACACCTTGTGTCTGGTACAGAGTCACTGGGCTGTGTTTTATATCACTAATGATACCACACCTTGTGTCTGGTACAGAGTCACTGGGCTGTGTTTTATATCTCTAATGATACCACACCTTGTGTCTGGTACAGAGTCACTGGGCTGTGTTTTATATCTCTAATGATACCACACCTTGTGTCTGGTACAGAGTCACTGGGCTGTGTTTTATATCACTAATGATACCACACCTTGTGTCTGGTACAGAGTCACTGGGCTGTGTTTTATATCACTAATGATACCACACCTTGTGTCTGGTACAGAGTCACTGGGCTGTGTTTTATATCACTAATGATACCACACCTTGTGTCTGGAACAGAGTCACTGGGCTGTGTTTTATATCTCTAATGATACCACACCTTGTGTCTGATACAGAGTCACTGGGCTGTGTTTTATATCTCTAATGATACCACACCTTGTGTCTGATACAGAGTCACTGGGCTGTGTTTTATATCTCTAATGATACCACACCTTGTGTCTGGTACAGAGTCACTGGGCTGTGTTTTATATCTCTAATGATACCACACCTTGTGTCTGGTACAGAGTCACTGGGCTGTGTTTTATATCACTAATGATACCACACCTTGTGTCTGGTACAGAGTCACTGGGCTGTGTTTTATATCACTAATGATACCACACCTTGTGTCTGGTACAGAGTCACTGGGCTGTGTTTTATATCTCTAATGATACCACACCTTGTGTCTGGTACAGAGTCACTGGGCTGTGTTTTATATCACTAATGATACCACACCTTGTGTCTGGTACAGAGTCACTGGGCTGTGTTTTATATCACTAATGATACCACACCTTGTGTCTGGTACAGAGTCACTGGGCTGTGTTTTATATCACTAATGATACCACACCTTGTGTCTGGTACTGAGTCACTGGGCTGTGTTTTATATCACTAATGATACCACACCTTGTGTCTGGTACAGAGTCACTGGGCTGTGTTTTATATCACTAATGATACCACACCTTGTGTCTGATACAGAGTCACTGGGCTGTGTTTTATATCTCTAATGATACCACACCTTGTGTCTGGTACAGAGTCACTGGGCTGTGTTTTATATCTCTAATGATACCACACCTTGTGTCTGGTACAGAGTCACTGGGCTGTGTTTTATATCTCTAATGATACCACACCTTGTGTCTGGTACAGAGTCACTGGGCTGTGTTTTATATCTCTAATGATACCACACCTTGTGTCTGGTACAGAGTCACTGGGCTGTGTTTTATATCACTAATGATACCACACCTTGTGTCTGGTTCAGGCTGTTTTGCTCTTCCTCTTTAAGTTGCTAAACAAAACGTTTCATATTGTACCTTACTGTAATAGATTTCCATTCAAATTTGGAAAAATAGCATTTTAGCAACAACAAAAAACATTTCTCAAGCAAAAACGTAGATAGTCTGAGGTGTTTGTGGTGGGGCCGCCGTGGGGCTGCCGTGGGGCTGCCGTGGGGTCGCCGTGGGGTCGCCGTGGGGCCGCCGTGTGGTGCGCCGCTGGGCCGCCGCGGGGCCGCCGCGTGGCCGCCGCGTCGCCGCCGCGGGGCTGCCGTGGGTTGAGACACAGCATGGTGGCTGTCATTTCAACCATAGATATATAATACATAGAACGGACACTATCCCCTTTAGACCCCCGCAATTTAGCTGCTACACCATTTACTTTGAGCATCTATATCTCCTAAATGTTCAGGTCCTTCAGGTCCCTTTCTGATCACTTCTACTACGGACGAACATGTATAGAGAGTTTCATTCAAATCAAATGGGGAGGTGCAGTCCAAAAAGAGATTGAAATGAAACGGAATGACCCTATTATGCCACCTGAATGATTGACAGCCCTGTCATCGGCCCCACTCCCACTCCCTCTGTCAGGGCCCTTAGCAGCGTGATAGGTGGGGGCCCGGCCTCAGTCCGCAGCGGAGCGACAGGGCAGATATGATAGCTCTGTCATCAGCCCCACTCCCTCTGTCAGGGCCCTTAGCAGCGTGATAGGTGGGGGTCCAGCCTCAGTCCACAGCGGAGCGACAGGGCAGATATGATAGCTCTTCACTCATTAGAGCCAACCAGCTCCGTCGTTGACATTTGACCCCTCTAGCATCATCATGGCTTTACAGGACATTAGTAGTAATGGCTTTCGAAGACCCCCCCCCCCCCTCTCTCCTGTACATCTGTGTAATTATTAAGGGCTCGTTAATAACCATTTAAACTAAGGTGGTTGGATTTGATGTGAGCTGAGCTGGGATGGGTATGTGTTGAGGAAAACCTGTCTCTGTAGGGCACCTCTCGGTCTTCAAATGACTGTTGTGTTTAACTAGGGTTCCTGGGTAGTGTACGGTTAGCGTTAGTGGATGTTGCTGAGGTAGATTTAGTAGTTACGATCCTAATGATGACAGAGAGGTGACGATCGGTTATCTAAAGACATGCAGAACAGAGTCCATGGAGTTTCATCCTTTTGTTACACAACCAGGCAGACATGCATCCAGCCAGGCAACAAGCAGGCATCCAGCCAGGCAACAAGCAGACAGTCAGACAAGCATCCAGCCAGGCAACAAGCAGGCATCCAGCCAGGCAACAAGTAGACAGTCAGACATGCATCCAGCCAGGCAACAAGTAGACAGGCAACAAGCAGACAGTCAGACATGCATTCAGCCAGGCAACAAGCAGGCATCCAGCCAGGCAACAAGCAGACAGTCAGACAAGCATCCAGCCAGGTAACAAGCAGACAGGCAACAAGCAGACAGTCAGACATGCATCCAGCCAGGCAACAAGCAGGCATTCAGCCAGGCAACAAGCAGACAGTCAGACATGCATCCAGCCAGGCAACAAGCAGGCATCCAGCCAGACAACAAGCAGACAGTCAGACATGCATTCAGCCAGGCAACAAGCAGACAGTCAGACATGCATCCAGCCAGGCAACAAGCAGGTATCCAGCCAGGCAACAAGCAGACAGTCAGACATGCATCCAGCCAGGCAAAAAGCAGGCATCCAGCCAGGCAACAAGCAGAGAGTCAGACATGCATCCAGCCAGGCAACAAGCAGGCATCCAGCCAGGCAACAAGCTGACATCCAGCCAGGCAACAAGCAGGCATCCAGCTAGGCAACAAGTGGACAGTCAGACATGCATCCAGCCAGGCAACAAGCAGACAGTCAGACATGCATACAGCCAGGCAACAAGCAGGCATCCAGGCAGGCAACAAGCAGGCATCCAACCAGGCAACAAGCAGGCATCCAACCAGGCAACAAGTAGACAGCAAGACATGCATTCAGCTAGGCAACAAGCAGATAGTCAGACATGCATCCAGCCAGGCAACAAGCAGGCAACAAGCAGACAGTCAGACATGCATACAGCCAGGCAACAAGCAGGCATCCAACCAGGCAACAGGTAGACAGTCAGACATGCATTCAGCTAGGCAACAAGCAGACAGTCAGACATGCATACAGCCAGGCAACAAGCAGGCATCCAACCAGGCATCAAGCAGGCATCCAACCAGGCATCAAGCAGGCATCCAACCAGGTAACAAGTAGACAGTCAGACATGCATCCAGCCAGGCAACAAGCAGCCAGTCAGACATGCATCCAGCCAGGCAACAAGCAGACAGTCAGACATGCATCCAGCCAGGCAACAAGCAGGCATCCAACCAGGCAACAAGTAGACAGTCAGACATGCATTCAGCCAGGCAACAAGCAGACAGTCAGACATGCATACAGCCAGGCAACAAGCAGGCATCCAACCAGGCAACAGGTAGACAGTCAGGCATGCATTCAGCTAGGCAACAAGCAGACAGTCAGACATGCATACAGCCAGGCAACAAGCAGGCATCCAACCAGGCAACAGGTAGACAGTCAGGCATGCATTCAGCCAGGCAACAAGCAGGCATCCAGCCAGGCATCAAGCAGGCATCCAACCAGGTAACAAGTAGACAGTCAGACATGCATCCAGCCAGGCAACAAGCAGGCATCCAACCAGGCAACAAGCAGCCAGTCAGACATGCATCCAGTCAGGCAACAAGCAGAGAGTCAGACATGCATCCAGCCAGGCAACAAGCAGGCATCCAGCCAGGCAACAAGCTGACATCCAGCCAGGCAACAAGCAGGCATCCAGCTAGGCAACAAGTGGACAGTCAGACATGCATCCAGCCAGGCAACAAGTAGACAGTCAGACAGGCATCCAGCCAGGCAACAAGCAGACAGTCAGACATGCATCCAGCCAGGCAACAAGCAGACAGTCAGACATGCATCCAGTCAGACAACAAGCAGACAGTCAGACATGCATCCAGCCAGGCAACAAGCAGACAGTCAGACATGCATCCAGTCAGACAACAAGCAGACAGTCAGACATGCATACAGCCAGGCAACAAGCAGGCATCCAGGCAGGCATCCAGCCAGGGAAAAAAATACACCTCACAAGAGCGTCCAAACACAGGCAGTTAATTAGCCGAGACGACATGGGTTTGGAAAAACAGATTTATGTAGAAAAACATTAAGCAAATGGCTTCATCATTAAAGTGTTTAATCTTCACCTGAGCAACGGAGAGTCCTGGAGCATCAACGTCTCTGTCCGTCTCCCAGGACGTGTCTCTGCATGGCGAGGTGTCAGGCCAAGCTGACTAATGACTGACTTTAATCACGCTTTCATTTAGTACCATTCTTTTCCAGAAACACGGGACCTTGTTAAAGTCTCTGCCACGCAGCCCCCCTCAGTCAAAGCTGTGAATCAATCATCTAGTGTGATGGTCAAGTAATGAATGATGTCTATCAAGACCATTAAGGCTTTATGAAGCAAACCCAGGAGATATTACACTCTGCCATGCAATGCCCTCTCAATCCTAATGTTGAAACAGAGTGTAATGGGGGGAAAGGCAGAGGAGCAGTGGGGGTGGGGGGGGGGGGGGGGGGGGGGGGCGGGGAGGGGTAGCACCAGGTGTAGGATACAGGGTGGAACAACACCCTGATGATGTTGAGACTAGATATACCTACTGGGTGGATTAACACCCTGATGATGTTGAGACTAGATATACCTACTGGGTGGAATAACACCCTGATGATGTTGAGACTAGATATACCTACTGGGTGGAATAACACCCTGATGATGTTGAGACTAGATATACCTACTGGGTTGAATAACAGGGTGGAATAACACCCTGATGATGTTGAGACTAGATATACCTACTGGGTGGAATAACACCCTGATGATGTTGAGACTAGATATACCTACTGGGTGGAATAACACCCCGATGATGTTGAGACTAGATATACCTACTGGGTGGAATAACAACATAATGATGTTGAGACTAGATATACCTACTGGGTGGAATAACACCCTGATGATGTTGAGACTAGATATACCTACTGGGTTGAATAACAGGGTGGAATAACACCCTGGTGATGTTGAGACTAGATATACCTACTGGGTGGAATAACAGGGTGGAATAACACCCTGATTATGTTGAGACTAGATATACCTACTGGGTGGAATAACACCCTGATGATGTTGAGACTAGATATACCTACTGGGTTGAATAACAGGGTGGAATAACACCCTGATGATGTTGAGACTAGATATACCTACTGGGTGGAATAACAGGGTGGAATAACACCCTGATGATGTTGAGACTAGATATACCTACTGGGTTGAATAACAGGGTGGAATAACACCCTGGTGATGTTGAGACTAGATATACCTACTGGGTGGAATAACAGGGTGGAATAACACCCTGATTATGTTGAGACTAGATATACCTACTGGGTGGAATAACACCCTGATGATGTTGAGACTAGATATACCTACTGGGTTGAATAACAGGGTGGAATAACACCCTGATGATGTTGAGACTAGATATACCTACTGGGTTGAATAACAGGGTGGAATAACACCCTGATGATGTTGAGACTAGATATACCTACTGGGTTGAATAACACCCTGATGATGTTGAGACTAGATATACCTACTGGATGGAATAACAGGGTGGAATAACACCCTGATGATGTTGAGACTAGATATACCTACTGGGTGGAATAACACCCTGATGATGTTGAGACTAGATATACCTACTGGGTTGAATAACAGGGTGGAATAACACCCTGATGATGTTGAGACTAGATATACCTACTGGGTGGAATAACACCATGATGATGTTGAGACTAGATATACCTACTGGGTGGATTAACACCCTGATGATGTTGAGACTAGATATTCCTACTGGGTGGAATAACAGGGTGGAATAACACCGTGATGATGTTGAGACTAGATATACCTACTGGGTTGAATAACAGGGTGGAATAACACCCTGATTATGTTGAGACTAGATATACCTACTGGGTTGAATAACACCCTGATGATGTTGAGACTAGATATACCTACTGGGTGGAATAACAGGGTGGAATAACACCCTGATTATGTTGAGACTAGATATACCTACTGGGTTGAATAACACCCTGATGATGTTGAGACTAGATATACCTACTGGGTGGAATAACACCATGATGATGTTGAGACTAGATATTCCTACTGGGTGGAATAACAGGGTGGAATAACACCCTGATGATGTTGAGACTAGATATACCTACTGGGTTGAATAACACCCTGATGATGTTGAGACTAGATATACCTACTGGGTGGAATAACAGGGTGGAATAACACCCTGATGATGTTGAGACTAGATATACCTACTGGGTGGAATAACACCCTGATGATGTTGAGACTAGATATTCCTACTGGGTGGAATAACACCCTGATGATGTTGAGACTAGATATACCTACTGGGTGGAATAACAGGGTGGAACAACACCCTGATGATGTTGAGACTAGATATACCTACTGGGTGGAATAACAACATAATGATGTTGAGACTAGATATACCTACTGGGTGGAATAACACTATGATGATGTTGAGACTAGATATACCTACTGGGTGGAATAACACCCTGATGATGTTGAGACTAGATATACCTACTGGGTTGAATAACAGGGTGGAATAACACCCTGATGATGTTGAGACTAGATATACCTACTGGGTGGAATAACACCATGATGATGTTGAGACTAGATATACCTACTGGGTGGATTAACACCCTGATGATGTTGAGACTAGATATACCTACTGGGTTGAATAACAGGGTGGAATAACACCCTGATTATGTTGAGACTAGATATACCTACTGGGTTGAATAACACCCTGATGATGTTGAGACTAGATATACCTACTGGGTGGAATAACAGGGTGGAATAACACCCTGATTATGTTGAGACTAGATATACCTACTGGGTTGAATAACACCTTGATGATGTTGAGACTAGATATACCTACTGGGTGGAATAACACCATGATGATGTTGAGACTAGATATTCCTACTGGGTGGAATAACAGGGTGGAATAACACCCTGATGATGTTGAGACTAGATATACCTACTGGGTGGAATAACACCCTGATGATGTTGAGACTAGATATTCCTACTGGGTGGAATAACAACATAATGATGTTGAGACTAGATATACCTACTGGGTGGAATAACACTATGATGATGTTGAGACTAGATATACCTACTGGGTGGAATAACACCCTGATGATGTTGAGACTAGATATACCTACTGGGTGGAATAACAGGGTGGAACAACACCCTGATGATGTTGAGACTAGATATACCTACTGGGTGGACAACACTATGATGATGTTGAGACTAGATATACCTACTGGGTGGAATAACACCCTGATGATGTTGAGACTAGATATACCTACTGGGTGGAATAACAGGGTGGAACAACACCCTGATGATGTTGAGACTAGATATACCTACTGGGTTGAATAACACCCTGATGATGTTGAGACTAGATATACCTACTGGGTGGAATAACACCCTGATGATGTTGAGACTATATATTCCTACCAGTTAGACAAGACAGAGAAGAACATAGTTAATTAATTTTCCATTTCCTCGGCACCTTTATTACTGTGACTGAAAGATAAACAGTGAACTAACGCCGTTGATGAGATGTTGGTTATCAGTCCTCTATTGTCCTACGGTCTTCCTCTGTAGTGGAGCTGTGGTCCAGGGGGAGAGGTCACAATGGCCCAGCAGTAGGTCCATTCAGACCCACCTGCAGGGGCTCTGTGTGGGCCGTGTAGCTCTCCTCCAAATGATGATCAATCACTAGGGGCCTTGGGGGGAGGGGGACCAGGGCCCTGACACGGGAGGGAGGGGGGCTGAGGGACTGGGGACCAGGGCCCTCACACGGGAGGGAGGGGGGCTGAGGGACTGGGGAGGGGGGGGGGGGACCAGGGCCCTGACACAGGGATAAACACAACCGGAGGAGACAGAGGAGCAGGGACAGGGAGAGAGAGGGGGGGGGGCTGAGGGACAGGGGAGAGAGGGAGGGGGGGGCTGAGGGACAGGGGAGAGAGGGAGGGGGTGGCTGAGGGACAGGGGAGAGAGGGAGGGGGGGCTGAGGGACAGGGGAGAGATGGAAGGGGGGGCTGAGGGACTGGGTTGAGAGTGAGGGGGGGCTGAGGGACAGGGGAGAGAGGGGGGGGCTGAGGGACAGGGGAGAGAGGGAGGGGGGGCTGAGGAACAGGGGAGGGAGGGGGGGCTGAGGAACAGGGGAGGGAGGGAGGGGGGGCTGAGGGACTGGGGAGGGAGGGAGGGTGGGCTGAGGGACTGGGGAGGGAGGGAGGGGGGGCTGAGGGACTGGCTTGAGAGTGAGGGGGGGGCTGAGGGACAGGGGAGAGAGGGAGGGGGGGGCTGAGGGACAGGGGAGAGAGGGAGGGGGGGCTGAGGAACAAGGGAGGGAGGGGGGGCTGAGGGACTGGGGAGGGAGGGGCTGAGGGACTGGGGCGAGAGAGAGGGGGGCTGAGGGACTGGGGAGGGAGGGGGGGCTGAGGGACTGGGGAGGGAGGGAGGGGGGGGGGATGAGGGACTGGGGAGGGGAGCTGAGGGACTGGGGAGGGGAGCTGAGGGACTGGGGAGGGGAGCTGAGGGACTGGGGAGGGGGGCTGAGGGACTGGGGAGGGAGGGAGGGAGGGGCTGAGGGACTGGGGAGGGAGGAAAGGGGGCTGAGAGACTGGGGAGGGAGGGGAGCTGAGGGACTGGGGAAGGAGGGGGGCTGAGGGACTGGGGAGGGAGGGGGGGCTGAGGGACTGGGGAGGGAGGGAGGGGGGGCTGAGGGACTGGGGAGGGAGGGAGGGTGGGCTGAGGGACTGGGGAGGGAGGGAGGGGGGGCTGAGGGACTGGCTTGAGAGTGAGGGGGGGGCTGAGGGACAGGGGAGAGAGGGAGGGGGGGCTGAGGGACAGGGGAGAGAGGGAGGGGGGGCTGAGGAACAAGGGAGGGAGGGGGGCTGAGGGACTGGGGAGGGAGGGGCTGAGGGACTGGGGCGAGAGAGAGGGGGGCTGAGGGACTGGGGAGGGAGGGGGGGCTGAGGGACTGGGGAGGGGAGCTGAGGGACTGGGGAGGGGAGCTGAGGGACTGGGGAGGGGGGCTGAGGGACTGGGGAGGGAGGGAGGGAGGGGCTGAGGGACTGGGGAGGGAGGAAAGGGGGCTGAGAGACTGGGGAGGGAGGGGAGCTGAGGGACTGGGGAAGGAGGGGGGCTGAGGGACTGGGGAGGGAGGAAAGGGGGCTGAGAGACTGGGGAGGGAGGGGAGCTGAGGGACTGGGGAAGGAGGGGGGCTGAGGGACTGGGGAGGGAGGGGGGGGCTGAGGGACTGGGGGAGAGGGAGGGGGGCTGAGGGACTGGGGAGGGAGGGGGAGGGGCTGAGGAGAGAGAGAGGGAGGGGGGCTGAGGGACTGGGTAGGGAGGTAGGGACGGGGGCTGAGGGACTGGGGAGGGAGGGTGGTGTAGTCGGTGAAGTTGCTCCAGCCCGGCTACGGGTGGGCGGATGTCACAGGAAGATGGATGACCTTTCTTAGGGTCTGATGGTCAGGAGTCCTGTCATTAACAAGAGAAAACAAGCACAACAGAGAGGAGGAGACTAGTGTGTGTGTGTGTGTGTGTGTGTGTGTGTGTGTGTGTGTGTGTGTGTGCGCGCAAAAATTACAGGCTAATAATTGTATTACGTGGCCAGGTTAGTTTTTCCTCTACAGAACAGAAAGAGAGTCAGAACGACCAGGACAGTCTAACTGGACTGAATCAGAGAAGTTGGCATGTTGCACAAACTAAACTCCACTTGCAAGTTGAGTTTTTGTTTGACTCTTGGTAGATAATGTGTCTCACAGAGTGAAACTGAATCAGGAGGAATGATCTGACAGTTACAAATGAAGCTGTGTGTTATTGTTTTCCTGGGAGTTCAGCGATGCACATCCTGATAGTCTGAAACTGTGTTGATGTCTCGGTTCATTTAGATGGAGATGAATCACAGACTCAGAACTGACAATTATATCAACGGAGGTATCAGGCTCCTCTCCTCCTCTCCTCTCTTCTCCTCTCCTCTCCTGTCCTCCTCCTCTCCTCTCCTCTCCTCTCCTCTCTACTCCCCTGTCCTAGTCTCTTACTCTCCTTTCCTCATCTTTACCCTCCTCTACTGTTCTCTCCTCTCATCTCTTCTCCTCTCCTCTCCTGTCCTCCTCCTATCCTCTCCTCCCCATCCTCCTCCTCTCCTCTCCTCTCTACTCCCCTGTCCTAGTCTCTTACTCTCCTTTCCTCATCTTTACCCTCCTCTCCTGTTCTCTCCTGTCCTCCTCCTATCCTATCCTCTCCTCCCCATCCTCTCCTCCCCATCCTCTCCTCTCCTCTCCTCCCCATCCTCTCCTCTCCTCTCCTCCCCATCCTCTCCTCTCCTCTCCTCCCCATCCTCCTCTCCATCCTCCTCCTCTCCTCTCCTCTCCATCCTCTCCTCTCCTCTCCTCTCCTCTCCTCTCCTCTCCTCTCCTCTCCTCTCCTCTCCTCTCCTCTCCTCCACATCCTCCTCCTCTCCTCTCCTCTCCTCTCCACCAGGCCCATCCCCAGTGGATCAGCTCGTTAGTCTCTCCTCTCCTCTCCCCTCCTCTCCGCTCCACCAGGCCCATCCCCAGTGGATCAGCTCGTTAGTCTCTCCTCTCCTCTCCTCTCCTCTCCTCTAATCTCCTCTCCTCTCCTCTCCTCTCCTCTCCTCTCCTCTCCTCTCCTCTCCTCTCCTCTCAACCAGGCCCATCCCCAGTGGATCAGCTCGTTAGTCTCTCCTCTCTATATTAACATAGAGGAATATTCCCCCTGTTAGTTTTCTATAATTCTATAACCTGTTATTACACTGACTTCCCCGTTCTTTAATGATGCTAATAATGCTGAGAGTTGATTGGTCAATGAGCGTATTCTCCTGCTCCGGTTGGTTTTAATCCAGGATACGGTTACCGTCCTGCCCAACCCTCTGATGACCCAGCTACCGTTAATTAAGAGTTAACAGAGTTAAACCCACGATGGAACCTAGTTGTTCCTCAGCCCCGCCTTCTCCTTGTTCCTCTGGAACGCCAGGCTGGATTGGTTTCACTGAGGTTGGTTGTTTGGCTGTGTAAATCATCACAGTAATGACTTTGTCATGATGACTCTCATCACAAATACAACGCCTTGGGCCATATTACATTGAATTAAATTGATGTATCAGATTCTTTGGAGTTGACATGTCAACATGGTGAAATCTAATATGTTATTTCTTTTGTTTGGATGCTCATATGAGTCATGAATCGAGCCTCATCATCAGAAATGTAAAGAAAACAAATAAGCACATCTTTTTGGATTTGTTTGATGAGTTTGTCCAAAGCCCTTGATCAGGGCCCTGTCTGCCTATCTGTTCTGTCTGACTATCTGTTCTGTCTGACTATCTGTTCTGTCTGCCTATCTGTCCTGTCTGACTATCTGTTCTGTCTGACTATCTGTTCTGTCTGACTATCTGTTCTGTCTGACTATCTGTCCTGTCTGACTATCTGTCCTGTCTGACTATCTGTCCTGTCTGACTATCTGTCCTGTCTGACTATCTGCCCTGTCTGACTATCTGCCCTGTCTGACTATCTGTCCTGTCTGACTATCTGCCCTGTCTGACTATCTGCCCTGTCTGACTATCTGCCCTGTCTGACTATCTGCCCTGTCTGACTATCTGTCCTGTCTGACTATCTGCCCTGTCTGACTATCTGCCCTGTCTGACTATCTGCCCTGTCTGACTATCCGCCCTGTCTGACTATCCGTCCTGTCTGACTATCCATCCGGTCTGACTATTCGTCCTGTCAGCCTATCCGTCCTGTCTGCCTATCCGTCCTGTCTGCCTATCCGTCCTGTCTGCCTATCCGTCCTGTCTGCCTATCCGTCCTGTCTGCCTATCCGTCCTGTCTGCCTATCCGTCCTGTCTGCCTATCCGTCCTGTCTGACTATCTGTTCTGTCTGCCTATCCGTCCTGTCTGCCTATCCGTCCTGTCTGCCTATCCGTCCTGTCTGACTATCTGTTCTGTCTGCCTATCCGTCCTGTCTGCCTATCCGTCCTGTCTGACTATCTGTTCTGTCTGACTATCTGTTCTGTCTGACTATCCGTCCTGTCTGACTATCCGTCCTGTCTGACTATCCGTCCTGTCTGACTATCTGTCCTGTCTGACTATCCTTCCCATCTGTTAGTGCTCCTCCAGTCTGATGGACCTCTTGGCTGTCTCTATCTAGTCATATGGCAGAACCCCAAATACACTCAGTCCTCTCAGCAGTGTCTTCATGGTAATGTAGTCATAAGTGGGTCATTTTGCCCTGCGAGTCACTTTGCATATGACAGCAGCTAAAACAGTAAAGCCTGGGAGGGTCCAGAATCATACTGATATATCTAGTGGAGGGGAGGGGCCAGTATCATACTGATATACTGTATCTAGTGGAGGGGAGGGTTCAGTATCATACTGATATATCTAGTGGAGGGGAGGGGCCAGTATCATACTGATATATCTAGTGGAGAGGAGGGTCCAGTATCGTACTGATATATCTAGTGGAGGGGAGGGGCCAGTATCATACTGATATATCTAGTGGAGGGGAGGGTCCAGTATCATACTGATATATCTAGTAGAGGGGAGGGTCCAGTATCATACTGATATATCTAGTGGAGGGGAGGGGCCAGTATCATACTGATATATCTAGTGGAGGGGAGGATCCAGTATCATACTGATATATCTAGTGGAGGGGAGGGGCCAGTATCATACTGATATATCTAGTGGAGGTGAGGGTCCAGTATCATACTGATATATCTAGTGGAGGGGAGGGGCCAGTATCATACTGATATATCTAGTGGAGGGGAGGATCCAGGATCATACTGATATATCTAGTGGAGGGGAGGGACCAGTATCATACTGATATATCTAGTGGAGGGGAGGGTCCAGTGTCATACTGATATATCTAGTGGAGGGGAGGGGCCTGTATCATACTGATATATCTAGTGGAGGGGAGGGGCCAGTATCATACTGATATATCTAGTGGAGGGGAGGGTCCAGTATCATACTGACATACTGTATCTAGTGGAGGGGCGGGTCCAGTATCATACTGATATATCTAGTGGAGGGGAGGGTTCAGTATCATACTGATATACTGTATCTAGTGGAGGGGAGGGTCCAGTATCATACTGATATATCTAGTGGAGGGGAGGGGCCAGTATCATACTGATATATCTAGTGGAGGGGAGGGTCCAGTATCATACTGATATATCTAGTGGAGGGGAGGGTTCAGTATCATACTGATATACTGTATCTAGTGGAGGGGAGGGTCCAGTATCATACTGATATATCTAGTGGAGGGGAGGGGCCAGTATCATACTGATATATCTAGTGGAGGGGAGGGTCCAGTATCATACTGATATATCTAGTGGAGGGGAGGGGCCAGTATCATACTGATATATCTAGTGGAGGGGAGGGTCCAGTATCATACTGATATACTGTATCTAGTGGAGGGGAGGGTCCAGTGTCATACTGATATATCTAGTGGAGGGGAGGGGCCAGTATCATACTGATATATCTAGTGGAGGGGAGGGACCAGTATCATACTGATATACTGTATCTAGTGGAGGGGAGGGACCAGTATCATACTGATATATCTAGTGGAGGGGAGGGTCCAGTATTATACTGATATATCTAGTGGAGGGGAGGGGCCAGTATCATACTGATATATCTAGTGGAGGGGAGGGTCCAGTATCATACTGATATATCTAGTGGAGGGGAGGGTCCAGTATCATACTGATATATCTAGTGGAGGGGAGGGTCCAGTATCATACTGATATATCTAGTGGAGGGGAGGGTCCAGTATCATACTGATATATCTAGTGGAGGGGAGGGGCCAGTATCATACTGATATATCTAGTGGAGGGGAGGGTCCAGTGTCATACTGATATATCTAGTGGAGGGGAGGGTCCAGTATCATACTGATATATCTAGTGGAGGGGAGGGGCCAGTATCATACTGATATATCTAGTGGAGGGGAGGGTCCAGTATCATACTGATACATCTAGTGGAGGGGAGAGGCCAGTATCATACTGATATATCTAGTGGAGGGGAGGGTCCAGTATCATACTGATATATCTAGTGGAGGGGACAGACAGCTAACACAGCCTGGGAGGGTCCAGTATCATACTGATATATCTAGTGGAGGGGAGGGTCCAGTATCATACTGATATATCTAGTGGAGGGGAGGGGCCAGTATCATACTGATATATCTAGTGGAGGGGAGGGACCAGTATCATACTGATATATCTAGTGGAGGGGAGGGATCAGTATCATACTGATATATCTAGTGGAGGGGAGGGTCCAGTATCATACTGATATATCTAGTGGAGGGGAGGGGCCAGTATCATACTGATATATCTAGTGGAGGGGAGGGGCCAGTATCATACTGATATATCTAGTGGAGGGGAGGTTCCAGTATCATACTGTCCCCTCCCCCATCTTCCTCTCCTCCAGTCTGTCTCCCCATGTCTCAGGATGTCTCGTTGTCATCTCCCCCATCTTCCTCTCCTCCAGTCTGTCTCCCCCCATCTTCCTCTCCTCCAGTCTGTCTCCCCCCATCTTCCTCTCCTCCAGTCTGTCTTCCCCATCTTCCTTTCCTCCAGTCTGTCTCCCCATGTCTCAGGATGTCTCGTAGTCGTCTCCCCCATCTTCCTCTCCTCCAGTCTGTCTCCCCATGTCTCAGGATGTCTCGTTGTCGTCTCCCCCATCTTCCTCTCCTCCAGTCTGTCTCCCCCCCATCTTCCTATCCTCCAGTCTGTCTCCCCCATCTTCCTCTCCTCCAGTCTGTCTCCCCCCATCTTCCTCTCCTCCAGTATGTCTCCCCATGCCTCAGGATGTCTCATTGTCGTCTCCCCTCATCTTCCTCTCCTCCAGTCTCTCTCCCCATGCCTCAGGATGTCTCGTTGTCGTCTCCCCCTATCTTCATCTGTCCTCATAGAGACATCCATCTGTCCTCATAGAGACATCCATCTGTCCTCATAGAGATATCCATCTGTCCTCACAGAGACATCCATCTGTCCTCACAGAGAGAGCCATCTGTCCTCATAGAGACATCCATCTGGAAGAGAGACCACAGATCTGTCCTCTGGGAGACAGGCTAGAGAGAGACCACAGATCTGTCCTCTGGGAGACAGGCTAGAGAGAGAGACCACAGATCTGTCCTCTGGGAGACAGGCTAGGGAGAGAGACCACAGATATGTCCTCTGGGAGACAGGCTAGGGAGAGAGACCACAGATCTGTCCTCTGGGAGACAGGCTAGAGAGAGAGACCACAGATCTGTCCTCTGGGAGACAGGCTAGGGAGAGAGACCACAGATATGTCCTCTGGTAGACAGGCTAGGGAGAGAGACCACAGATCTGTCCTCTGGGAGACAGGCTAGAGAGAGAGACCACAGATATGTCCTCTGGGAGAGAGACCACAGATCTGTCCTCTGGGAGACAGGCTAGGGATAGAGACCACAGATCTGTCCTCTGGGAGACAGGCTAGAGAGAGACCACAGATATGTCCTCTGGGAGACAGGCTAGGGAGAGAGACCACAGATCTGTCCTTTGGGAGACAGGCTAGGGAGAGAGACCACAGATCTGTCCTCTGGGAGACAGGCTAGAGAGAGAGACCACAGATCTGTCCTCTGGGAGACAGGCTAGGGAGAGAGACCACAGATCTGTCCTCTGGGAGACAGGCTAGGGATAGAGACCACAGATCTGTCCTCTGGGAGACAGGCTAGAGAGAGAGACCACAGATATGTCCTCTGGGAGACAGGCTAGGGAGAGAGACCACAGATCTGTCCTTTGGGAGACAGGCTAGGGAGAGAGACCACAGATATGTCCTCTGGGAGAGAGGCTAGAGAGAGAGACCACAGATATGTCCTCTGGGAGACAGGCTAGGGAGAGAGACCACAGATCTGTCCTCTGGGAGACAGGCTAGGGAGGGAGACCACAGATATGTCCACTGGGAGACAGGCTAGAGAGAGAGACCACAGATCTGTCCTCTGGGAGACAGGCTAGGGAGAGAGACCACAGATCTGTCCTCTGGGAGACAGGCTAGGGAGAGAGACCACAGATCTGTCCTCTGGGAGACAGGCTAGAGAGAGAGACCACAGATCTGTCCTCTGGGAGACAGGCTAGGGAGAGAGACCACAGATCTGTCCTCTGGGAGACAGGCTAGGGAGAGAGACCACAGATCTGTCCTCTGGGAGACAGGCTAGGGAGAGAGACCACAGATCTGTCCTCTGGGAGACAGGCTAGGGAGAGAGACCACAGATCTGTCCTCTGGGAGACAGGCTAGGGAGAGAGACCACAGATCTGTCCTCTGGGAGACAGGCTAGGGAGAGAGACCACAGATCTGTCCTCTGGGAGAGAGACCAGAATCTGTCACAGACCGTTTAAATTCACATACCAGACCAGATATATATTTTAGAACCAAATTAAATATGTTGTTAAAAACATATTGTGTGATTGTGGAAACATTACTTTCAATCTCATTTACATTCTTTCTGAGAAAAGTTGAAAGAGAAAGTTTAACCACGTTTCATATGAAATCATTGTTCAGCCATGTGACTGGTGCTTGGAGTTTGATTGGTCTTTATTATTGTCATGATAGAGGTAACAAAGCAGCTACACGCCAACGTCAATTCTCTGGGTCATATCTCCTAATACATCCTGCAGAGCAGGAGCTTTAATGGCCTCACAGACAGGCTGCCGTTTGGGCCGTAGCCTATTCCATATATAGTGCACTACGTTTAAACCAGAACCCTACGGGCACAGGTCAACAGAAGTGCACTACTTGGGGAATAGGCTGCTGTTTGGGACGAAGACACAGAGAGGAATGAGAGAGCAGGAAATGAATGTGACATCATCAGAGGAGACATTGAATACATTTCGCACCAGATGAAACCATTAGAAGGAGAAATATTGTCTGGCTGAATAAATGTTTTAAAGCTTTAATAGAATTGAACTAAAAATGCAATTACTGTAATCGCCCCTATTGAAGCATTAATAAAGATGCCTGCAGAAAGCACAGGAACGGACCCTATTCCCTATATAGTGCACTACCATGTGCCCTACACAGAACCCTATGAGTCCAAGTCAAAGTAGTGCACTAAAAATGAAATAGGGTGCTATTTATGGCAGAACCAGTAACAAGCCTGAACGACTGGCTGGGAATATTAGAAGAGGCAGAAAGAGACCGAGGGCAATATTTCACACACTCTCCATGTCAGATTATTGCCTTATTATTATTACTGCCTTATTATTATTGGACCATGCTGGTCATTTATGAACATTTGAACATCTTGGCCATGTTCTGTTATAATCTCCACCCGGCACAGCCAGAAGAGGACTGGCCACCCGACATAGACTGGTTCCTCTCTAGGTTTCTTCCTAGGTTTTGGCCTTTCTAGGGAGTTTTTCCTAGCCACCGTGCTTCTACACCTGCATTGCTTGCTGTTTGGGGTTTTAGGCTGGGTTTCTGTACAGCACTTTGAGATATCATCTGATGTACGAAGGGCTATATAAATAAATTTGATTTGATTTGATTTGAGATGATGGAGCGCTGTCTGCTTGGTTTCTGAGGTGCATAAATACAGCTACTGAGCTTCCTCTCTCTCAGAGCTAGGATGGGAAGGTTATTCACATCAGCTAGAGAGCTTCTTCTCTGTCAGAGCTTCTTCTCTCTCAGAGCTGGGATGGGAAGGTTATTCACATCAGCTAGAGAGCTTCTTCTCTCTCAGAGCTTCTTCTCTCTCAGAGCTGGGATGGGAAGGTTATTCACATCAGCTAGAGAGCTTCCTCTCTCTCAGAGCTTCTTCTCTCTCAGAGCTGGGATGGGAAGGTTATTCACATCAGCTAGAGAGCCTCCTCTCTCTCAGAGCTGGGATGGGAAGGTTATTCACATCAGCTAGAGAGCTTCCTCTCTCTCAGAGCTGGGATGGGAAGGTTATTCACATCAGCTTCTGAGCTTCTTCTCTCTCAGAGCTGGGATGGGAAGGTTACCAACAACATGTCTGGTAAATAACCAATAGGTGATAATGCTGGTAAATAACCAATAGGTGATAATGCTGGTAAATAACCAATAGGTGATAATGCTGGTAAATAACCAATAGGTGATAATGCAGGTAAATAACCAATAGGTGATAATGCTGGTAAATAACCAATAGGTGATCATGTTGGTAAATAACCAATAGGTGATAATGCAAGTAAATTTCTCGTTGTGGCTCAGCACTATCCAACATTGTGAATAGGGACAGACTGATGCATTTCTTGGTGTGGCTCAGCAGTATCCAACATTGTGAATAGGGACAGACTGATTCATTTCTCGGTGTGGCTCAGCACTATCCAACATTGTGAATAGGGACAGACTGATGCATTTCTCAGTGTGGCTCAGCACTATCCAACATTGTGAATAGGGACAGACTGATGCATTTCTTGGTGTGGCTCAGCAGTATCCAACATTGTGAATAGGGACAGACTGATGCATTTCTCGGTGTGGCTCAGCAGTATCCAACATTCACAGATACAAAAGACATCATCTTCTAACTCCTAAACCTGGACCCGTACAAATCAGCTGGGCCAGACAATCTGGACCCTCGCTTTCTAAAATTATCCGCCGCCATTGTTGCAACCCCTATTACCAGCCTGTTCAACCTCTCTTTCGTATCGTCCGAGATTCCTAAAGATTGGAAAGCTGCCGCGGTCATCCCCCTCTTCAAAGGGGGAGACACTCTAGACCCAAACTGTTACAGACCTATATCCATCCTGCCCTGCCTTTCTAAAGTCTTCGATAGCCAAGATAATAAACAGGTCACTGACCATTTTGGAATACAATCCGGTTTCCGAGCTGGTCACGGGTGCACCTCAGCCACACTCAAGGTACTAAAAGATATCAGAACCGCCATCGATAAAAGACAGTACTGTGCAGCCGTCTTCATCGACCTGGCCAAGGCTTTCGACTCTGTCAATCACGTATTCTTAATGGCAGACTCAACAGCCTTGGTTTCTCAAATGACTGCCTCGCCTGGTTCACCAACTACTTCGCAGATAGAGTTCAGTGTGTAAAATCGGAGGGCCTGTCGTCCGGACCTCTGGCAGTCTCTATGGAGGTACCACAGGGTTCAATTCTTGGGCCGACTCTTTTCTCTGTATATATCAATGATGTTGCTCTTGCTGCAGGTGATTCTCTGATCCACCTCTACGCAGACGACCCCATTCTGTATACTTCTGGCCCTTCTTTAGACACTGTTAACAATCCTCCAGGCAAGCTTCAATGCCATAAAACACTCATTCCGTGGCCTCCAACTGCTCTTAAACACTTAGCAAAACCAAATACATGCTTTTCAACCGTTCGCTGCCCACACACGCCGCCCGACTAGCATCACTACTCTGGACGGTTCTGACCTAGAATACGTGGACAACTACAAATACCTAGATGTCTGGCTAGACTGTAAACTCTCCTTCCAGACTCATATCAAACATCTCCAATCCAAAATCAAATCTAGAATCGGTTTTCTATTTCGCAACAAAGCCTCCTTCACTCACACCTCCAAACGAATTGGAGACTTACATTTCCCTCACTATCTTTAAACATCAGCTAACCAATCGCTGCAACTGTACATAGTCCATCTGTAAATAGCCCACCCAATCTACCTACCTCATCCCCATATTGTTTTCATTTACTTTGCTGCTCTTTTGCACACCAGTATTTCTACTTGCACATCATAATCTGCTCATCTATCACTCCAGTGTTAATCTGCTAAATTGTAATTACTTTGCTACTATGGCCTATTTATTGCCTACCTCCTCACGCCATTTGCACACACTGTATATAGACTTTCTTTCTTCTATTGTGTTATTGACTGTACCCTTGTTTACTCCATGTGTAACTCTGGGTTGTTGTTTCTGTCGCACTGCTTTGCTTTATCTTGGCCAGGTCGCAGTTGTAAATGAGAACTTGTTCTCAACTAGCCTACCTGGTTAAATAAAGGTGATATATATATATATTTATTTAATATTCTATGAATTTAAAGAACAGAACGTTTTACAGAATCGTTATTTATTTTATTTAGCTCATTTCCTCTTCCTATCATTTATCAAAACAATGACAATTAATTTGATAATAAGTGACATTATGTAAACTACAGGGAAACGTCAGTATTGAGGCGATGATGTGCTGAAATCCATCCAAGCTTTCCTTGTTTAATTCAAATCAAATCAAACTTTATTTGTCACATGCGCCGAATACAATAAGTGTAGACCTTTCTGTGAAATGCTTACTTACAAGCCCTTAACCAACAGTGCAGTTTAATAAGAGTTAAGAAAACATTTACCAAATTAACTGAAGTAAAAAATGATAACATAACAATAATGAGGCTATATACAGGGGGGTGCGGGACCGAGTCAGCGTGCGGGGGTCATTTGTACATGTACTGTAGGTGGGGGTGAAGTGACTATGCATAGATAATAAACACAGAGTAGCAGCAGTGTTAAAACAAAAGGGAGGGGGGGGGGGGGTTGTCAATGTAAATAGTCCGGTGGCCATTTGATGAATTGTTCAGCAGTCTTATGATGTGGGGTTAGAAGCTGTTAAGGAGCCTTTTGGACCCAGACTTGGTGCTCCGGTACCGCTTGCCCTGCGGTAGCAGAGAAAACAGTCTATGACTTAGGTGACTGGAGTCTCTGACAATTTTATGGGTTTTCCTCTGACACTGCCTATTATGGAGGTCCTGGATGGCAGGAAGCTTGGCCACGGTGATGTACTGAGCCGTTCACACTACCCTCTGTAGTGCCTTGTGGTCAGAGGCTGAGCAGTTGCTGTACCAGGCAGTGATGCAACCAGTCAGCTCTCGATGGTGAAGCTGTAGGACTTTTTGAGGTTCTGGTGACCCATGTAAAATCTTTCCAGTCTCCCGAGGGGGGAAAGGTGTTGTCGTGCCCTCTTCATGGCTGTCTTGGTGTGTTTGGACCATGATAGATCGTTGGTGATGTGGACACCAAGGAACTAAAAGCTCTCAACCTGCTCCACTACAACCCCACTACAGCACAGTCCCTGTGCAGTGCACTACTTCTGAAGGCCCTGGTCAAAACTAGTGCACTTCATAGGGAATAGGGTGTCATTTAGGGCACAGCCCACCACAGGTAATTAAATCTCCTCTAGCCCTGTTTTGAAGTAGTTTATCCAGTAATGATGTTTTGGTTCTCATTCATCTCCAATTAAAAACAGCTAAGAAGCACAGTGCAGTCTGATATAGCAGATAATACAGTATAATTCTCTGTGCTTCTCCTGCTCTCATGAATCGAGGGGAAAATACAATACAGTAGAAATCTCTGTGCTTCTCCTGCTCTCCTGTGAAGGGGGGAAATACAATACAGTAGAAATCTCTGTGCTTCTCCTGCTCCCCTGTGACGAGGGGAAAATACAATACAGTAGAAATCTCTGTGCTTCTCCTGCTCTCCTGTGACCAGGGGAAAATACAATACAGTAGAAATCTCTGTGCTTCTCCTGCTCTCCTGTGACGAGGGGAAAATACAATACAGTAGAAATCTCTGTGCTTCTCCTGCTCTCCTGTGACGAGGGGAAAATACAATACAGTAGAAATCTCTGTGCTTCTCCTGCTCTCCTGTGACGAGGGGAAATACAATACAGTAGATTTCTCTGTGCTTCTCCTGCTCTCCTGTGACGAGGGGAAATACAATACAGTAGAAATCTCTGTGCTTCTCCTGCTCTCCTGTGACGAGGGGAAATACAATACAGTAGAAATCTCTGTGCTTCTCCTGCGAAGGGGGAAAATGCAATACAGTAGAATTCTCTGTACTTCTCCTGCTCTCCTGTGACGAGGGGAAAATACAATACAGTAGAAATCTCTGTGCTTCTCCCGCTCTCCTGTGACGAGGGAAAATGCAATACAGTAGAAATCTCTGTGCTTCTCCTGCTCTCCTGTGAAGGGGGGAAAATACAATACAGTAGAAATCTCTGTGCTTCTCCTGCTCTCCTGTGACGAGGGGAAAATACAATACAGTAGAAATCTCTGTGCTTCTCCTGCTCTCCTGTGACGAGGGGAAAATACAATACAGTAGAAATCTCTGTGCTTCTCCTGCTCTCCTGTGAAGGGGGGAAATACAATACAGTAGAAATCTCTGTGCTTCTCCTGTGACCAGGGGAAAATACAATACAGTAGAAATCTCTGTGCTTCTCCTGCTCTCCTGTGACGAGGGGAAAATACAATACAGTAGAAATCTCTGTGCTTCTCCTGTGACCAGGGGAAAATACAATACAGTAGAAATCTCTGTGCTTCTCCTGCTCTCCTGTGACCAGGGGAAAATACAATACAGTAGAAATCTCTGTGCTTCTCCTGCTCTCCTGTGACGAGGGGAAAATACAATACAGTAGAAATCTCTGTGCTTCTCCTGCTCTCCTGTGACCAGGGGAAAATACAATACAGTAGAAATCTCTGTGCTTCTCCTGCTCTCCTGTGACGAGGGGAAAATACAATACAGTAGAAATCTCTGTGCTTCTCCTGCTCTCCTGTGACCAGGGGAAAATACAATACAGTAGAAATCTCTGTGCTTCTCCTGCTCTCCTGTGACGAGGGGAAAATACAATACAGTAGAAATCTCTGTGCTTCTCCTGCTCTCCTGTGAAGGGGGGAAATACAATACAGTAGAAATCTCTGTGCTTCTCCTGCTCTCCTGTGACGAGGGGAAATACAATACAGTAGATTTCTCTGTGCTTCTCCTGCTCTCCTGTGACGAGGGGAAATACAATACAGTAGAATTCTCTGTGCTTCTCCTGCTCTCCTGTGACGAGGGGAAATACAATACAGTAGAAATCTCTGTGCTTCTCCTGCTCTCCTGTGACGAGGGGAAAATACAATACAGTAGAAATCTCTGTGCTTCTCCTGCTCTCCTGTGACGAGGGGAAAATACAATACAGTGGAATGAATTCTCTTTGCTAAATGAGGGGACGCAGGTGCAGGGTGATGGACTTCTTTATTCATGAGGACCGGCTGGCCAAAAGAGAACAAGTTTAACGAGCTTTAGAATTACAATAGACACATTAACTCTTTAAAATAGCTATATTCTTCCAAACAACCGAGACGGGATGCTCGGGTGCTTCTAGTAAGTATAAGATTGAGGTAGATCAAAAGCTGGGTAGTTGTTACTATGCCTTCTCTAAATTTACCTTGGAGGGATATTTTTTGACATTACAAGCCGTATGGGTAGGAACATGCTTTCCACTACAACTTGATCTTGTTACAGAGCAGTTAGGTGTCCTAGAGTTATCATAGTGTTTAGTTCCCCCCCAACCCAACATACCAGCTTCAACCGGAGGAATGTGTCTCTGCAACTGAATGCCATTCAATTAAAGGGATATTATCACCCTGACGTTGACTCAGTCTAATTTCCTCCTACTCTGATGTAGAAACATTAGCAACTTATCCGGTTTTTAAACAGGAGCTTGGTAACGATTCCTAATGTCTCTCTCCTCCCACTCGTTTGCAACTAAATGAAAGACTTTGGTGGTTGATTTGCCTTCCAGTTCCTCCCACAAGTCTACAACACCATTAAGGAAGAACGTTGGGCCGGCTATTGTTTCCAATCAATTTTATTCCAAAGAAATGTGATCTCCCAAGCATCATTATGCAGTGGTAATAGAATCACACAAGGTACCTGCTGGAGGATACAATCATCTCCGCTCTGATTAAAAGTTAACTTGTCATCTTCTCCACACCAGGGTGGATTGATCAGCCTGGTAAACACAGAGACAGTTACAGAGCCTGTAGGTCAAAGGTGACACATTCATCTCCACCACATGTCATCAGGATCACCGTGTACATGTTCAGAATCTCTCTGGAGATGCATGTTGGGAAAAGACTACAGGAAGAGACTGATCCATTCAGTGGTTTAACTATCTGTTCTCTCTCTTCTCTGGAGATGGTATCCCTCTCCTCTCCTACTCCTCTCCTCTCCTACTCCTCTCCTACTCCCTCTCCTCTCCTCTCCTACTCCCTCTCCTCTCCTCTCCTCTCCTTTCCTCTCCTCTCCTCTCCTCTCCTACCCCCTCTCCTCTCCTACTCCCTCTCCTCTCCTACTCCCTCCCTCTCCTCTCCTACTCCCCTCCCTCTCCAACTTCTCTCCTCTCCTCTTCTACTCCTCTCCTACTCCTCTCCTCTCCCTCTTCCTCTCCTTCTCCTACTCCTCTCCTACTCATCTACTCATCTCCTCTCCCTCTTCCTCTCCTTCTCCTACTCCTCTCCTACTCATCTCCTCCTCTTCTTGTCTCCTCTCCTCCTCCTCTCCTGCTCTCATTCTCCTTCTCGTCTTCTCTCCTCTCCTCCTCCTCTACTGCTCGTCTCCTCTCCCCTACCCTCCTCCCATCATCTCCTGCACCTCTCCTCCTCTCCTGCTCCTGCCTTCTCCTCCTCTCCTACCCCTCCTCCTCTCACCTCCTGTCCATCCTCCTCCTCTTCTCTGTCTACTTGGCTCAACGCTGAGCAGCACAATGAACCGTAGGAGGCAGAGAGGAGGAGAGGAAGAGAGGAAGAGAGGAAGAGAGGAAGAGAGTTAAGAGAGTTAAGAGGAGCCTCTCCAGCTGTCGTTCAGGGGTCCTCTCTGATTTCAGGACACATAAACCCATCCTCATTATTCTCTCTGAAGAGGATTGTTTTTCCACAGAGCCTCTCGTCGGGGAATTTGGTTGTTCCATCCCTTCATCTGCGTCATTGATACATACAAGCTAAAATGTTTCCCATTCAACATCATTTCAGTCTGTTTTATATTGATTTCCAAACCAGCTGTTACGGTTTGATAACACACTCAACATGTATTCATCTAATTCACTTAGTATGTTGACTTAAACTATTAAGAAAAAAACTATGAATCATCATTACTATTGTTCAAACGTATATATTATTATTACATAAATATTTGTTTTATTACATTTATTTAAATATCCGTACAGTAATGCTGCCTTCCATAATCTCACGGAAATCCTATAAAAACTGATTTTTATGGGGGAACAACAGCGTAACCAAGGAGAAACAGTAGACTCGTGGTACAACCCACTCAAATGTTTTCAGCTTGTCCACGTGTCTTGCAGACAATCACACAGATCAACGCTGGTACAGTAGCTCTCCCCACGGTCTAATAATACTAGAACAGAGGATGAAAGGCAGGAAATACGTTTCTTTATCAGTGTTCGTATTGAAGCTTGTCAGATCAGCCCACGTAGGAAGGTCTTACGGTAGGAAGTCAGAATACTTCCACTCACGGGTTACACCTCAAATGGCTCCCTACTACCTACGTAGTGCACTACTTTCCACTGTGCACTATGGAGGGAATAGGGTGGGGATTCACCCACAGCGGTAGACTGCCAGATCACTCACTCACAGTGGGAGTTTGGCTACTGTCTTTGTTACTCTGGCTGTGTCCCAAAAGGCACCCCTATTCCCCCCTGGTCAAAAGTA
This sequence comes from Oncorhynchus mykiss, assembly GCF_057628025.1. Classification (NCBI taxonomy): domain Eukaryota; kingdom Metazoa; phylum Chordata; class Actinopteri; order Salmoniformes; family Salmonidae; genus Oncorhynchus; species Oncorhynchus mykiss. Next base: position 63,937,476 of record NC_143044.1, on the reverse strand, counting down.
GTGCACTATATAGGGAATAGGGTGCCATTTGGGCCACGTTAAGACCCTCTGTTCTACCATGTTAAGACCCTCTGTTCTACCACGTTATGACCCTCTGTTCTACCACGTTAAGACCCTCTGTTCTACCACGTTATGACCCTCTGTTCTACCATGTTAGACCCTCTGTTCTACCACGTTAAGACCCTCTGTTCTACCACGTTAAGACCCTCTGTTCTAGCACATTAAGGCCCTCTGTTCTGCCACGTTAAGACCCTCTGTTCTGCCACGTTAAGACCCTCTGTTCTGCCACGTTAAGACCCTCTGTTCTGCCACGTTATGACCCTCTATTCTACCACGTTAAGACCCTCTGTTCTGCCAAGTTAAGACCCTCTGTTCTTCCACGTTAAGACCCTCTGTTCTACAATGTTAAGACCCTCTGTTCTGCCACGTTAAGACCCTCTGTTCTACCACGTTAAGACCCTCTGTTCTAGCACATTAAGGCCCTCTGTTCTGCCACGTTAAGACCCTCTGTTCTGCCACGTTAAGACCCTCTGTTCTACAATGTTAAGACCCTCTGTTCTGAAACGTTAAGACCCTCTGTTCTAGCACATTAAGGCCCTCTGTTCTGCCACGTTAAGACCCCCACGTTAAGACCCTCTGTGCTGCCACGTTAAGGCCCTCTGTTCTACCACGTTAAGACCCTCTGTTCTACCACGTTAAGACCCTCTGTTCTACCACATTAAGCCCCTGGTTCTGCCATGTTAAGACCCTCTGTTCTTCCACGTTAAGACGCTCTGTTCTACCACGTTAAGACCCTCTGTTCTACCATGTTAAGACCCTCTGTTCTACCACGTTATGACCCTCTGTTCTACCACGTTAAGTCCCTCTGTTCTACCACGTTAAGTCCCTCTGTTCTACCACGTTAAGACCCTCTGTTCTACCACGTTAAGACCCTCTGTTCTACCACGTTAAGGCCCTCTGTTCTACCACGTTAAGGCCCTCTGTTCTACCACGTTAAGGCCCTCTGTTCTACCACGTTAAGACCCTCTGTTCGGCCACGTTAAGACCCTCTGTTCTACCACGTTAAGACCCTCTGTTCTACCATGTTAAGACTCTCAGTTCTACGATGTTAAGACCCTCTGTTCGGCCATGTTAAGACCCTCTGTTTGGCCATGTTAAGACCCTCTGTTCTACCACGTTAAGACCCTCTGTTCTACCACGTTAAGACCCTCTGTTCTACCACGTTAAGACCCTCTGTTCTACCACATTAAGCCCCTGGTTCTGCCATGTTAAGACCCTCTGTTCTTCCACGTTAAGACGCTCTGTTCTACCACGTTAAGACCCTCTGTTCTACCACGTTAAAACGCTCTGTTCTACCATGTTAAGACCCTCTGTTCTGCCATGTGAAGACCCTCTGATCTACCATGTTAAGACCCTCTGTTCTACCACGTTAAGACCCTCTGTTCTACCATGTTAAAACCCTCTGTTGTGCCACGTTAAGACCCTCTGTTCTGCCATGTTAAGACCCTCTGTTCTACCACGTTAAGACGCTCTGTTCTACCACGTTAAGACCCTCTGTTCTACCACGTTAAGACCCTCTGTTCTAGCACATTAAGGCCCTCTGTTCTGCCACGTTAAGACCCTCTGTTCTGCCACGTTAAGACCCTCTGTTCTGCCACGTTAAGACCCTCTGTTCTGCCACGTTATGACCCTCTATTCTACCACGTTAAGACCCTCTGTTCTGCCATGTTAAGACCCTCTGTTCTTCCACGTTAAGACCCTCTGTTCTACAATGTTAAGACCCTCTGTTCTGCCACGTTAAGACCCTCTGTTCTACCACGTTAAGACCCTCTGTTCTAGCACATTAAGGCCCTCTGTTCTGCCACGTTAAGACCCTCTGTTCTGCCACGTTAAGACCCTCTGTTCTACAATGTTAAGACCCTCTGTTCTGAAACGTTAAGACCCTCTGTTCTAGCACATTAAGGCCCTCTGTTCTGCCACGTTAAGACCCCCACGTTAAGACCCTCTGTGCTGCCACGTTAAGGCCCTCTGTTCTACCACGTTAAGACCCTCTGTTCTACCACGTTAAGACCCTCTGTTCTACCACATTAAGCCCCTGGTTCTGCCATGTTAAGACCCTCTGTTCTTCCACGTTAAGACGCTCTGTTCTACCACGTTAAGACCCTCTGTTCTACCATGTTAAGACCCTCTGTTCTACCACGTTATGACCCTCTGTTCTACCACGTTAAGTCCCTCTGTTCTACCACGTTAAGTCCCTCTGTTCTACCACGTTAAGACCCTCTGTTCTACCACGTTAAGACCCTCTGTTCTACCACGTTAAGGCCCTCTGTTCTACCACGTTAAGGCCCTCTGTTCTACCACGTTAAGTCCCTCTGTTCTACCACGTTAAGACCCTCTGTTCGGCCACGTTAAGACCCTCTGTTCTACCACGTTAAGACCCTCTGTTCTACCATGTTAAGACTCTCAGTTCTACGATGTTAAGACCCTCTGTTCGGCCATGTTAAGACCCTCTGTTCGGCCATGTTAAGACCCTCTGTTCTACCACGTTAAGACCCTCTGTTCTACCACGTTAAGACCCTCTGTTCTACCACGTTAAGACCCTCTGTTCTACCACATTAAGCCCCTGGTTCTGCCATGTTAAGACCCTCTGTTCTGCCATGTTAAGACCCTCTGTTCTTCCACGTTAAGACGCTCTGTTCTACCACGTTAAGTCCCTCTGTTCTACCACGTTAAAACGCTCTGTTCTACCATGTTAAGACCCTCTGTTCTACCACGTTAAAACGCTCTGTTCTACCATGTTAAGACCCTCTGTTCTACCACGTTAAGACCCTCTGTTCTACCATGTTAAAACCCTCTGTTGTGCCACGTTAAGACCCTCTGTTCTGCCATGTTAAGACCCTCTGTTCTACCACGTTAAGACGCTCTGTTCTACCACGTTAAGACCCTCTGTTCTGCCATGTTAAGACCCTCTGTTCTACCACGTTAAGACGCTCTGTTCTACCATGTTAAGATCCTCTGTTCTGCCACGTTAAGACACTCTGTTCTGCCACGTTAAGACCCTCTGTTCTGCCACGTTAAGACCCCCACGTTAAGACCCTCTGTTCTAACACGTTAAGACCCTCTGTTCTACCACGTTAAGACCCTCTGTTCTACCACATTAAGACCCCCACGTTAAGACCCTCTGTTCTGCCACGCTAAGACCCTCTGTTCTACCACGTTAAGACCCCCACGTTAAGACCCTCTGTTCTGCCACGCTAAGACCCTCTGTTCTACCACGTTAAGACCCCCACGTTAAGACCCTCTGTTCTGCCACATTAAGACCCTCTGTTCGGCAATGTTAAGACCCTCTGTTCTACCACGTTAAGACCCTCTGTTCTACCATGTTAAGACTCTCTGTTCTACGATGTTAAGACCCTCTGTTCGGCCATGTTAAGACCCTCTGTTCGGCCATGTTAAGACCCTCTGTTCTACCACGTTAAGACCCTCTGTTCTACCACGTTAAGACCCTCTGTTCTACCACATTAAGCCCCTGGTTCTGCCATGTTAAGACCCTCTGTTCTTCCACGTTAAGACGCTCTGTTCTACCACGTTAAGACCCTCTGTTCTACCACGTTAAAACGCTCTGTTCTACCATGTTAAGACCCTCTGTTCTGCCATGTGAAGACCCTCTGATCTACCATGTTAAGACCCTCTGTTCTACCACGTTAAGACCCTCTGTTCTACCATGTTAAAACCCTCTGTTGTGCCACGTTAAGACCCTCTGTTCTGCCATGTTAAGACCCTCTGTTCTACCACGTTAAGACGCTCTGTTCTACCACGTTAAGACCCTCTGTTCTGCCATGTTAAGACCCTCTGTTCTACCACGTTAAGACGCTCTGTTCTACCATGTTAAGACCCTCTGTTCTGCCACGTTAAGACACTCTGTTCTGCCACGTTAAGACCCTCTGTTCTGCCACGTTAAGACCCCCACGTTAAGACCCTCTGTTCTAACACGTTAAGACCCTCTGTTCTACCACGTTAAGACCCTCTGTTCTACCACATTAAGACCCCCACGTTAAGACCCTCTGTTCTGCCACGCTAAGACCCTCTGTTCTACCACGTTAAGACCCTCTTTTCTGCCACGCTAAGACCCTCTGTTCTACGACGTTAAGACCCCCACGTTAAGACCCTCTGTTCTGCCACATTAAGACCCTCTGTTCGGCCATGTTAAGACCCTCTGTTCTACCACGTTAAGACCCTCTGTTCTACCATGTTAAGACTCTCTGTTCTACGATGTTAAGACCCTCTGGTCGGCCATGTTAAGACCCTCTGTTCGGCCATGTTAAGACCCTCTGTTCTACCACGTTAAGACCCTCTGTTCTACCACGTTAAGACCCTCTGTTCTACCACATTAAGCCCCTGGTTCTGCCATGTTAAGACCCTCTGTTCTTCCACGTTAAGACGCTCTGTTCTACCACGTTAAGACCCTCTGTTCTACCACGTTAAGACGCTCTGTTCTACCATGTTAAGACCCTCTGTTCTGCCATGTGAAGACCCTCTGATCTACCATGTTAAGACCCTCTGTTCTACCACGTTAAGACCCTCTGTTCTACCATGTTAAAACCCTCTGTTGTGCCACGTTAAGACCCTCTGTTCTGCCATGTTAAGACCCTCTGTTCTACCACGTTAAGACGCTCTGTTCTACCACGTTAAGACCCTCTGTTCTGCCATGTTAAGACCCTCTGTTCTACCACGTTAAGACGCTCTGTTCTACCATGTTAAGACCCTCTGTTCTGCCACGTTAAGACACTCTGTTCTACCATGTTAAAACCCTCTGTTCTACCACGTTATGACCCTCTGTTCTACCATGTTAAGACCCTCTGTTCTGCCACGTTAAGACACTCTGTTCTGCCACGTTAAGACCCTCTGTTCTGCCACGTTAAGAACCCCACGTTAAGACCCTCTGTTCTAACACGTTAAGACCCTCTGTTCTACCACGTTAAGACCCTCTGTTCTACCACATTAAGACCCCCACGTTAAGACCCTCTGTTCTGCCACGCTAAGACCCTCTGTTCTACCACGTTAAGACCCCCACGTTAAGACCCTCTGTTCTGCCACGCTAAGACCCTCTGTTCTACGACGTTAAGACCCCCACGTTAAGACCCTCTGTTCTGCCACGTTAAGACCCCCACGTTAAGACCCTCTGTTCTACCACGTTAAGACCCTCTGTTCTACCATGTTAAGACCCTCTGTTCTACCACGTTAAGACCCTCTGTTCTACCACGTTAAGACCCTCTGTTCTGCCATGTTAAGACCCTCTGTTCTACCACGTTAACACGCTCTGTTCTACCATGTTAAGACCCTCTGTTCTGCCACGTTAAGACACTCTGTTCTGCCACGTTAAGACCCTCTGTTCTGCCACGTTAAGACCCCCACGTTAAGACCCTCTGTTCTAACACGTTAAGACCCTCTGTTCTACCACGTTAAGACCCTCTGTTCTACCACATTAAGACCCCCACGTTAAGACCCTCTGTTCTGCCACGCTAAGACCCTCTGTTCTACCACGTTAAGACCCTCTGTTCTGCCACGCTAAGACCCTCTGTTCTACGACGTTAAGACCCCCACGTTAAGACCCTCTGTTCTGCCACATTAAGACCCTCTGTTCGGCCATGTTAAGACCCTCTGTTCTACCACGTTAAGACCCTCTGTTCTACCATGTTAAGACTCTCTGTTCTACGATGTTAAGACCCTCTGGTCGGCCATGTTAAGACCCTCTGTTCGGCCATGTTAAGACCCTCTGTTCTACCACGTTAAGACCCTCTGTTCTACCACGTTAAGACCCTCTGTTCTACCACATTAAGCCCCTGGTTCTGCCATGTTAAGACCCTCTGTTCTTCCACGTTAAGACGCTCTGTTCTACCACGTTAAGACCCTCTGTTCTACCACGTTAAGACGCTCTGTTCTACCATGTTAAGACCCTCTGTTCTGCCATGTGAAGACCCTCTGATCTACCATGTTAAGACCCTCTGTTCTACCACGTTAAGACCCTCTGTTCTACCATGTTAAAACCCTCTGTTGTGCCACGTTAAGACCCTCTGTTCTGCCATGTTAAGACCCTCTGTTCTACCACGTTAAGACGCTCTGTTCTACCACGTTAAGACCCTCTGTTCTGCCATGTTAAGACCCTCTGTTCTACCACGTTAAGACGCTCTGTTCTACCATGTTAAGACCCTCTGTTCTACCACGTTAAGACCCTCTGTTCTAGCACATTAAGGCCCTCTGTTCTGCCACGTTAAGACCCTCTGTTCTGCCACGTTAAGACCCTCTGTTCTGCCACGTTAAGACCCTCTGTTCTGCCACGTTATGACCCTCTATTCTACCACGTTAAGACCCTCTGTTCTGCCATGTTAAGACCCTCTGTTCTTCCACGTTAAGACCCTCTGTTCTACAATGTTAAGACCCTCTGTTCTGCCACGTTAAGACCCTCTGTTCTACCACGTTAAGACCCTCTGTTCTAGCACATTAAGGCCCTCTGTTCTGCCATGTTAAGACCCTCTGTTCTGCCACGTTAAGACCCTCTGTTCTACAATGTTAAGACCCTCTGTTCTGAAACGTTAAGACCCTCTGTTCTAGCACATTAAGGCCCTCTGTTCTGCCACGTTAAGACCCCCACGTTAAGACCCTCTGTGCTGCCACGTTAAGGCCCTCTGTTCTACCACGTTAAGACCCTCTGTTCTACCACGTTAAGACCCTCTGTTCTACCACATTAAGCCCCTGGTTCTGCCATGTTAAGACCCTCTGTTCTTCCACGTTAAGACGCTCTGTTCTACCACGTTAAGACCCTCTGTTCTACCATGTTAAGACCCTCTGTTCTACCACGTTATGACCCTCTGTTCTACCACGTTAAGTCCCTCTGTTCTACCACGTTAAGTCCCTCTGTTCTACCACGTTAAGACCCTCTGTTCTACCACGTTAAGACCCTCTGTTCTACCACGTTAAGGCCCTCTGTTCTACCACGTTAAGGCCCTCTGTTCTACCACGTTAAGGCCCTCTGTTCTACCACGTTAAGACCCTCTGTTCGGCCACGTTAAGACCCTCTGTTCTACCACGTTAAGACCCTCTGTTCTACCATGTTAAGACTCTCAGTTCTACGATGTTAAGACCCTCTGTTCGGCCATGTTAAGACCCTCTGTTTGGCCATGTTAAGACCCTCTGTTCTACCACGTTAAGACCCTCTGTTCTACCACGTTAAGACCCTCTGTTCTACCACGTTAAGACCCTCTGTTCTACCACATTAAGCCCCTGGTTCTGCCATGTTAAGACCCTCTGTTCTTCCACGTTAAGACGCTCTGTTCTACCACGTTAAGACCCTCTGTTCTACCACGTTAAAACGCTCTGTTCTACCATGTTAAGACCCTCTGTTCTGCCATGTGAAGACCCTCTGATCTACCATGTTAAGACCCTCTGTTCTACCACGTTAAGACCCTCTGTTCTACCATGTTAAAACCCTCTGTTGTGCCACGTTAAGACCCTCTGTTCTGCCATGTTAAGACCCTCTGTTCTACCACGTTAAGACGCTCTGTTCTACCACGTTAAGACCCTCTGTTCTACCACGTTAAGACCCTCTGTTCTAGCACATTAAGGCCCTCTGTTCTGCCACGTTAAGACCCTCTGTTCTGCCACGTTAAGACCCTCTGTTCTGCCACGTTAAGACCCTCTGTTCTGCCACGTTATGACCCTCTATTCTACCACGTTAAGACCCTCTGTTCTGCCATGTTAAGACCCTCTGTTCTTCCACGTTAAGACCCTCTGTTCTACAATGTTAAGACCCTCTGTTCTGCCACGTTAAGACCCTCTGTTCTACCACGTTAAGACCCTCTGTTCTAGCACATTAAGGCCCTCTGTTCTGCCACGTTAAGACCCTCTGTTCTGCCACGTTAAGACCCTCTGTTCTACAATGTTAAGACCCTCTGTTCTGAAACGTTAAGACCCTCTGTTCTAGCACATTAAGGCCCTCTGTTCTGCCACGTTAAGACCCCCACGTTAAGACCCTCTGTGCTGCCACGTTAAGGCCCTCTGTTCTACCACGTTAAGACCCTCTGTTCTACCACGTTAAGACCCTCTGTTCTACCACATTAAGCCCCTGGTTCTGCCATGTTAAGACCCTCTGTTCTTCCACGTTAAGACGCTCTGTTCTACCACGTTAAGACCCTCTGTTCTACCATGTTAAGACCCTCTGTTCTACCACGTTATGACCCTCTGTTCTACCACGTTAAGTCCCTCTGTTCTACCACGTTAAGTCCCTCTGTTCTACCACGTTAAGACCCTCTGTTCTACCACGTTAAGACCCTCTGTTCTACCACGTTAAGGCCCTCTGTTCTACCACGTTAAGGCCCTCTGTTCTACCACGTTAAGTCCCTCTGTTCTACCACGTTAAGACCCTCTGTTCGGCCACGTTAAGACCCTCTGTTCTACCACGTTAAGACCCTCTGTTCTACCATGTTAAGACTCTCAGTTCTACGATGTTAAGACCCTCTGTTCGGCCATGTTAAGACCCTCTGTTCGCCATGTTAAGACCCTCTGTTCTACCACGTTAAGACCCTCTGTTCTACCACGTTAAGACCCTCTGTTCTACCACGTTAAGACCCTCTGTTCTACCACATTAAGCCCCTGGTTCTGCCATGTTAAGACCCTCTGTTCTGCCATGTTAAGACCCTCTGTTCTTCCACGTTAAGACGCTCTGTTCTACCACGTTAAGTCCCTCTGTTCTACCACGTTAAAACGCTCTGTTCTACCATGTTAAGACCCTCTGTTCTACCACGTTAAAACGCTCTGTTCTACCATGTTAAGACCCTCTGTTCTACCACGTTAAGACCCTCTGTTCTACCATGTTAAAACCCTCTGTTGTGCCACGTTAAGACCCTCTGTTCTGCCATGTTAAGACCCTCTGTTCTACCACGTTAAGACGCTCTGTTCTACCACGTTAAGACCCTCTGTTCTGCCATGTTAAGACCCTCTGTTCTACCACGTTAAGACGCTCTGTTCTACCATGTTAAGATCCTCTGTTCTGCCACGTTAAGACACTCTGTTCTGCCACGTTAAGACCCTCTGTTCTGCCACGTTAAGACCCCCACGTTAAGACCCTCTGTTCTAACACGTTAAGACCCTCTGTTCTACCACGTTAAGACCCTCTGTTCTACCACATTAAGACCCCCACGTTAAGACCCTCTGTTCTGCCACGCTAAGACCCTCTGTTCTACCACGTTAAGACCCCCACGTTAAGACCCTCTGTTCTGCCACGCTAAGACCCTCTGTTCTACCACGTTAAGACCCCCACGTTAAGACCCTCTGTTCTGCCACATTAAGACCCTCTGTTCGGCCATGTTAAGACCCTCTGTTCTACCACGTTAAGACCCTCTGTTCTACCATGTTAAGACTCTCTGTTCTACGATGTTAAGACCCTCTGTTCGGCCATGTTAAGACCCTCTGTTCGGCCATGTTAAGACCCTCTGTTCTACCACGTTAAGACCCTCTGTTCTACCACGTTAAGACCCTCTGTTCTACCACATTAAGCCCCTGGTTCTGCCATGTTAAGACCCTCTGTTCTTCCACGTTAAGACGCTCTGTTCTACCACGTTAAGACCCTCTGTTCTACCACGTTAAAACGCTCTGTTCTACCATGTTAAGACCCTCTGTTCTGCCATGTGAAGACCCTCTGATCTACCATGTTAAGACCCTCTGTTCTACCACGTTAAGACCCTCTGTTCTACCATGTTAAAACCCTCTGTTGTGCCACGTTAAGACCCTCTGTTCTGCCATGTTAAGACCCTCTGTTCTACCACGTTAAGACGCTCTGTTCTACCACGTTAAGACCCTCTGTTCTGCCATGTTAAGACCCTCTGTTCTACCACGTTAAGACGCTCTGTTCTACCATGTTAAGACCCTCTGTTCTGCCACGTTAAGACACTCTGTTCTGCCACGTTAAGACCCTCTGTTCTGCCACGTTAAGACCCCCACGTTAAGACCCTCTGTTCTAACACGTTAAGACCCTCTGTTCTACCACGTTAAGACCCTCTGTTCTACCACATTAAGACCCCCACGTTAAGACCCTCTGTTCTGCCACGCTAAGACCCTCTGTTCTACCACGTTAAGACCCTCTGTTCTGCCACGCTAAGACCCTCTGTTCTACGACGTTAAGACCCCCACGTTAAGACCCTCTGTTCTGCCACATTAAGACCCTCTGTTCGGCCATGTTAAGACCCTCTGTTCTACCACGTTAAGACCCTCTGTTCTACCATGTTAAGACTCTCTGTTCTACGATGTTAAGACCCTCTGGTCGGCCATGTTAAGACCCTCTGTTCGGCCATGTTAAGACCCTCTGTTCTACCACGTTAAGACCCTCTGTTCTACCACGTTAAGACCCTCTGTTCTACCACATTAAGCCCCTGGTTCTGCCATGTTAAGACCCTCTGTTCTTCCACGTTAAGACGCTCTGTTCTACCACGTTAAGACCCTCTGTTCTACCACGTTAAGACGCTCTGTTCTACCATGTTAAGACCCTCTGTTCTGCCATGTGAAGACCCTCTGATCTACCATGTTAAGACCCTCTGTTCTACCACGTTAAGACCCTCTGTTCTACCATGTTAAAACCCTCTGTTGTGCCACGTTAAGACCCTCTGTTCTGCCATGTTAAGACCCTCTGTTCTACCACGTTAAGACGCTCTGTTCTACCACGTTAAGACCCTCTGTTCTGCCATGTTAAGACCCTCTGTTCTACCACGTTAAGACGCTCTGTTCTACCATGTTAAGACCCTCTGTTCTGCCACGTTAAGACACTCTGTTCTACCATGTTAAAACCCTCTGTTCTACCACGTTATGACCCTCTGTTCTACCATGTTAAGACCCTCTGTTCTGCCACGTTAAGACACTCTGTTCTGCCACGTTAAGACCCTCTGTTCTGCCACGTTAAGAACCCCACGTTAAGACCCTCTGTTCTAACACGTTAAGACCCTCTGTTCTACCACGTTAAGACCCTCTGTTCTACCACATTAAGACCCCCACGTTAAGACCCTCTGTTCTGCCACGCTAAGACCCTCTGTTCTACCACGTTAAGACCCCCACGTTAAGACCCTCTGTTCTGCCACGCTAAGACCCTCTGTTCTACGACGTTAAGACCCCCACGTTAAGACCCTCTGTTCTGCCACGTTAAGACCCCCACGTTAAGACCCTCTGTTCTACCACGTTAAGACCCTCTGTTCTACCATGTTAAGACCCTCTGTTCTACCACGTTAAGACCCTCTGTTCTACCACGTTAAGACCCTCTGTTCTGCCATGTTAAGACCCTCTGTTCTACCACGTTAACACGCTCTGTTCTACCATGTTAAGACCCTCTGTTCTGCCACGTTAAGACACTCTGTTCTGCCACGTTAAGACCCTCTGTTCTGCCACGTTAAGACCCCCACGTTAAGACCCTCTGTTCTAACACGTTAAGACCCTCTGTTCTACCACGTTAAGACCCTCTGTTCTACCACATTAAGACCCCCACGTTAAGACCCTCTGTTCTGCCACGCTAAGACCCTCTGTTCTACCACGTTAAGACCCTCTGTTCTGCCACGCTAAGACCCTCTGTTCTACGACGTTAAGACCCCCACGTTAAGACCCTCTGTTCTGCCACATTAAGACCCTCTGTTCGGCCATGTTAAGACCCTCTGTTCTACCACGTTAAGACCCTCTGTTCTACCATGTTAAGACTCTCTGTTCTACGATGTTAAGACCCTCTGGTCGGCCATGTTAAGACCCTCTGTTCGGCCATGTTAAGACCCTCTGTTCTACCACGTTAAGACCCTCTGTTCTACCACGTTAAGACCCTCTGTTCTACCACATTAAGCCCCTGGTTCTGCCATGTTAAGACCCTCTGTTCTTCCACGTTAAGACGCTCTGTTCTACCACGTTAAGACCCTCTGTTCTACCACGTTAAGACGCTCTGTTCTACCATGTTAAGACCCTCTGTTCTGCCATGTGAAGACCCTCTGATCTACCATGTTAAGACCCTCTGTTCTACCACGTTAAGACCCTCTGTTCTACCATGTTAAAACCCTCTGTTGTGCCACGTTAAGACCCTCTGTTCTGCCATGTTAAGACCCTCTGTTCTACCACGTTAAGACGCTCTGTTCTACCACGTTAAGACCCTCTGTTCTGCCATGTTAAGACCCTCTGTTCTACCACGTTAAGACGCTCTGTTCTACCATGTTAAGACCCTCTGTTCTGCCACGTTAAGACACTCTGTTCTACCATGTTAAAACCCTCTGTTCTACCACGTTATGACCCTCTGTTCTACCATGTTAAGACCCTCTGTTCTGCCACGTTAAGACACTCTGTTCTGCCACGTTAATACCCTCTGTTCTGCCACGTTAAGAACCCCACGTTAAGACCCTCTGTTCTAACACGTTAAGACCCTCTGTTCTACCACGTTAAGACCCTCTGTTCTACCACATTAAGACCCCCACGTTAAGACCCTCTGTTCTGCCACGCTAAGACCCTCTGTTCTACCACGTTAAGACCCCCACGTTAAGACCCTCTGTTCTGCCACGCTAAGACCCTCTGTTCTACGACGTTAAGACCCCCACGTTAAGACCCTCTGTTCTGCCACGTTAAGACCCCCACGTTAAGACCCTCTGTTCTACCACGTTAAGACCCTCTGTTCTACCATGTTAAGACCCTCTGTTCTACCACGTTAAGACCCTCTGTTCTACCACGTTAAGACCCTATGTTCTACCATGTTAAGACCCTCTGTTCTACCACGTTAAGATCCTTTGTTCTACCATGTTAAGGCCCTCTGTTCTACCACGTTAAGACTCTCTGTTCTGCCACGTTAAGACCCTCTGTTCTGCCACGTTAAGACCCTCTGTTCTACCATGTTAAGACCCTCTGTTCTGCCACGTTATCACCCCCACGTTAAGACCCTCTGTTCTGCCGCGTTAAGACCCCCACGTTAAGACCCTCTGTTCTGCCACGTTAAGACCCCAACGTTAAGACCCTCTGTTCTGCCACGTTAAGACCCCCACGTTAAGACCCTCTGTTCTGTCATGTTAAGACCCTCTGTTCTGCCACGACAAGACCCCCACATTAAGACCCTCTGTTCTGACGCGTTAAGACCCCCACGTTAAGACCCTCTGTCCTGCCACGTTAAGACCACCACGTTATGACCCTCTGTTCTACCACGTTAAAACCCTCTGTTGTGCCACGTTATGACCCTCTGTTCTACCACGTTAAGACCCTCTGTTCTACCACGTTAAGACCCTCTGTTCTGCCACGTTAAGTCCCTCTGTTCTACCACGTTAAGACCCTCTGTTCTACCACGTTAAGACCCTCTGTTATACCACGTTAAGTCCCTCTGTTCTACCACGTTAAGACCCTCTGTTCTACCACGTTAAGACCCTCTGTTCTACCACGTTAAGACCCTATGTTCTACCATGTTAAGACCCTCTGTTCTGCCACGTTAAGATCCTTTGTTCTACCATGTTAAGGCCCTCTGTTCTACCACGTTAAGACCCTCTGTTCTGCCACGTTAAGACCCTCTGTTCTGCCACGTTAAGACCCTCTGTTCTACCATGTTAAGACCCTCTGTTCTGCCACGTTATCACCCCCACGTTAAGACCATCTGTTCTGCCGCGTTAAGACCCCCACGTTAAGACCCTCTGTTCTGCCACGTTAAGACCCCCACGCTAAGACCATCTGTTCTGCCACGTTAAGACCTTCTGTTCTGCCACGTTAAGACCCCCACGTTAAGAACCTCTGTTCTGCCATGTTAAGACCCCCACGTTAAGAACCTCTGTTCTGCCATGTTAAGACCCCCACGTTAAGACCTTCTATTCTGCCACGTTAAGACCCCCACGTTAAGACCCTCTGTTCTGCCATGTTAAGACCCCCACTTTAAGACCCTCTGTCCTGCCACGTTAAGACCCCCACGTTAAGACCCTCTGTTCTGCCATGTTAAGACCCCAAGTTAAGACCCACTGTTCTGCCACGTTAAGACCCCCACGTTAAGACCCTTGTTTCTACCACGGTAAGACCACTCGTTAATACCCTCTGTTCTGCCGAGCTAAGACCTTCTGTTCTGCCACGTTAAGACCCTCTGTTCTGCCACGTTAAGACCCCCACGTTAATACCCTCTGTTCTGCCACGTTAAGACCCTCACGTTAATACCCTCTGTTCTGCCACGCTAAGACCTTCTGTTCTGTCACGCTAAGACCCCTACGTTAAGTCCCTCTGTTCTGCCACATTAAGGCCCTCTGTTCTACCACGTTAAGACCCTCTGTTCTAGCACATTAAGGCCCTCTGTTCTGCCACGTTAAGACCCTCTGTTCTGCCAAGTTAAGACCCTCTGTTCTTCCACGTTAAGACCCTCTGTTCTACAATGTTAAGTTCCTCTGTTCTGCCACGTTAAGACCCCCACGTTGAGACCCTCTGTTCTGCCACGTTAAGTCCCTCTGTTCTGCCACGTTAAGGCCCTCTGTTCTGCCACGTTAAGGCCCTCTGTTCTGCCACGTTAAGGCCCTCTGTTCTACCACGTTAAGTCCCTCTGTTCTGCCACATTAAGGACCCCACGTTAAGATCCTCTGTTCTACCACGTTAAGACCCTCTGTTCTGTCACGTTAAGACCTTCTGTTCTGCCATGTTAAGACCCTCTGTTCTACCATGTTAAGACCCTCTGTTCTACCATGTTAAGACTCTCTGTTCTGCCACATTAAGACCCTCTGTTCTACCATGTTAAGACCCTCTGTTCTACCATGTTAAGACCCTCTGTTCGGCCATGTTAAGACCCTCTGTTCTACCATGTTAAGACCCTCTGTTCGGCCATGTTAAGACCCTCTGTTCTACCATGTTAAGACCCTCTGTTCGGCCATGTTAACCTGTCTACGATACTGGTTCCCAATTGGGAATCAACCCTCCCACGTGCAGCTGAAACGGTGGCGTTCTACCACGTTAAGAACCCCACGTTAAGACCCTCTGTTCTAACACGTTAAGACCCTCTGTTCTACCACGTTAAGACCCTCTGTTCTACCACATTAAGACCCCCACGTTAAGACCCTCTGTTCTGCCACGCTAAGACCCTCTGTTCTACCACGTTAAGACCCCCACGTTAAGACCCTCTGTTCTGCCACGCTAAGACCCTCTGTTCTACGACGTTAAGACCCCCACGTTAAGACCCTCTGTTCTGCCACGTTAAGACCCCCACGTTAAGACCCTCTGTTCTACCACGTTAAGACCCTCTGTTCTACCATGTTAAGACCCTCTGTTCTACCACGTTAAGACCCTCTGTTCTACCACGTTAAGACCCTATGTTCTACCATGTTAAGACCCTCTGTTCTACCACGTTAAGATCCTTTGTTCTACCATGTTAAGGCCCTCTGTTCTACCACGTTAAGACTCTCTGTTCTGCCACGTTAAGACCCTCTGTTCTGCCACGTTAAGACCCTCTGTTCTACCATGTTAAGACCCTCTGTTCTGCCACGTTATCACCCCCACGTTAAGACCCTCTGTTCTGCCGCGTTAAGACCCCCACGTTAAGACCCTCTGTTCTGCCACGTTAAGACCCCAACGTTAAGACCCTCTGTTCTGCCACGTTAAGACCCCCACGTTAAGACCCTCTGTTCTGTCATGTTAAGACCCTCTGTTCTGCCACGACAAGACCCCCACATTAAGACCCTCTGTTCTGACGCGTTAAGACCCCCACGTTAAGACCCTCTGTCCTGCCACGTTAAGACCACCACGTTATGACCCTCTGTTCTACCACGTTAAAACCCTCTGTTGTGCCACGTTATGACCCTCTGTTCTACCACGTTAAGACCCTCTGTTCTACCACGTTAAGACCCTCTGTTCTGCCACGTTAAGTCCCTCTGTTCTACCACGTTAAGACCCTCTGTTCTACCACGTTAAGACCCTCTGTTATACCACGTTAAGTCCCTCTGTTCTACCACGTTAAGACCCTCTGTTCTACCACGTTAAGACCCTCTGTTCTACCACGTTAAGACCCTATGTTCTACCATGTTAAGACCCTCTGTTCTGCCACGTTAAGATCCTTTGTTCTACCATGTTAAGGCCCTCTGTTCTACCACGTTAAGACCCTCTGTTCTGCCACGTTAAGACCCTCTGTTCTGCCACGTTAAGACCCTCTGTTCTACCATGTTAAGACCCTCTGTTCTGCCACGTTATCACCCCCACGTTAAGACCATCTGTTCTGCCGCGTTAAGACCCCCACGTTAAGACCCTCTGTTCTGCCACGTTAAGACCCCCACGCTAAGACCATCTGTTCTGCCACGTTAAGACCTTCTGTTCTGCCACGTTAAGACCCCCACGTTAAGAACCTCTGTTCTGCCATGTTAAGACCCCCACGTTAAGAACCTCTGTTCTGCCATGTTAAGACCCCCACGTTAAGACCTTCTATTCTGCCACGTTAAGACCCCCACGTTAAGACCCTCTGTTCTGCCATGTTAAGACCCCCACTTTAAGACCCTCTGTCCTGCCACGTTAAGACCCCCACGTTAAGACCCTCTGTTCTGCCATGTTAAGACCCCAAGTTAAGACCCACTGTTCTGCCACGTTAAGACCCCCACGTTAAGACCCTTGTTTCTACCACGGTAAGACCACTCGTTAATACCCTCTGTTCTGCCGAGCTAAGACCTTCTGTTCTGCCACGTTAAGACCCTCTGTTCTGCCACGTTAAGACCCCCACGTTAATACCCTCTGTTCTGCCACGTTAAGACCCTCACGTTAATACCCTCTGTTCTGCCACGCTAAGACCTTCTGTTCTGCCACGCTAAGACCCCTACGTTAAGTCCCTCTGTTCTGCCACATTAAGGCCCTCTGTTCTACCACGTGAAGACCCTCTGTTCTAGCACATTAAGGCCCTCTGTTCTGCCACGTTAAGACCCTCTGTTCTGCCAAGTTAAGACCCTCTGTTCTTCCACGTTAAGACCCTCTGTTCTACAATGTTAAGTTCCTCTGTTCTGCCACGTTAAGACCCCCACGTTGAGACCCTCTGTTCTGCCACGTTAAGTCCCTCTGTTCTGCCACGTTAAGGCCCTCTGTTCTGCCACGTTAAGGCCCTCTGTTCTGCCACGTTAAGGCCCTCTGTTCTACCACGTTAAGTCCCTCTGTTCTGCCACATTAAGGACCCCACGTTAAGATCCTCTGTTCTACCACGTTAAGACCCTCTGTTCTGTCACGTTAAGACCTTCTGTTCTGCCATGTTAAGACCCTCTGTTCTACCATGTTAAGACCCTCTGTTCTACCATGTTAAGACTCTCTGTTCTGCCACATTAAGACCCTCTGTTCTACCATGTTAAGACCCTCTGTTCTACCATGTTAAGACCCTCTGTTCGGCCATGTTAAGACCCTCTGTTCTACCATGTTAAGACCCTCTGTTCGGCCATGTTAAGACCCTCTGTTCTACCATGTTAAGACCCTCTGTTCGGCCATGTTAACCTGTCTACGATACTGGTTCCCAATTGGGAATCAACCCTCCCACGTGCAGCTGAAACGGTGGCGTTCTACCACGTTAAGACTCTGTTCTGCCACGTTAAGACCCTCTGTTAAGACCCTCTGTTCTACCACGTTAAGACCCTCTGTTCTACCACGTTATGACCCTCTGTTCTACCATGTTAAAACCCTCTGTTGTGCCACGTTATGACCCTCTGTTCTACCACGTTAAGACCCTCTGTTCTACCACGTTATGACCCTCTGTTCTACCATGTTAAAACCCTCTGTTGTGCCACGTTAAGACCCCTACGTTAAGGCCCTCTGTTCTACCATGTTAAGGCCCTCTGTTCTAGCACATTAAGACCCTCTGTTCTACCACGTTAAGACCCTCTGTTCTGCCATGTTAAGACCCCCACGTTAAGAACCTCTGTTCTGCCATGTTAAGACCCCCACGTTAAGAACCTCTGTTCTGCCATGTTAAGACCTTCTGTTCTGCCACGTTAAGACCCCCACGGTAAGACCTTCTGTTCTGCCATGTTAAGACCCCCACTTTAAGACCCTCTGTTCTGCCATGTTAAGACCCCCACTTTAAGACCCTCTGTTCTGCCATGTTAAGACCCCCACGTTAAGACCCACTGTTCTGCCACGTTAAGACCCCCACGTTAAGACCCTCGTTTCTACCACGGTAAGACCCCACGTTAATACCCTCTGTTCTGCCATGCTAAGACCTTCTGTTCTGCCACGTTAAGACCCTCTGTTCTGCCACGTTAAGACCCCCACGTTAATACCCTCTGTTCTGCCACGCTAAGACCCCCACGTTAAGACCCTCTGTTCTGCCACGTTAAGACCCTCACGTTAATACCCTCTGTTCTGCCACGCTAAGACCTTCTGTTCTGCCACGTTAAGACCCCCTGTTCTGCCACGCTAAGACCCCCTGTTCACACTGCCACAGATTACAGGTTTAAGTGGGTGGAGCTGATGGTAGAGTACAATTTATGAATATGGATGTTTTATAATGTATATTCAGGATTTGTGATGTGACTTCCACGTGCTAACACTAAGGACAGACAGGGTATATGGTGTGAGTCCACGTGGTAACACTAAGGACAGACAGGGTATGTGGTGTGAGTCCACGTGGTAACACTAAGGACAGACAGGGTATGTGGTGTGAGTCCACGTGCTAACACTAAGGACAGACAGGGTATGTGGTGTGAGTCCACGTGCTAACACTAAGGACAGACAGGGTATGTGGTGTGAGTCCACGTGGTAACACTAAGGACAGACAGGGTATGTGGTGTGAGTCCACGTGGTAACACTAAGGACAGACAGGGTATGTGGTTTGAGTCCACATGGTAACACTAAAGACAGACAGGGTATGTGGTGTGAGTCCACGTGGTAACACTAAGGACAGACAGGGTATGTGGTGTGAGTCCACGTGGTAACACTAAGGACAGACAGGGTATGTGGTGTGAGTCCACGTGGTAACACTAAGGACAGACAGGGTATGTGGTGTGAGTCCACGTGCTAACACTAAGGACAGACAGGGTATGTGGTGTGAGTCCACGTGCTAACACTAAGGACAGACAGGGTATGTGGTGTGAGTCCACGTGCTAACACTAAGGACAGACAGGGTATGTGGTGTGAGTCCACGTGTTTACACTAAGGACAGACAGGGTATGTGGTGTGAGTCCACGTGTTAACACTAAAGACAGACAGGGTATGTGGTGTGAGTCCACGTGCTAACACTAAGGACAGACAGGGTATGTGGTGTGAGTCCACATGGTAACACTAAAGACAGACAGGGTATGTGGTGTGAGTCCACGTGGTAACACTAAGGACAGACAGGGTATGTGGTTTGAGTCCACATGGTAACACTAAGGACAGACAGGGTATGTGGTGCGAGTCCACGTGTTAACACTATGGACAGACAGGGTATGTGGTGTGAGTCCACGTGTTAACACTAAGGACACCAATAACAGACAGGATATGAAAACTCACAACATGGAACTGGAAGAGAGACAAGATGAACACAGTGAACAAAATGTGAACACAGTAGAATAGTGGACACCTGAAATGTCAATCCATTTCATGATAAAAACTAAGCAGTGGAAAACTAATTGTGTGTCAAGGCAACGACGTCTCTATAGATGTGAAAACTTCCACCCAGAGTTATAACTGATACAGATGAGACTCCATACGCCACAGAACCTCTAGCTAGACACACAAGATAACCCGGCTCGCTGTTTATTAAAAAGACTGAGGAAAGATCCAGAACAATATCTAATTATTCATATTTCTTTACATCCGTCCCCATTACCTCTGGGTAGAGTAATGGCAGCAATACCACCTCTGGGTAGAGTAATGGCAGCAATACCACCTCTGCTTGGTAAACAGCTCTCTCAGCTGGCATCGTACCGTCAGAGGCCATTTAGACAGTATCATCTGAGATTTAATGTTTATAGCATTAGCTTTAGTTCATTCAATGATTTAAATGAAGAGACGTCTCTGAATTTGATTGTTTTATCAATTCTAGTTTTATCTGAAGATCAACTTCTTCCTCATTAGTAGAGAAGGAAAGCCACGTGACATTCATAAGGATGGGGACAGATGTGGTGGAGGCTTGTGTCGAGTCAACTCAACCCTCTGACTTCACCCTGGCCAAGCAATACTCTTGTTGCAAAGAGAGAGTTTGTGGAGGTCTCTGCTGTTTCAAACTGTTGTTTTAAGATGAGGAAACTTTCAACCTGTGAGTTCACATCTATAATTAATATCTGTCCACCAACATCTGTCTGTCTGTCACAAAGAACTAGTGATGCTGCTCCACCGTGACATCTGGCCTTAGGAGTTTGGGGTGGAGATGCTGCTCCACCAT
The DNA here is from genome assembly GCF_057628025.1 of Oncorhynchus mykiss. Classification (NCBI taxonomy): domain Eukaryota; kingdom Metazoa; phylum Chordata; class Actinopteri; order Salmoniformes; family Salmonidae; genus Oncorhynchus; species Oncorhynchus mykiss. The sequence continues at coordinate 63,917,144 of NC_143044.1, read as the reverse complement.
GACACCTGGCCTTAGGAGTTTGGGGTGGAGATGCTGCTCCACCATGACACCTGGCCTTAGGAGTTTGGGGTGGAGATGCTGCTCCACCATGACATCTGGCCTTAGGAGTTTGGTGTGGAGATGCTGCTCCACCATGACATCTGGCCTCAGGAGTTTGGTGTGGAGATGCTGCTCCACCATGACATCTGGCCTCAGGAGTTTGGTGTGGAGATATGTCATACCTCAACAGTAGTAATTCAGAAGATCATATGAGGCTAATCCATAGAGATTTATGAAGAACTTTTCCATCCCATAATAGTACTAAATGCTATTACTGTAGTAAAATGACTGACCTCCTTTGGAATACATGCAGGCAGGCTGTCACTGGATCCTGAATACAGAACAACGATAACCCACACTATGTTGTCCTGTAATGCAACTGATCAGGACATCATGCCAGTGTATATACAACACGAATGTGTCCAGGCCAGGGTAAAGCTGTGTAAACTGTGAGTGGATGGGACACCAGGGGGAAAGCTGTGTAAACTGTGAGTGGATGGGACACCAGGGGAAAGCTGTGTAAACTGTGAGTGGATGGGACACCAGAGAAAAGCTGTGTAAACTGTCAGTGGATGGGACACCAGGAGAAAGCTGTGTAAACTGTGAGTGGATGGGACACCAGGGGAAAGCTGTGTAAACTGTGAGTGGATGGGACACTGGACAGCACTGGATGGAAGGAGCCGTCTGATTGCTTAACATGTGTAGTTATAAGAAAGACATACTTGTTAAGCACATTAGTCCCCCAGGGATGCCCAGAGCTCCCACCAGTCTCTTTCTGCCTTTAGAGGGCTGGCTGTGTGGGGGGAGGCTGTGTGGGCTTCCCCATACACACACACACACACACAGGAACCTGCTCTGTTCTCCTAGGACGGAAAATGCTGCAGCCTGCAGAATGGAGAAGAAGAGAGGGAACAATGAGTTGTGTTGAAGAGGGGCAGAGAGGGCCTGGAGGTGTGTGGGCAGTAGATCCCTGTCCTGACGGCCTCCTAGAGGGACAGAGCCTGGGAGAGAAGCTGGCTCATCACAACCTTTCAGCCTTTTAGCCTTCATGCAGGTAAAAGACACAGGCCTTCCTCCTACACTCACATTCCACTGTATTCCACCATCCTCACAGTTCTGACAGCTGGGGACAGACTTCCTGACACTTCCTGACAGACAGACAGCCGGGATAAAGGAGCACTGACATTCTGGAGGTGTGAGGAGGACGAAGAGGAAGACCTGACAGCTTGGGATAGAAGCACAGCTACACACCGATTGCCTGAGTGGGTGTTCATCCACCATGATATCAAACACAACAGTAGACAACCAACACCTAAACAGAGATGTATTTTTCACTTCCTGACTGGCTGACAAATAAAACACAGGATCTGGACCATAGAAATACTGGACCTTTGGTCGTAGGGGAATCAGGAACAGACTGTAGTCACATCAGAGGAATCAGGAACAGACTGTAGTCACATCAGAGGAATCAGGTGATGTGGGGTGTGTACCTAATGGAACCCTATTCCCTAGATTTTGCACAGAGCCCTGGTCTAAAGAAGTGCACTATGAAGGGAACTGGGTGCCATTTGGCGTGCGTCAGTAGTCCCTTTCATGGCCCTCTAACAGTTTCTTCACAGCCGTTTTAATGACAACCAGCGGAGACCTCAGAGAGTTTGATGCAGGTTAGAGGTTTTCGTCATGAATGTTGTTCTGGAGGCAGCTCTGCAGAGCGGTCACTAGCTGGCACAGCCACAAAGTCATAACATCAGATTTGAACCCTTTCCACACCGCTAACCTTAATGTCTAACCTTACATTTTTGTTTTCCCTAATATCTACAATATAGCCAATTCGGACTGTGCAGCTGGCCACGTTTGATGTCCATTATGAGGAGAGAGGAAAGAGAAGTGTTTGGTCTGGAAGGGCCAGTTACGGCCCAGTTAGGGCCCAGTTAGGGCCCAGTTAGGGCCCAGTTACGGCCCAGTTACGGCCCAGTTACGGCCCAGATACGGCCCAGTTAGGGCCCAGATACGGCCCAGTTACGGCCCAGTTAGGGCCCAGATACAGCACCTCTGGACAGACAGAGAACAATGACAGCACTGCCACCAAGCCTCCCTGTACATCATGAACGGGCTGACTGCATCTTTCTTTTTCAATGAGTTCTGTCTCAATCCCCATGTGTTGTAAGGGAGCGTGGGGGGCAGGACACCCACTGAGTTCCACTAGGACCGCTCCTCTCTCTCCACTCCATTGTGTTGGAACAGGGAGGCCCTTGTAGAACACTCAGGTCGCTGGAATATTCATCTCTCTGAAGAACAAGGCAGGCCTCACAGTCAGCAGAGATATTAGACTGTATGAATGTAACGGTCCTCTCAGACAGACTTTAACACTCCTCTCAGACAGACTTCATAGACTGTATAAATATCACAGTCCTCTTCAGATAGACTTTAACAGTCCTCTCAGACAGACTAACGGTCCTCTCAGACAGACTTCATAGACTGTATAAATATAACAGTCCTATTCAGACAGACTTCATTGACTGGGTAATTAGGACCCAGAGAACAGTAACTGAACAGCAGGTTAACTAGGACCCAGAGAAAAGCAGGTTAACTAGGACCCAGAGAACAGCAGGTTAACTAGGACCCAGAGAACAGTAACTGAACAGCAGGTTAACTAGGACCCAGAGAATAGCAGGTTAACTAGGACCCAGAGAACAGCAGGTTAACTAGGACCCAGAGAACAGAAGGTTAACTAGGACCCAGAGAACAGCAGGTTAACTAGGATCCAGAGAACAGTAACTGAACAGCAGGTTAACTAGGACCCAGAGAACAGTAACTGAACAGCAGGTTAACTAGGACCCAGAGAACAGCAGGTTAACTAGGACCCAGAGAGCAGCAGGTTAGCTAGGACCCAGAGAACAGTAACTGAACAGCAGGTTAACTAGGACCCAGAGAGCAGCAGGTTAGCTAGGACCCAGAGAACAGTAACTGAACAGCAGGTTAACTAGGACCCAGAGAACAGCAGGTTAACTAGGACCCAGAGAACAGCAGGTTAACTAGGACCCAGAGAACGGCAGGTTAACTAGGACCCAGAGAACGGCAGGTTAACTAGGACCCAGAGAACAGCAGGTTAACTAGGACCCAGAGAACAGCAGGTTAACTAGGACCCAGAGAACGGCAGGTTAACTAGGACCCAGAGAACGGCAGGTTAACTAGGACCCAGAGAACAGCAGGTTAACTAGGACCCAGAGAACAGCAGGTTAACTAGGACCCAGAGAACAGCAGGTTAACTAGGACCCAGAGAACAGCAGGTTAACTAGGACCCAGAGAACAGCAGGTTAACTAGGACCCAGAGAACAGCAGGTTAACTAGGACCCAGAGAACAGTAACTTATACAGAGTAACTTACATGAGTAATTATGGTTAAGTGCCTTGCTAGACTTTTTGACCAAGTCTGTTCGGGGATTCAAACCAGCAACCTTTTAGTTGGTCCCACGTTCTTAACCACTAGGCTACCTGTCACCTCAGAATGGTTTAATGATGCTCTGAAGATGGTGGATGTATCCTGCTGATAGACAGCGTAGGTCATAGGTCAGGCTATTTAGTTTGCCCCGTTGTTCAACAGAGGTGTAAGCAGTTAACAGTTCAGATTCATCAATTCAAAATGTTTCATCATTTTAAAGTTAGGATCCTTAGTTGCTACATACATTTTTGGACTTGATGATATTTACCCGTATAAACTGGTTAATGTATAATGAGCTGAGTTCAACTGTCATACCCCATCAGAACCCAAAATAGAAGCTGCTTTGACCCCAATGTTTGTATACAAAGTGAATGTAAAGACACGCTGTATAGCCTCATAACATGGGTCAAACTATCATTTCAATATCCTGGATGGTCAGTCCTGTACAGCCTCATAACATGGGTCAAACTATCATTTCAATATCCTGGATGGTCAGTCCTGTATAGCCTCATAACATGGGTCAAACTATCATTTCAATATCCTGGATGGTCAGTCCTTGCATCGATAGCTCTGTCTATGAATTTGAGAGTGGTTACATTTCTCCCATCCCTCAGCTTTCTTCCCAAAACAGAGGTGGGGTGAGGGGGCTTTGTTATTGTTTCAATTGAAGGTTCTTTAATTAAATAAAACCCTGCTGTGAATATGGTTTCTCAATGTGTGAAGAGTGTGTTTTGGGGTAACAACATTTTCAACAACAAAAGCCTATCCATCAATAAGAAGAGCATAGATCCCCCTTCACTGTATATCTACATTCATTACCAGACTACTGTTGCTTTAGTCAGAGAGGGAAAGACGCCAAGCAAGAGGTTCTACTCCACCCAAAAATCTGTCCACAAAAAGAAATCAACAAAGTGAGGAATTTTTGGACGGAAGTCAATGAGAGAGTATCGGTCAACCAATAATGTAATTGCTAATTTGAAATCTGAAGCTTATTTGATGGAATATAAGTTTTGTAATGGTTAGGTTGTTGAAGAATGCACTGATATAAGTGAATGCACGTGGCATTTCGCCAAACGTTGAAAAAAACAACAACATAATATCGGAGTTGTGCCTGTTGCCATAGAAATCGATAGAGGACTCATCATGGAGTCCGTTTTAGCATGGACATTGTCATTGAAGACTTCCATCCTTTTACAGAAGTCTGAGTGAGTTGGGAGCAATGAGAAGACATTGGGTTTATCTGCACATCTACTTTAAAATGGAGATAGCCTCAGTGGCGCTGCCCATGATGTCACAGACGGCTGTAGTTTGGCACAGTAGACGAGTCACAATACCCATAAAACCCGGTTATGGTTAGTTTTTCCACCATTCATTTTAGTGTCTGTGACATCACCTCAGTTTCATTCAGTAGTACAACACAATTCACATTGTATTATATCACAGTGGGAAGTTATATCTGTGCTGTTTAAATGATGTCTTTACCCCCAGAGTGAGGGAGTACATTTAGTCAGTGGTGGTTCTTTTTCCAATGCTGTATCACCATCTTTCCCTGGACAGAAAACATATTGTTTATCGTACTAAACACCCAATCCTCATGCCTCGTTGTTTGTTCTTGTTTCCCAATCAACTGTCTAGATCTTCCTCTTCTGTAAATACAGGGACATTTCTCTTTCCCATCAGAAAATGGCGGCTACAGACCCGAGTGTAGTCACTGGGTTTCAGGTCCACCCATCTGAAAGACAAAACAAAAAGGTACCTTTACTAGCTAGCTAAGTTGATTATTAAAATGGTGGAATCTATATTAAAATACCTTAACCCACAGACTTGACTATAGTAACGGTAAAATAAACTGGGTTTTGGGTTTATCTGCACATCTACAATCCTACTATGAGGATGAGACATTTCTGCTGGAAAGGAGGAACTATCTGGAATGGAGGAACTATCTGGAAAGGAGGAGCTATCTGGAATGGAGGAGCTATCTGGAATGGAGGAGCTATCTGGAATGGAGGAGCTATCTGGAATGGAGGAACTATCTGGAATGGAGAAACTATCTGGAATGGAGAAACTATCTGGAATGGAGGAACTATCTGGAATGGAGGAACTATATGGAATGGAAGAGCTATCTGGAATGGAGGAAATATATGGAATGGAAGAGCTATCTGGAATGGAGGAGCTACCTGGAATGGAGGAGCTATCTGGAATGGAGGAGCTATCAGGAATGGAGGAACTATCTGAAATGGAGGAACTATCTGGAATGGAGGAACTATCTGGAATGGAAGAACTATCAGGAATGGAAGAACTATCAGGAATGGAGGAGCTATCTGGAATGGAGGAGCTATCTGGAATGGAGCAGCTATCTGGAATGGAGGAGCTATCTGGAATGGAGGAACTATCAGGAATGGAGGAGCTATCATGAATGGAGTAGCTATCTGGAATGGAGGAGCTATCTGGAATGGAGGAGCTATCTGGAATGGAGGAACTACCTGGAATGGAGGAGCTATCTGGAATGGAGGAACTATCTGGAAAGGAGGAACTATCTGGAATGGAGGAGCTATCTGGAATGCAGGAGCTATCTAGAATGGAGGAACTATCTGGAATGGGAATGGAGGAGCTATCTGGAATGGAGGAGCTATCTGGAATGGAGGAGCTATCTGGAATGGAGGAGCTATCTGGAATGGAGGAGCTATCTGGAATGGAGGAGCTATCTGGAATGGAGAAACTATCTGGAATGGAGGAGCTGTCTGGAATGGAGGAGCTATCTGGAATGGAGGAAATATATGGAATGGAAGAGCTATCTGGAATGGAGGAGCTACCTGGAATGGAAGAGCTATCTGGAATGGAGGAGCTATCTGGAATGGGAATGGAGGAGCTATCTGGAATGGAGGAGCTATCTGGAATGGAGGAGCTATCTGGAATGGAGGAACTATCTGGAATGGAGGAACTATCAGGAATGGAGGAGCTATCTGGAATGGAAGAGCTATCTGGAATGGAGGAACTATCAGGAATGGAGGAGCTGTCTGGAATGGAGGAGCTGTCTGGAATGGAGGAGATATCTGGAATGGAGGAGCTATCTGGAATGGAGGAACTATCTGGAATGGAGGAACTATCAGGAATGGAGGAGCTATCTGGAATGGAAGAGCTATCTGGAATGGAGGAGATATCTGGAATGGAGGAGCTATCTGGAATGGAGGAACTGTCTGGAATGGAGGAACTATCTGGAATGGAGGAACTATCTGGAATGGAGGAACTATCTGGAATGGGAATGGAGGAGCTATCTGGAATGGAGGAAATATATGGAATGGAAGAGCTATCTGGAATGGAGGAGCTACCTGGAATGGAAGAGCTATCTGGAATGGAGGAACTATCTGGAATGGAGGAACTATCTGGAATGGAGAAACTATCTGGAATGGAGGAACTATCTGGAATGGAGGAACTATCTGGAATGGGAATGGAGGAGCTATCTGGAATGGAGGAACTATCTGGAATGGAGGAGCTATCTGGAATGGAGGAGCTATCTGGAATGGAGGAACTATCTGGAATGGAGGAACCATCTGGAATGGAGGAACTATCAGGAATGGAGGAGCTATCTGGAATGGAGGAGCTATTTGGAATGGAGGAACTATCTGGAATGGAGGAGCTATCTGGAATGGAGGAGCTATCTGGAATGGAAGAGCTATCTGGAATGGAGGAGCTACCTGGAATAGAAGGGCTATCTGGAATGGAGGAGCTATCTGGAATGGAGGAACTATCTGGAATGGAGGAGCTATCTGGAATGGAGGAGCTATCTGGAATGGAGGAAATATATGGAATGGAAGAGCTATCTGGAATGGAGGAGCTACCTGGAATGGAAGAGCTATCTGGAATGGAGGAGCTATCTGGAATGGAGGAACTATCTGGAATGGAGAAACTATCTGGAATGGAGGAACTATCTGGAATGGAGGAGCTATCTGGAATGGAGGAGCTATCTGGAATGGAGGAGCTATCTGGAATGGAGGAACTATCTGGAATGGAAGAGCTATCTGGAATGGAGGAACTATCTGCTCAACTAGATAAAGATCAAGTACGGGTGGCAGATAGCCTAGTGGTTAGAGTGTAGGGACGGCAGGTAGCCTAGTGGTTAGAGTGTAGGAACGGCAGGTAGCCTAGTGGTTAGAGTGTAGGGGTGGCAGGTAGCCTAGTGGTTAGACTGTAGGGACGGCAGGTAGAGTGTAGGGCCGGCAGGTAGAGTGTAGCGACGGCAGGTAGCCTAGTGGTTAGAGTGTAGGGGCGGCAGGTAGCCTAGTGGTTAGAGTGTAGGGGCGGCAGGTAGCCTAGTGGTTAGAGTGTAGGGGCGGCAGGTAGCCTAGTGGTTAGAGTGTAGGGACGGCAGGTAGCCTAGTGGTTAGAGTGTAGGAACGGCAGGTAGCCTAGTGGTTAGAGTGTAGGGGTGGCAGGTAGCCTAGTGGTTAGACTGTAGGGACGGCAGGTAGAGTGTAGGGCCGGCAGGTAGAGTGTAGCGACGGCAGGTAGCCTAGTGGTTAGAGTGTAGGGGCGGCAGGTAGCCTAGTGGTTAGAGTGTAGGGGCGGCAGGTAGCCTAGTGGTTAGAGTGTAGGGGCGGCAGGTAGCCTAGTGGTTAGAGTGTAGGGACGGCAGGTAGCCTAGTGGTTAGAGTGTAGGAACGGCAGGTAGCCTAGTGGTTAGAGTGTAGGGGTGGCAGGTAGCCTAGTGGTTAGACTGTAGGGACGGCAGGTAGAGTGTAGGGCCGGCAGGTAGAGTGTAGCGACGGCAGGTAGCCTAGTGGTTAGAGTGTAGGGGCGGCAGGTAGCCTAGTGGTTAGAGTGTAGGGGCGGCAGGTAGCCTAGTGGTTAGAGTGTAGGGGCGGCAGGTAGCCTAGTGGTTAGAGTGTAGGGGCGGCAGGTAGCCTAGTGGTTAGAGTGTAGGGGCGGCAGGTAGTCTAGTGGTTAGAGGGTAGAGGCGGCAGGTAACCTAGTGGTTAGAGTGTAGAGACGACAGGTAGCCTAGTGGTTAGAGTGGTGGGGAGGCAGGTAGCCTAGTGGTTAGAGTGTAGGGGAGGCAGGTAGCCTAGTGGTTAGAGTGTAGAGGCGGCAGGTAGCCTAGTGGTTAGAGTGTAGGGGCGGCAGGTAGCCTAGTGGTTAGAGTGTAGGGACGGCAGGTAGTCTAGTGGTTAGAGGGTAGGGGTGGCAGGTAGCCTAGTGGTTAGAGGGTTGGGCCTGTAACTGAAAGGTTGCTGGATTGAATCCCCGAGCTGACAAGGTAAATAAAAATCTGTTGTTCTGAACTAGGCAGTTAACCCACTTTTCCCCGGTGGGCTGTCATTGTAAGTAAGAATTTGTTCTTAATGGACTTGCCTAGTTAAATAATACATCAATACAATGATTAGGACAGTCTAGGGTACTATTTCCTGAAGAGGTGAAGTATTGTGATGAGCTATGCGATTGTACTTCTCCTTTTCAAGAGGAAAGTTAAAACCCTCAGCTGTGAGGTCACTGAGGAGAACCAACAGTGATGAGGGACTGACATGCAGGGATGCAACATAAGGATGTAACAAGGACTTTGGGCACAGGCCAACAGAACAACGATTTCTATATTCAAGTCCTAAATCTGTGGCATGCAATGTTTAAAGGCAAAATTTCACTGCCCTGTCAGGCTAGTTTGGTTCATTGTCTACTAGCCTCAGGCTATATCTGAATTTCCATCCCTGCTGACATTTCTAACAGACTTCACAGGTCATTTGATTAGTCATGTACAACAGATGCACTCGTGGAACAAAACCATTTCTGTGTTTTGTATAGGGACAACATTGAGCCCGCAAGTCCTTTGTGAGCTAGCATGCCAACTTTAGCTAATGTAGCTAAGTAGCCAACCAAGGTGCCTAACTAGCTAGCCCACCAGGCAATATTTAGCTAGCTAGCTAGATAAAATTAGTTCACCTTTCGTGTAGTTAGACTTTTCTGACATTTTAGCTAACCAATTAACCTTGCCATGAGTTAACGTTTACTAGCTAGCTAAATATCCCTTCCCTTGTGGGCTAACGGTGGCTAGCATATCACCTCATAAAAAAAGTAGCTGACTAGCTTACTAAAGACTTATAAAAAGGTCACAACAGTCATCGTGTTAGCCTATGCTGGTTTTCCTTTTGCTTGTAAGGAAGATCATGTGTGTTGTACACGTAACTACAGTCAGTGGTTTTCTAGCTCATTTTCACCCAGTGGTGTAAAGTACTGAAGTAAAAATACTTGAAAGTACTATTTAGATCGTTTTTGGGGGGTCTCTCTACTTTACTATTTATATTTTTGAAAACTTTTTATTTTACTTCACTACATTCCTAAAGAAAATATTGTATTTTTTACTCCGTACATTTTCCCTGACAACCCAAAGTACTCGTTACATTTTGAATGCTGAGCAGGACAGTTGTGAAATTTGTGCACTTATCAAGAGAACACCTGGTCATCCCTACTGCCTCTGATCTGGAGGACTCACTAAACAGAGAACATCCCTGGTCATCCCTACTGCCTCTGATCTGGAGGACTCACTAAACAGAGAACATCCCTGATCATCCCTACTGCCACTGATCTGGAGGGCTCACTAAACAGAGAACACGTGGTCATCTCTACTGCCTCTGATCTGGAGGACTCACTAAACAGAGAACACGTGGTCATCTCTACTGCCTCTGATCTGGCGGACTCACTAAACAGAGAACATCCCTGGTCATCCCTACTGCCTCTGATCTGGAGGACTCACTAAACAGAGAACATCCCTGGTCATCCCTACTGCCTCTGATCTGGAGGACTCACTAAACAGAGAACATCCCTGGTCATCCCTACTGCCTCTGATCTGGAGGACTCACTAAACAGAGAACATCCCTGGTCATCCCTACTGCCTCTGATCTGGAGGACTCACTAAACAGAGAACATCCCTGGTCATCCCTACTGCCTCTGATCTGGAGGACTCACTAAACAGAGAACACGTGGTCATCCCTACTGCCTCTGATCTGGTGGACTCACTAAACAGAGAACACGTGGTCATCCCTACTGCCTCTGATCTGGCGGACTCACTAAACACACAGGTAAATATATTTGATTAAGTTACCTTGTCCGAGAGAGATTTGTGCGGTTATTAAAACGTCATAGCGGGGTGAGCCGACACCAAACGCAGACCTTATTAAAACGTCATAGCGGGGTGAGCCGACACCAAACACAGACCTTATCAAAACGTCATAGCGGGGTGAGCCGACACCAAACACAGACCTTATTAAAACGTCATAGCGGGGTGAGCCGACACCAAACACAGACCTTATCAAAACGTCATAGCGGGGTGAGCCGACACCAAACACCTTATATGAAGTCGTTCTAAAATCCCCCATGCAAAAATGAAGGGTGGAAAAACGATTGGAACCCATTTCGGGTGTTACCAATATGTTTGTTGGGGTATTATGACTCATAATGGGGTACTCAATAATGGCACAGATACAAAGATGAGCCCTCCATATATGTCTATGGCCTGTTGTTCACACGTATATCTGCCCTCTTATTGGCTAGAATGGTCCCACTTGATCTCGCCTCCTACCGCCTGCCTTCCATCTTTGAGGACATGGATTTCCATTGTTAGAGCGGTCACTCAAATATCTTGTCAATATAATAGACAATCTTTGCTTTAGTACACCAGGCAACATGTTGATAAATCGCAGTTTCCCTCTAGTGGTGAGATGTTGGAAAGTAGCCAAAGATTTTTATAACTAACCCAAGATAGACCAGAGACTTTAGTTTCCAATGGGAGCTAAATGAATCATAATGGGCCAAACAAACAAGGAGGTGGGCAGAGCCAAGCACGAGCTAGTGAGATCCTGTTGGCGCGTTCTATCATTTATTTGCATATTTGCGTGAGGGAACGCCTATTCTGTGAAGTGCCGTCTGCAGTAACTCAATTCACCCTACCACTCCTAAATAACCCATCTTTTTTGAAACTTTGGGTGAAGTCTACAAAACGCAGTCCACTCGGTTTGTTACAGATTTATACTTTTGGAAAAAATTAACACTGTATGGAGACGTTTAATAGACCTGCTGTTTTCAACTCTCTAGAGACAGCAGGAGCAGTATAGATACTCTGAATGATCGGCTATGGAACCCTGACCTGTCCCAGGCCTGCTGTTTTCAACTCTCTAGAGACAGCAGGAGCAGTACAGATACTCTGAATGATCGGCTATGGAACCCTGACCTGTCCCAGGCCTGCTGTTCTCAACTCTCTAGAGACAGCAGGAGCGGTACAGATACTCTGAATGATCGGCTATGGAACCCTGACCTGTCCCAGGCCTGCTGTTCTCAACTCTCTAGAGACAGCAGGAGCGGTACAGATACTCTGAATGATCGGCTATGGAACCCTGACCTGTCCCAGACCTGCTGTTTTCAACTCTCTAGAGACAGCAGGAGTGGTACAGATACTATGAATGATCGGCAATGGAACCCTGACCTGTCCCAGACCTGCTGTTTTCAACTCTCTAGAGACAGCAGGAGCGGTACAGATACTCTGAATGATCGGCTATGAAAAGCCAACTGACATTTACTCCTGAGGTGCTGACTTGTTGCACCCTCGACAACTACTGTGATTATTATTATTTGACCCTGCTGGTCGTTTATGAACATTTGAACATCTTGGCCATGTTCTGTTATAATCTCCACCCGGCACAGCCAGAAGAGGACTGGCCACCCCTCATAGCTTGGTTCCTCTCTAGGTTTCTTCCTAGGTTTTGGCCTTACTAGGGCGTTTTTCCTAGCCACTGTGCTTCTACACCTGCATTGCTTGCTGTTTGGGGTTTTAGGCTGGGTTTCTGTACAGCACTTTGTGACATCAGTTGATGTAAGAAGGGCTTTATAAATTAATTTGATTTGATTGATGAGAACATTTTCAGAATGTCGGCCAAAATCCATCTCACTACATCTTCTCGCACTGCCGGCCACTAGGCTTCCTATCATCACCATATTTGGTAGTGGGTGGAAAATCTAACCGGAATCTTCATATTTATACATCCGGTGAAATATCTGTCTCATTGTTCTATCTGTGTTGTCGCCGTCAGAAACGGAAATGAGGAAATTACGTCAATAATATTGTAACGTCATCACGTTATTTGTCCTTGTTTAGCGGTTGAGTCTAGAATGGATACAGCTATTGTCAACATGTACTTTTTGTAGCAGATTTGGAATAATTTATTATGCAGTTTAGGATAATAAACGCATCAGATAAGGCTAGGAAAAGAGGTAGGTTTAGCTGATATTCAAAAAATTTCAATAATATACTTTTATCGACAATTTGACAAAAGCTGTATCCCATCTAGGCATGACCTTGTTTAGCTGGCTATCTAGCTATTTGTCCTGTATTTTTAAACGTTTTCTAATTTTAGCAGCCCGGTTTATTAACCCGAATATTTGGTCTCGGGAATAAAACAGTAGCACCGATGACCGACTGCGAGGGACTTCAAGACGTTTCATGTAGTTTTTACTCTTGAAGAATATGGAGGTAGTGGACAGTCCTCTTAACCTCGTAAGTTTCTGTTGATGTTGTAATATCTAGTAGGCTAACAGGCTAGCTAGCTAACTACATCCCTAGCCAACGTTAGCCCCTTGTTGTGATCCTGGAAACAAAGCCAGGGGCTGATTGACCTCGGTGTTTATAACACTTTACTCTGTAGCCTCCTAGATTGTTCTCATGTCCAATGCAAAGTGCCAAGGTTTGTTAGCTTGTCAGATATGTTGTGGTTTTGGCTGTATATTAACTTAGCTAACAATAGTCAAATTTAGCTAACTAAGATTGTAGCTAGTCAACTAGCTAGGGAACGGTAACTAGCTAAATAAGCTTCCTCCATACATGATAGCTCACCTAGCTAAAGCTTTATTCTGGAGTAGGTTAACTCATGTATCTAGCTAGCTAACTTTATGTATATATGTGTGACAAGCAGTAGGCAACTAGCTAACTAAAGAAGTAAACATATTGTGAAAGAGGAACCAGACGAGAAATGCCAAAGATACTTTCCCCTTTATCCCTGCGTTTTATTAGCTAGTTAGACTCATAGCTAAGAATATAATAATCAATCATTTAAATGACGGCATTTTACCAACATCAAGTTAACGCTATTTTGTTTCGTTCTGACATGAAGTAAACCTTTTCTGTGCACCTATTTGTGCAGACATGAAATTAGGACTGATGGGACTTCTCAGATAGACCCTTCTGATAGCCTCTCTCGCCAGCACTTCTATGGTGTAGAAGTACTTCACCGTCTTATCTGGCAGGGCAGGATTTGTGCATTTGTAGGTAAGATGATAAGGCTAATATGAGAGTTCTCTCAAAAGCATAAATCCTTAATCTCCCTACACATCTCCTCTCAGGCCCATCAGCAGTCCAGGAAGGCAGACCGCTTGTTGGCAGCTGGTAAATATGAAGAAGCTATTTCCTGCCATGGGAAAGCTGCAGGTATGTCATCAGCATACTGAACTTGTTTTCTTTCACCATTCTGTGAATAATGATACATCTTAGAGATTGACTATTAATTACTGTCAGACTGAAACAACTGGCGCACAACCCACTTCCTCAACTTCCCTTACAGATGTCAGACCTTTAACAGATTGTGATCTGTGATTAAACCCATTTGCTCAGTCACCACCAGGAGAATAATAACTATTTCCTGCTCTGTGTACTGTAGCCTTCTGCGGCTCTGTGGAGTCGCGTTCAGTAGTGTAAAGTGGTGGGTTTAGGAGAGTTGTGGAGGGTTGAGTGTCCTCTCTGTGTGCCAGGGCCTGCGTCTGACAGACTACATAGAGATAGTGAGAACATTATGAGAAGTGTTGTCTGCTCTGTTTGCAACACAAATATAGAAGCTGACAGTTGAAGCTGACAGTAGAAGCTAGCTGGGTGATCTGAATGTCATTCTGCACAGAAAGACTGTGTGCTGTTAGAATGCAGTCATACTATATTATGCTCAAGATACAGATTTTTAATATCAGCCTAGTATGTAATGTGTGTGTGTGTGTGTGTGTGTGTGTGTGTGTGTTGCAGAGCTGCTGAGGGAAGCCATGAAGTTAACAGAGTGTGAACAGGTGAGACTGGGTTCAGTAGGGTGTTGTGTCATGTATTGTGGGAGGGATGGAGGGAATGTCAGATTCTTGGACCTCAGTCATGTCCTCCTGGGCTGCTGTTGGTCAATATTGACCAAACGTCCGTCAATATTTAGTTCTGTCTTTGGTTATTTGAATAAAGCATACCATGTTACAGTCGTAGTGAGGGGGTTGAGGTGTTGAGTCGTAGTGAGGTGTTGTAGTGAGGTGTTGTAGTGAGGTGGTTGTCATTTCGTGGTGAGGTGGTTGAGTCATTTCGTAGTGAGGTGGTTGAGTCATTTCGTAGTGAGGTGTTGAGTCGTAGTGAGGTGTTGAGTCGTAGTGAGTCGTAGTGAGGTGTTGTAGTGAGGTGGTTGAGTCATTTCGTGGTGAGGTGTTGAGTCGTAGTGAGGTGTTGAGTCGTAGTGAGGTGTTGAGTCGTAGTGAGGTGTTGAGTCGTAGTGAGGTGTTGAGTCGTAGTGAGGTGTTGAGTCGTAGTGAGGTGTTGAGTCGTAGTGAGGTGTTGAGTCGTAGTGAGGTGTTGTAGTGAGGTGTTGAGTCGTAGTGAGATGTTGAGTCGTAGTGAGGTGTTGTAGTGAGGTGTTGAGTCGTAGTGAGGTGTTGTAGTGAGGTGTTGAGTCGTAGTAAGGTGTCGTAGTGAGGTGTTGAGTCGTAGTGAGGTGTTGAGTCGTAGTGAGGTGGTTGAGTCATTTCTTGGTGAGGTGTTGAGTCGTAGTGAGGTGTTGAGTCGTAGTGAGGTGTTGAGTCGTGCCTGAGGCCTGTCTGTCTCCTCCAGGCTGGTTTGTCCATGGCGCTCCAGAGACAGCCACGTGAAGCAGAGTCGTAGTGAGGTGTTGTAGTGAGGTGTTGAGTCGCAGTGAGGTGTTGTAGTGTGGTGTTGTAGTCGTAGTGTGGTGTTGTAGTCGTAGTGGGGTGTTGACTCGCAGTGAGGTGTTGTGTTGAGACGTAGTGAGGTGTCGAGTCGTGCCTGAGGCCTGTCTGTCTCCTCCAGGCTGGCTTGTCCATGGCGCTCCAGAGAGACAGCCACGTGAAGCAGAGTCGTAGTGAGGTGTTGAGTTGTGCCTGAGGCCTGTCTGTCTCCTCCAGGCTGGCTTGTCCATGGCGCTCCAGAGAGACAGCCACGTGAAGCAGAGTCGTAGTGAGGTGTTGTAGTCGTAGTGGGGTGTTGTAGTGAGGTGTCGAGTCGTAGTGAGGTGTTGTGTTGAGTCGTAGTGAGGTGTTGTAGTCGTAGTGAGGTGTTGAGTCGTGCCTGAGGCCTGTCTGTCTCCTCCAGGCTGGCTTGTCCATGGCGCTCCAGAGAGACCGCCACGTGAAGCAGAGTCGTAGTGAGGTGTTGAGTTGTGCCTGAGGCCTGTCTGTCTCCTCCAGGCTGGTTTGTCCATGGTGCTCCAGAGAGACCGCCACGTGAAGCAGAGTCGTAGTGGGGTGTTGAGTCGTAGTGAGGTGTTGTGAGGTGTTGTAGTGAGGTGTTGAGTCGTGCCTGAGGCCTGTCTGTCTCCTCCAGGCTGGTTTGTCCATGGCGCTCCAGAGAGACAGCCACGTGAAGCAGAGTCGTAGTGAGGTGTTGTAGTGAGGTGTTGAGTCGTAGTGAGGTGTTGAGTTGTGCCTGAGGCCTGTCTGTCTCCTCCAGGCTGGTTTGTCCATGGCGCTCCAGAGAGACAGCCACGTGAAGCAGCAGCGGCTTATTGAGGAGAAGTGGAAGAGGACCAGACAGGAGGGCAATCCCATGGTCCTCCTGAGCCACCCCTCTACCGACCAGCCCCCTGGCCTCGTGACCAACGAGCCCCCCCGCCACCCAGAGAGGGAGTACGACACCTGGCTGTACCTCCTGAAGAACAAGGGCTCCCCCCCTCCCCCCACACCCTGCCCCGGCAGCAAGGCCCACAAGGATGATAAGACCCGTCTGGAGGAGCAGCAGACCACCATCGCCAGCCTGCGGCGCCACATAGACATTCTGCTGGGAGAGAACGAGAAACTGACCCAGGACAACAAGCGCCTGCGAGGGGAGAACATCCGGCTGAAGAGGGATGCAGCGGACACAGACTTACTGGAGAAATCAGAGCTGTGGGTTCTTCCCCAGTCAGAGGAGAGGAGGAACAAGGACATCTCCATACCTAACCTGCCCCCTCTGGAGATGCCCACCCAGGACATCTCTCTGGACGACCTGCCTGCCCTGGAGCTCCCCGAGGACATCCAGCACGAACTGCAGGCGCTGCTGGACAGAGACGACAAGCTGTGATGAGACAGGCGGACAGACAGCCCAGTACTAACTAACTAAAGGACGCCTCTCTACAGAGAGACTGTCCAGACTGGACTGGAAGAAAGCTGGCAAATCTCAATAAAAGTGATTGGTCGGTGGCCTCAGGCACTAGATAGCAACCACAAATGGTCACCGTGACAAGTTGGTAAAGGTCATTTCTCCTAGTTCTGTCTGTGTCCTCAGTGTCTACTAGTGGGACTACATCTCGTTCACACACACACACAAAACAAACTCTTTGCAGAAATTGTGCCTTTGAAAATGTCTGAAATGAAGTCAAAAGGGAGGTGACCATCATCAGTGATCTCCCTGCTTTGATAACAGGCCTCTATATCTGGAGGCCCTGATTGGTTGACTGGGACGACCTACTGACCCTCTGATACCCACCAGGGACGACCTACTGACCCTCTGATACCCACCAGGGACGACCTACTGACCCTCTGATACCCACCAGGGATGACCTACTGACCATCTGATACCCACCAGGGACGACCTACTGACCCTCTGATACCCACCAGGGATGACCTACTGACCCTCTGATACCCACCAGGGACGACCTACTGACCCTCTGATACCCACCAGGGATGACCCTCTGATACCCACCAGGGACGACCTACTGTCCCTCTGATACCCACCAGGGACGACCTACTGACCCTCTGATACCCACCAGGGATGACCTACTGACTCTCTGATACCCACCAGGGACGACCTACTGACTCTCTGATACCCACCAGGGACGACCTACTGACCCTCTGATACCCACCAGGGATGACCTACTGACCCTCTGATACCCACCAGGGATGACCTACTGACTCTCTGATACCCACCAGGGACGACCTACTGACTCTCTGATACCCACCAGGGACGACCTACTGACTCTCTGATACCCACCAGGGACGACCTACTGACCCTCTGATACCCACCAGGGACGACCTACTGACTCTCTGATACCCACCAGGGACGACCTACTGACCCTCTGATACCCACCAGGGACGACCTACTGACTCTCTGATACCCACCAGGGACGACCCACTGACTCTCTGATACCCACCAGGGACGACCCACTGTCCCTCTGATACCCACCAGGGACGACCTACTGACCCTCTGATACCCACCAGGGACGACCTACTGACCCTCTGATACCCACCAGGGACGACCTACTGACCCTCTGATACCCACCAGGGACGACCTACTGACCCTCTGATACCCACCAGGGACGACCTACTGACCCTCTGATACCCACCAGGGACGACCTACTGACTCTCTGATACCCACCAGGGATGACCTACTGACTCTCTGATACCCACCAGGGACGACCTACTGACCCTCTGATACCCACCAGGGATGACCTACTGACCCTCTGATACCCACCAGGGACGACCTACTGACCATCTGATACCCACCAGGGATGACCCTCTGATACCCACCAGGGATGACCCTCTGATACCCACCAGGGATGACCTACTGACCATCTGATACCCACCAGGGATGACCCTCTGATACCCACCAGGGATGACATGATTGACAGCCGCTGCAGTGGAGCCTCTTTGGAGCCTGATCTACATCCATAGTGTGTGAGTGTTGATGTGTTGAGCCCCACCAGCTGTCTGCCAGATGTCTGATGGGAGAGTCAGGTTGTCCCTGATACCCACCAGCTGTCTGCCAGATGTCTGATGGGAGTCAGGTTGTCCCTGATACCCACCAGCTGTCTGCCAGATGTCTGATGGGAGAGTCAGGTTGTCCCTGATACCCACCAGCTGTCTGCCAGATGTCTGATGGGAGAGTCAGGTTGTCCCTGATACCCACCAGCTGTCTGCCATATGTCTGATGGGAGTCAGGTTGTCCCTGATACCCACCAGCTGTCTGCCAGATGTCTGATGGGAGAGTCAGGTTGTCCCTGATACCCACCAGCTGTCTGCCAGATGTCTGATGGGAGAGTCAGGTTGTCCCTGATACCCACCAGCTGTCTGCCAGATGTCTGATGGGAGAGTCAGGTTGTCCCTGATACCCACCAGCTGTCTGCCAGATGTCTGATGGGAGAGTCAGGTTGTACCTGATACCCACCAGATGTCTGCCAGATGTCTGATGGGAGAGTAAGGCTGCAGAATACCAAGAACTTTCAAATGAATTCCCTGGTTTTCCAGAAAACCTGGTTGGATGCTTCCGGATTCTCTGCTTATTCCCGGGAAACTTCCAAACCAGGATTTCTGTAAAACGAGGTAATTTATTGAAGGTTCCCGGTATTCTGCAGCCCTGGTAGAGAAGAGTATCACTGAGTGAACCTGCAGTTTAAATCCTCTCACCTTTCCTTCATCATGTTTTACCAACAACCTGTGAAGGAGCTGAAGTTTAGATGTTAAAGCTGAATGGTGTTTGTCCTTCAGTCCTTCAGTGCAACGTTTGTTTCTTTGGCATTTAAATGTTTCTTAATAAATGAAAACAAGCGTAGAGCCTCGTCACTTTTAATTTGCCTTCCGGAGAAGGACAACTGCTTGGGGGTCAGTTTTTAACATTTCTGTTCTAGTCGAGATCATAGACAGGTGTTTGTTTCCGTCATTGGTCTAGAGATCCGGGTAGAGGTGTATCGGTTTGGATAATAGAGATACCAAACTCAGCAATAACAACAGTCTGCATTCCCTGCTTCACTGGACTCTGGCTATGCAGACAGCACTCCTTAGCTTGTGTTTGGCAAGACAAGGAGTTCACATGACACAAACAGATCTGGGATCAGGCTCCATTGTCCTCGGTCTCAGTATGAAAGTCCCTCAGCAGTATGAACTGTTTCTCTTCGTAGTGTCTCCAGTTCAGGACAAGGTGCTCTGGGAGAGGACTGAAATCAACCTCTATTCCCCATGTTGAGCACTACTTTCCACCAGGACCCATAGGGCCTTGGTCTCTCCAGTGGTTCGGTACCACGTGGACTTACATCTCTAGTTTAATTTGTACTGTAATCACTAAGTTGTTGATTTGTGGAACAAACCACATAAATAACATTTTCAGGTAACTTTTTTATATTTTGCTCGATTCTGTTGAAATATGCAGAATGTATGTGGATTCATTGTGTGTCTCCAGTGTAGCAGTGTGAATCCGGGTGTGTAATACAAGGCATTCAGAAAGTATTCAGACCCCTTGACTTTTTCCACATTTTGTTACGTTACAGCCTTATTCTCAAATGGATTCAATCTTTTTTTCCCCTCAATCTACAGACAACACTCCATTATGACAAAGCAAAAAGTCAAATGTTTTATTTTAGAAAATGTATAAAAAAAATTAACTGAAATTTTCAGACCCTTTACTCAGTACTCTGTTGAAGCCCCTTTGGCTGTGATTACAGCCTTGAGTCTTCTTGGGTATGACGCTACAAGCTTGGCTCACCTGTATTTGAGGAGTTTCTCCCATTCCTCTCTGCAGATCCTCTCAAGCTCTGTCAGGTTGGATGGGGAGCGTCGCTGCACAGCTATTTTCAGGTCTCTCCAGAGATGTTCGATCAGGTTCAAGTCCGGGTTCTGGCTGGGCCACTCGAGGACATTCAGAGACTTGTCCCGAAACCACTCCTGCATTTTCTTGGCTGTGTGCTTAAGGTCGTTGTCCTGTTGGAAGGCAACCATTTGCCCCAGTCTGAGGTCCTGAGCGCTCTGGAGCAGGTTTTTATCAAGGATCTCTATGTGCTTTGCTCCTTTCATCTTTCCCTCGATCCTGAATAGTC
This sequence comes from Oncorhynchus mykiss, assembly GCF_057628025.1. Taxonomy (NCBI): domain Eukaryota; kingdom Metazoa; phylum Chordata; class Actinopteri; order Salmoniformes; family Salmonidae; genus Oncorhynchus; species Oncorhynchus mykiss. Next base: position 63,896,598 of record NC_143044.1, on the reverse strand, counting down.
TCCCAGTCCCTGCTGAAAAACATCCCCGCAGCATGATGCTGCCACCATGCTTCACCGTAGGGTTGGTGCCAGGTTACCTCCAGACGTGACGCTTGGCATTCAGGCCAGAGAATCTTGTTTCTCCTGGTCTGAGTTTGCCTTTTGGCAAACTCCAAGCGGGCTGTCATGTGCCTTTTACTGAGGAGTGGCTTCCATCTGGCCCCTCTACCATAAAGGCCTGATTGGTGGAGTGCTGCAGAGATGGTTGTCCTTCTGGAAGGTTCTCCCATCTCTACAGAGGAACTCTGGAGCTCTGTCAGAGGGACCATCGGGTTCTTGGTCACCTCCCTGGCCAAGGCCCTTCTCCCCCGATTGCTCAGTTTGGCCGGGCGGCCAGCTCTAGGAGGAGTCTTGGTGGTTCCAAACTTCTCCAATTTAAGAATGATGGAGGCCAATGTGTTCTTGGGGACCTTCAATGCTTCAGACATTTTTTTGGTACCTTTCCCCAGATCTGTGCCTCGACACAATCCTGTCTCGGAGCTCTACGGACAATTCCTTCGACCTCATGGCTTGGTTTTTGCTCTGACATGCACTGTCAACTGTGGGACCTTATATAGACAGGTGTGTGCCTTTCCAAATCATGTCCAATCAATTGAATTTACCACAGGTGGACTCCAGTCAAGTTGTAGAAACGTCTCAAGGATGATCAATGGAAACAGGATGCACCTGAACTTAATTTAGAGTTTTATTTTTTAATACATTTGCAAAAATGTCTAAACCTGTTTTCACTTGGTGATGATGGGGTGTTGATGAAATTAATTGAATCCATTTTAGAGTAAGGGTCTGAATACTTCCTGAACGGCCATCTATCTTCTATTCAATAAACACACTAACCAGAAGTAATCTACTAGTGCCAGACGCGCCTGACTGACATCATTATGTACGACTATATATAACTGCGGCTGTAGTCAGGAGACACGGTGTTATTCAGAGGGAACCAAATCCACCGTGGTTTCTTCATGTAATTATATCGGTTTACAACAGTAATCAGGGTGCATCAGAAGGACTTTGTATTTGTGATGTAAATCTCCATCAGTGCTTTCCAATCTCATGATGATGAACATGTCCACTTTGTTTTGGTGACGCATGAAGGATGGTACGAGCTGTATGTATATGATTGTTAAGATATTAAAAATTACAGATGTGTGGATTTTTTTTCATGCGGTGAGACTGATATACACTCCCTGATCAAAAGTATGTGGACACCTGCTCATTCCAAAATCATGGGTATTAGTATGGAGTTGGTCTCTTTGCTGCTATAACAGCCTCCACTCTTCTGGGAAGGCTTTCCACTAGATGTTGGAACATTGCTGCTATAACAGCCTCCACTCTTCTGGGAAGGCTTTCCACTAGATGTTGGGACTTGCTTCCATTCAGCCACAACAGCATTAGTGAGATTGGGCAATTAGGCCCAAAGGTGTTCGATGGGGTTGAGGTCAGGGCTCTGTGCAGGCCAGTCAAGTTCTTCCACACCGATCTCAACAAACCATTTCTGTATAGACCTCGCTTTGTGCACAGGGGCATTGTCATGCTGAAACAGGAAAGGACGTTCCCCAAACTGTTGCCACAAAGTTGGAAGCACAGAATCATCTAGAATGTCATTGTATGCTGTAGCGTTAAGATTTCACTTCACTGGAACTAAAATGGGCCTAGCCCCACCTCCTCCACCAAGTTTGACTGTTGGCACTATGCATCGGGGCAGGTGGCATTCGCCAAACCCAGATTCATCCATTGGTCTGCCAGATGGTGACGTGTGATTCACCACTCCAGAGAACGCATTTCCACTGCTCCAGAGTCCAATGGCGGCGAGTTTCACACCTCTCCAGTCGACGCTTGGCATTACACATGGTGATCTTACATTTGTGTGCCGCTGCTCTGCCATGGAAACCCATTTCATGAAGCTCCCGAACAGTTCTTGTGCTGACGTTGCTTCCAGAGGCAGTTTGGAACTCAGTAGTGAGTGTTGCAACCGAGGACAGACTATTTTTTACGCGCATCAGCGGTCCCGTTCTGTGAGCTTGTGTGGTTTCAACTTCACAATAACAGCACTTACAGTTGACCAGGGCAGCTCCAGCAGGGCACCTTGTTGGAAAGGTGGCATCCTATGACGGTGCCACGTTGAATATTACTGAGCTCTTCAGTAGGGGCCATTCTACTGCCAATGTTTGTCTATGGAGATTGCATGGCGGTGTGCTTGATTTTATACACCGGTCAGCAACGGTAGTGGCTGAAATAGCTTTTGTATCTATAGTGTACCAAGAAAACAAGATCCAGGCTCCATAGGACAATCTTAATTGCATTTCATTGCCTCCTTTTCAAACCACATTGGACGAGAAGGTCAAAGGGGAGGAAATGTTGAGATCCTCCAATAGAGAGAGGACTCACCTATATCTGTCTGTCTCGGTGTATAATGGACTAGTTTCAGTAAAGCTGTGTAATAGTGACATCTAGTGGTATAAAAAGGATATTACATATTGAAGGGGGGGCTCCCTCTAGTATTGAGTAGAACAATACATGTCAAATAACTCCCATTCAATGTTGTTATTGAAATACATCTCCAAATCATGGAACGGGCTTCGATGGAAATTAATCATGAACGTGGCACACGTTGCCGGAGGAGGAGATTAATCGATATGAGAGACGAAGGTGTTAGCCTCTGAACTCTCACCAATAACTAACCCCTCTGGACTGCTTTCCCTGTCCGGAACTTGAAGAATTAAGCATTTTTCAAACACCTGAAACAGCTTTTTCCTGCAAGGGGGCGCAAAATCCAACGGGAAGATCACGTCAGTGACTCAGCCCTCCTAGGGACGGCATGGAAGAGCCCCAGTAAGCCAGTGACTCAGCCCTCCTAGGGACGGCATGGAAGAGCACCAGTAAGCCAGTGACTCAGCCCTCCTAGGGACGGTATGGAAGAGCCCCAGTAAGCCAGTGACTCAGCCCTCCTAGGGACGGCATGGAAGAGCCCCAGTAAGCCAGTGACTCAGCCCTCCTAGGGACGGCATGGAAGAGCCCCAGTAAGCCAGTGACTCAACCCCCTCCTAGGGACGGCATGGAAGAGCCCCAGTAAGGCAGTGACTCAGCCCTCCTAGGGACGGCATGGAAGAGCACCAGTAAGCCAGTGACTCAGCCCTCCTAGGGACGGCATGGAAGAGCACCAGTAAGCCAGTGACTCAGCCCTCCTAGGGACGGCATGGAAGAGCCCCAGTAAGGCAGTGACTCGGTCCCCGTAAAAGGGTCAGAGGATCCCAGTGAAGAGAGGGGAGCCGGCCAGGCAGAGACGACATGGGGGGGTTTGTCACACCAGTTCCTTGCCGTTCACCTTCGCACCCCTGGGGCCCACTGAAGAGATGAGTCTTCAGTAAAGACTTAAAGGTTGAGACCGAGTTTGCGTCTCTGACATGGGTAGGCAGACCATTCCATAAAAATGGAGCTCTATAGGAGAAAGCCCTGCCTCCAGCTGTTTGCTTAGAAATTCTAGGGACAATTAGGAGGCCTGCGTCTTGTGACCGTAGCGTACGTGTAGGTATGTATGGCAGGACCAGATCAGAGAGATGGGTAGGAGCAAGCCCATGTAATGCTTTGTAGGTTAGCAGTAAAACCTTGAAATCAGCCCTTGCCTTGACAGGAAGCCAGTATAGGGAGGCCTATACCCATTTCCCGTGTTCGAGCAAGGAGGCCTACAAACCTGACTCAGTTACACCAGCTCTGTCAGGAGGAATGGGCCACAATTCACCCAACTTATTGTGGGAAGCTTGTGGAAGGTTACGTGAAACGTTTGACCCAAGTTAAACAATTTAAAGGCAATACTACCAAATAGTAATTGAGTGTATATAAACTTCTGACCCACTGGCAATGTGGTGAAAGAAATACAAGCTGAAATAAATAATTATCTTTACTATTATTCTGACATTTCACATTCTTAAAATATAGTGGGGATCCTAACTGACCTAAGACAGGAAATTTTTACTAGGATTAAATGTCAGGAATTGTGAAAAACTGAGTTTAAATGTATTTGGCTAAGGTGTATGTAAACGTCAGACTTCAACTGTTGGACTGTTTTTAAATGTAAATCACATTTTCATTTGACACACCCCAGTTTGGGAATACCTGCAATAAGACATACCCCAGTTTGGGAATACCTGCAATAAGACATACCCCAGTTTGGGAATAACTGCAGTAAGACATACCCCAGTTTGGGAATACCTGCAATAAGACATACCCCAGTTTGGGAATACCTGCAATAAGACACACCCCAGTTTGGGAATACCTGCAATAAGACACACCCCAGTTTGGGAATACCTGCAATAAGACACACCCCAGTTTGGGAATACCTGCAATAAGACACACCCCAGTTTGGGAATACCTGCAATAAGACATACCCCAGTTTGGGAATACCTGCAATAAGACATACCCCAGTTTGGGAATACCTGCAATAAGACACAGCACAGACAAACCCCAGTTTGGGAATACCTGCAATAAGACACAGCACAGACAAACCCCAGTTTGGGAATACCTGCAATAAGACATACCCCAGTTTGGGAATACCTGCAATAAGACACAGCACAGACATACCCCAGTTTGGGAATACCTGCAATAAGACACAGCACAGACAAACCCCAGTTTGGGAATACCTGCAATAAGACACAGCACAGACAAACCCCAGTTTGGGAATACCTGCAATAAGACACAGCACAGACATACCCCAGTTTGGGAATACCTGCAATAAGACATACCCCAGTTTGGGAATACCTGCAATAAGACACAGCACAGACATACCCCAGTTTGGGAATACCTGCAATAAGACACAGCACAGACAAACCCCAGTTTGGGAATACCTGCAATAAGACACAGCACAGACAAACCCCAGTTTGGGAATACCTACAATAAGACACAGCACGGGAATACCTGCAATAAGACATACCCCAGTTTGGGAATACCTGCAATAAGACACAGCACAGACATACCCCAGTTTGGGAAAACCTGCAATAAGACATACCCCAGTTTGGGAATACCTGCAATAAGACACAGCACAGACAAACCCCAGTTTGGGAATACCTGCAATAAGACACAGCACAGACAAACCCCAGTTTGGGAATACCTACAATAAGACACAGCACAGACATACCCCAGTTTGGGAATACCTGCAATAAGACATACCCCAGTTTGGGAATACCTGCAATAAGACACAGCACAGACAAACCCCAGTTTGGGAATACCTGCAATAAGACACAGCACATACATACCCCAGTTTGGGAATACCTGCAATAAGACATACCTCAGTTTGGGAATACCTGCAATAAGACACAGCACAGACGAACCCCAGTTTGGGAATACCTGCAATAAGACACAGCACAGACAAACCCCAGTTTGGGAATACCTGCAATAAGACACAGCACAGACATACCCCAGTTTGGGAATACCTGCAATAAGACACAGCACAGACAAACCCCAGTTTGGGAATACCTGAAATAAGACACAGCACAGACAAACCCCAGTTTGGGAATACCTGCAATAAGACACAGCACAGACATACCCCAGTTTGGGAATACCTGCAATAAGACACAGCACAGACAAACCCCAGTTTGGGAATACCTGAAATAAGACACAGCACAGACATACCCCAGTTTGGGAATACCTGCAATAAGACATACCCCAGTTTGGGAATACCTGCAATAAGACATACCCCAGTTTGGGAATACCTGCAATAAGACACACCCCAGTTTGGGAATACCTGCAATAAGACACACCCCAGTTTGGGAATACCTGCAATAAGACATACCCCAGTTTGGGAATACCTGCAATAAGACACACCCCAGTTTGGGAATACCTGCACTAAGACACACCCCAGTTTGGGAATACCTGCAATAAGACATACCCCAGTTTGGGAATACCTGCAATAAGACATACCCCAGTTTGGGAATACCTGCAATAAGACATACCCCAGTTTGGGAATACCTGCAATAAGACATACCCCAGTTTGGGAATACCTGCAATAAGACACAGCACAGACATACCCCAGTTTGGGAATACCTGCAATAAGACACAGCACAGACAAACCCCAGTTTGGGAATACCTGCAATAAGACACAGCACAGACAAACCCCAGTTTGGGAATACCTGCAATAAGACATACCCCAGTTTGGGAATACCTGCAATAAGACACAGCACAGACAAACCCCAGTTTGGGAATACCTGCAATAAGACACAGCACAGACAAACCCCAGTTTGGGAATACCTGCAATAAGACACAGCACAGACATACCCCAGTTTGGGAATACCTGCAATAAGACATACCCCAGTTTGGGAATACCTGCAATAAGACACAGCACAGACATAACCCAGTTTGGGAATACCTGCAATAAGACACAGCACAGACAAACCCCAGTTTGGGAATACCTACAATAAGACACCCCAGTTTGGGAATACCTGCAATAAGACACAGCACAGACATAACCCAGTTTGGGAATACCTGCAATAAGACACAGCACAGACAAACCCCAGTTTGGGAATACCTACAATAAGACACAGCACAGACATACCCCAGTTTGGGAATACCTGCAATAAGACATACCCCAGTTTGAGAATACCTGCAATAAGACACAGCACAGACATACCCCAGTTTGGGAATACCTGCAATAAGACATACCCCAGTCTGGGAATACCTGCAATAAGACACAGCACAGACATACCCCAGTTTGGGAATACCTGCAATAAGACACAGCACAGACATACCCCAGTTTGGGAATACCTGCAATAAGACACAGCACAGACAAACCCCTGTTTGGGAATACCTGCAATAAGACACAGCACTTACAAACCCCAGTTTGGGAATACCTGAAATAAGACACAGCACAGACAAACCCCAGTTTGGGAATACCTGCAATAAGACACAGCACAGACATACCCCAGTTTGGGAATACCTGCAATAAGACACAGCACAGACAAACCCCAGTTTGGGAATACCTGAAATAAGACACAGCACAGACAAACCCCAGTTTGGGAATACCTGCAATAAGACACAGCACAGACATACCCCAGTTTGGGAATACCTGCAATAAGACATACCCCAGTTTGGGAAAACCTGCAATAAGACACACCCCAGTTTGGGAATACCTGCAATAAGACATACCCCAGTTTGGGAATACCTGCAATAAGACACAGCACAGACATACCCCAGTTTGGGAATACCTGCAATAAGACACAGCACAGACATACCCCAGTTTGGGAATACCTGCAATAAGACACAGCACAGACATACCCCAGTTTGGGAATACCTGCAATAAGACACAGCACAGACATACCCCAGTTAGGGAATACCTGCAATAAGACACAGCATAGACATACCCCAGTTTGGGAATACCTGCAATAAGACATACCCCAGTTTGGGAATACCTGCAATAAGACACAGCACAGACATACCCCAGTTTGGGAATACCTGCAATAAGACATACCCCAGTTTGGGAATACCTGCAATAAGACACAGCACAGACATACCCCAGTTTGGGAATACCTGCAATAAGACATACCCCAGTTTGGGAATACCTGCAATAAGACACACCCCAGTTTGGGAATACCTGCAATAAGACATACCCCAGTTTGGGAATACCTGCAATAAGACACAGCACAGACATACCCCAGTTTGGGAATACCTGCAATAAGACACAGCACAGACATACCCCAGTTTGAGAATACCTGCAATAAGACACAGCACAGACATACCCCAGTTAGAGAATACCTGCAATAAGACACAGCACAGACATACCCCAGTTTGGGAATACCTGCAATAAGACATACCCCAGTTTGGGAATACCTGCAATAAGACACAGCACAGACATACCCCAGTTTGGGAATACCTGCAATAAGACACAGCACAGACATACCCCAGTTTAGGAATACCTGCAATAAGACACAGCACAGACAAACCCCAGTTTGGGAATACCTGCAATAAGACACAGCACAGACAAACCCCAGTTTGGGAATACCTACAATAAGACACAGCACAGACATACCCCAGTTTGGGAATACCTGCAATAAGACATACCCCAGTTTGGGAATACCTGCAATAAGACACAGCACAGACATACCCCAGTTTGGGAATACCTGCAATAAGACATACCCCAGTCTGGGAATACCTGCAATAAGACACAGCACAGACATACCCCAGTTTGGGAATACCTGCAATAAGACACAGCACAGACATACCCCAGTTTGGGAATACCTGCAATAAGACACAGCACAGACAAACCCCAGTTTGGGAATACCTGCAATAAGACACAGCACAGACATACCCCTGTTTGGGAATACCTGCAATAAGACACAGCACTTACAAACCCCAGTTTGGGAATACCTGAAATAAGACACAGCACAGACAAACCCCAGTTTGGGAATACCTGCAATAAGACACAGCACAGACATACCCCAGTTTGGGAATACCTGCAATAAGACACAGCACAGACAAACCCCAGTTTGGGAATACCTGAAATAAGACACAGCACAGACAAACCCCAGTTTGGGAATACCTGCAATAAGACACAGCACAGACATACCCCAGTTTGGGAATACCTGCAATAAGACATACCCCAGTTTGGGAAAACCTGCAATAAGACACACCCCAGTTTGGGAATACCTGCAATAAGACATACCCCAGTTTGGGAATACCTGCAATAAGACACAGCACAGACATACCCCAGTTTGGGAATACCTGCAATAAGACACAGCACAGACATACCCCAGTTTGGGAACACCTGCAATAAGACACAGCACAGACATACCCCAGCTTGGGAATACCTGCAATAAGACACAGCACAGACATACCCCAGTTAGGGAATACCTGCAATAAGACACAGCATAGACATACCCCAGTTTGGGAATACCTGCAATAAGACATACCCCAGTTTGGGAATACCTGCAATAAGACACAGCACAGACATACCCCAGTTTGGGAATACCTGCAATAAGACATACCCCAGTTTGGGAATACCTGCAATAAGACACACCCCAGTTTGGGAATACCTGCAATAAGACATACCCCAGTTTGGGAATACCTGCAATAAGACACAGCACAGACATACCCCAGTTTGGGAATACCTGCAATAAGACACAGCACAGACATACCCCAGTTTGGGAATACCTGCAATAAGACACAGCACAGACATACCCCAGTTAGAGAATACCTGCAATAAGACACAGCACAGACATACCCCAGTTTGGGAATACCTGCAATAAGACATACCCCAGTTTGGGAATACCTGCAATAAGACACAGCACAGACATACCCCAGTTTGGGAATACCTGCAATAAGACATACCCCAGTCTGGGAATACCTGCAATAAGACACAGCACAGACATACCCCAGTTCGGGAATACCTGCAATAAGACACAGCACAGACATACCCCAGTTTGGGAATACCTGCACTAAGACACAGCACAGACAATCCCCAGTTTGGGAATACCTGCAATAAGACACAGCACATACATACCCCAGTTTGGGAATACCTGCAATAAGACATACCTCAGTTTGGGAATACCTGCAATAAGACACACCCCAGTTTGGGAATACCTGCAATAAGACACAGCACAGACAAACCCCAGTTTGGGAATACCTGCAATAAGACACAGCACAGACAAACCCCAGTTTGGGAATACCTGCAATAAGACACAGCACAGACATACCCCTGTTTTGGGAATACCTGCAATAAGACACAGCACTTACAAACCCCAGTTTGGGAATACCTGAAATAAGACACAGCACAGACAAACCCCAGTTTGGGAATACCTGCAATAAGACACAGCACAGACATACCCCAGTTTGGGAATACCTGCAATAAGACACAGCACAGACAAACCCCAGTTTGGGAATACCTGAAATAAGACACAGCACAGACAAACCCCAGTTTGGGAATACCTGCAATAAGACACAGCACAGACATACCCCAGTTTGGGAATACCTGCAATAAGACATACCCCAGTTTGGGAATACCTGCAATAAGACACACCCCAGTTTGGGAATACCTGCAATAAGACATACCCCAGTTTGGGAGTACCTGCAATAAGACACAGCACAGACATACCCCAGTTTGGGAATACCTGCAATAAGACACAGCACAGACATACCCCAGTTAGGGAATACCTGCAATAAGACACAGCACAGACATACCCCAGTTTGGGAATACCTGCAATAAGACATACCCCAGTTTGGGAATACCTGCAATAAGACACAGCACAGACATACCCCAGTTTGGGAATACCTGCAATAAGACATACCCCAGTTTGGGAATACCTGCAATAAGACACAGCACAGACAAACCCCAGTTTGGGAATACCTGCAATAAGACACAGCACAGACATACCCCAGTTTGGGAATACCTGCAATAAGACACAGCACAGACATACCCCAGTTAGGGAATACCTGCAATAAGACACAGCACTGACATACCCCAGTTTGGGAATACCTGCAATAAGACATACCCCAGTTTGGGAATACCTGCAATAAGACATACCCCAGTTTGGGAATACTGCAATAAGACATACCCCAGTTTGGGAATACCTGCAATAAGACATACCCCAGTTTGGGAATACCTGCAATAAGACACAGCACAGACAAACCCCAGTTTGGGAATACCTACAATAAGACACAGCACAGACAAACCCCAGTTTGGGAATACCTACAATAAGACACAGCACAGACACACCCCAGTTTGGGAATACCTGCAATAAGACACAGCACAGACAAACCCCAGTTTGGGAATACCTGCAATAAGACATACCCCAGTTTGGGAATACCTGCAATAAGACACACCCCAGTTTGGGAATACCTGCAATAAGACATACCCCAGTTTGGGAATACCTGCAATAAGACATACCCCAGTTTGGGAATACCTGCAATAAGACACAGCACAGACATACCCCAGTTTGGGAATACCTGTAATAAGACACAGCACAGACACACCCCAGTTTGGGAATACCTGCAATAAGACACAGCACAGACATACCCCAGTTTGGGAATACCTGCAATAAGACACACCCCAGTTTGGGAATACCTGCAATAAGACACAGCACAGACATACCCCAGTTTGGGAATACCTGCAATAAGACATACCCCAGTTTGGGAATACCTGCAATAAGACATACCCCAGTTTGGGAATACCTGCAATAAGACATACCCCAGTTTGGGAATACCTGCAATAAGACATACCCCAGTTTGGGAATACCTGCAATAAGACATACCCCAGTTTGGGAATACCTGCAATAAGACACACCCCAGTTTGGGAATACCTGCAATAAGACATACCCCAGTTAGGGAATACCTGCAATAAGACACAGCACAGACATACCCCAGTTTGGGAATACCTGCAATAAGACACACCCCAGTTTGGGAATACCTGCAATAAGACATACCCCAGTTTGGGAATACCTGCAATAAGACACAGCACAGACATACTTTGATGAATCCATTTTAATGGAAAATGTAAAACCCCTTTGAACTTCAATGTACAAAGCATATAACACTTGCACTTTTAAAATTACAAATTGAAGCAAGCCATGTTTTAAAAAATACATCAGTGAATATGTATATATTTACACAATTGTTTTCGTTTAAACTTCAAAATTTGAATAAATTATTTTTTGTGTGTAAATGTCTCCATTTTACAGTGAATACTTCTCAATAAAATGCTGAAGTGTATTATTCATGTAGTCTTTTTTTTACATAATACAACTGTACACGGTTTCATACAATAGAATAGTTTGGCAGTTTGTTTTTAAAAGATATGGCATGAGGACGAATTCAGCAGCGACTCCCAGAGTTCTCGGCGACAGCTGAAGTCTGTTTCCTCTCACAGTAACTGTCTCAATGTAGGAAACGGCATCCGTCTCACAACTCATCATTTAGCAAACTGTACAAGTCACATTTACATTTGATCTAGAACATCATCGCATTTACAACTCCTATAAAATAAATACATAATTTTCACAGAAACAATATACAACAGTTTGAAAGAAAGAAATGAACTAAACAAACAAAAGGAAAACAGGAACAAACAGAGAACAGAAGGTTCCAGAACAGCAGTCCAGATTGGTTCTACTGAACTCAGTTCTCCTGATGCTGGGTGGTGATGCTGCTGTGGTTAGTATCCTGATGCTGGGTGGCGATGCTGCTGTGGTCAGTATCCTGATGCTGGGTGGTGATGCTGCTGTGGTTAGTATCCTGATGCTGGGTAGTGATGCTGCTATGGTCAGTATCCTGATGCTGTGGTCAGTATCCTGATGCTGGGTGGTGATGCTGCTGTGGTCAGTATCCTGATGCTGGGTAGTGATGCAGCTATGGTAAGTATCCTGATGCTGGGCAGTGATGCTGCTATGGTCAGTATCCTGATGCTGTGGTAGCGATGCTGCTGTGGTCAGTATCCTGATGCTGGGTAGTGATGCTGGTCAGTAACATGTAGTGTGTTCTGCTGTTGTGGTTAGTGTCAGTGTGTATATATCTGTTCCAGGCTGAAGGAAGATGTCTCAGAGAAGGAGGCGCCAGAGAGGGAGGAGCCAGAGAGGGAGGAGCCAGAGAGGGAGGAGCCACAGAGGCAGGCGCCAGGGGGACTACGGGTCAGGAGTTCTCTTCCTCCTCCTGGCTGTACCTCCTCAGCGACGTCAATGCATCCTTCACAGAGTGGAACAAGATGTTCTTTACCTGGGGAGAGGACAGAGAGAAGAGGTTAAACAGGAGGGAGAGACAGAGAGGAGAGGTTAAACAGGAGGGAGAGACAGAGAGGAGAGGTTAAACAGGAGGGAGAGACAGAGAGAGAGATGGAGAGAGGGCGAGGACAGAGAGGAGAGGTTAAACAGGAGGGAGAGGTTAAACAGGAGGGGGAGGTTAAACAGGAGGGAGAGATAGAGAGAGAGAGACGGAGAGGACAGAGAGGAGAGGTTAAACAGGAGGGAGAGATAGAGAGAGAGAGAGGGCGAGGACAGAGAGGAGAGGTTAAACAGGAGGGAGAGATAGACATGGAGAGAGGGCGAGGACAGAGGAGAGGTTAAACAGGAGGGAGAGACAGAGAGGAGAGGTTAAACAGGAGGGAGAGGTAGAGAGAGAGAGGGCGAGGACAGAGGAGAGGTTAAACAGGAGGGAGAGAGAGAGATGGAGAGAGGGCGAGGACAGAGGAGAGGTTAAACAGGAGAGAGAGAGAGAGGAGAGGTTAAACAGGAGAGAGGGGACAGAGAGAGAGGGAGACGGAGAGAGAGGGAGATGGAGAGAGAGGGAGACGGAGAGAGATATACTTTAAAACATATATGTACACCTTTATTGGCCCAATGGTTAAATAAATAAAGTTGCACTTTGCAGAAATTGCTCCTCCATTTCCTGGTTGCTAAAACTAAGTTTGTCTAATTTCAGTTTGAGACAAAATAAGATACAATTCTCAACACCGCTGTGAAATATCTTTTCCATAACCAAGAATATTGGTTAACACTTTACTGGACACCCAGCGTCATGTTATATATCTCATATATATATACCCTGTACCCCTGTCCTGGTCCCCTGTACCCCTGTCCTGGTGCCCTGTACCCCTGTCCTGGTCCCCTGTACCCCTGTCCTGGTGCCCTGTACCCCTGTCCTGGTGCCCTGTACCCCTGTCCTGGTCCCCTGTACCCCTGTCCTGGTCCCTTGTCCTGGTCCCCTGTACCCCTGTCCTGGTCCCCTGTACCCCTGTCCTGGTCCCTTGTCCTGGTCCCCTGTACCCCTGTCCTGGTCCCTTGTCCTGGTCCCCTGTACCCCTGTCCTGGTCCCCTGTACCCCTGTCCTGGTCCCCTGTACCCCTGTCCTGGTCCCCTGTACCCCTGTCCTGGTCCCCTGTACCCCTGTCCTGGTCCCTTGTCCTGGTCCCCTGTACCCCTGTCCTGGTCCCTTGTCCTGGTCCCCTGTCCCCCTGTCCTGGTCCCCTGTCCTAGTCCCCTGTACCCCTGTCCTGGTCCCCTGTACCCCTGTCCTGGTCCCCTGTACCCCTGTCCTGGTCCCCTGTACCCCTGTCCTGGTCCCCTGTACCCCTGTCCTGGTCCCCTGTACCCCTGTCCTGGTCCCTTGTCCTGGTCCCCTGTACCCCTGTCCTGGTCCCCTGTACCCCTGTCCTGGTCCCCTGTACCCCTGTCCTGGTCCCCTGTCCTGGTCCCCTGTACCCCTGTCCTGGTCCCCTGTACCCCTGTCCTGGTCCCCTGTACCCTTGTCCTGGTCCCCTGTACCCTTGTCCTGGTCCCCTGTACCCCTGTCCTGGTCCCCTGTACCCCTGTCCTGGTCCCCTGTACCCCTGTCCTGGTCCACTGTACATAGAACCCCTGACACCCCACACCTCTACAAAGTTCACATTTACAAGCCACCAATACAGAATGAAGGGATGGGTCTCTGATGAACTGGCTGAAATCAGAAGGAAACGGAAAGCAGTGTGGGCTAAAGCAAGACGGTCTAATTCAGCTGATGATCGGATGTCTTTTAACACCGCCTTCTGAATCAGGGTGTGACTATGACCTGAAATCAGAATACTACCTTCTGAATCAGGGTGTGACTATGATCTGAAATCAGAATACTGTCTTCTGAATCAGGGTGTGACTATGACCTGAAATCAGAATACTACCTTCTGAATCAGGGTGTGACTATGACCTGAAATCAGAATACTGCCTTCTGAATCAGGGTGTGACTATGACCAGAAATCAGAATACTGCCTTCTGAATCAGGGTGTGACTATGACCTGAAATCAGAATACTGCCTTCTGAATCAGGATGTGACTATGACCTGAAATCAGAATACTGCCTTCTGAATCAGGATGTGACTATGACCTGAAATCAGACTGTCTTCTGAATCAGGATGTGACTATGACCTGAAATCAGAATACTGCCTTCTGAATCAGGGTGTGACTATGACCAGAACCATACTGCCTTGGTGTTTGACACTGGGGACCAGTCTGTCTTGGTGTTTGACACTGTGGACCATACCGTCTTGGTGTTTAACACTGTGGACCAGACCGTCTTGGTGTTTGACACTGTGGACCATACCGTCTTGGTGTTTGACACTGTGGACCAGGCCGTCTTGGTGTTTGTCACTGTGGACCATACCGTCTTGGTGTTTAACACTGTGGACCAGACTGTCTTGGTGTTTGACACTGTGGACCAGACCGTCTTGGTGTTTGACACTGGGGACCATACCGTCTTGGTGTTTGACACTGTGGACCAGACCGTCTTGGTGTTTAACACTGTGGACCAGACCGTCTTGGTGTTTGACACTGTGGACCAGACCGTCTTGGTGTTTAACACTGTGGACCAGACCGTCTTGGTGTTTGACACTGTGGACCAGACCGTCTTGGTGTTTGACACTGTGGACCAGACCGTCTTGGTGTTTGACACTGTGGACCAGACCGTCTTGGTGTTTGACACTGGGGACCAGATCGTCTTGGTGTTTGACACTGGGGACCATACCGTCTTGGTGTTTGACACTGTGGACCAGACCGTCTTGGTGTTTGACACTGTGGACCATACCGTCTTGGTGTTTGACACTGTGGACCAGACCGTCTTGGTGTTTGACACTGTGGACCATACCATCTTGGTGTAGAGATTGAACTGTATTTGGGATTACTGGTCATGCTCTGGAGTGGTTTGTGAACTACTTGTCAAATAGAACCCAGTGTGTTAAGGCAGATGGTTCGGACACCGTTGAGTTGTGCTCGGTGTGCCTCAAGGATCCATTTTAGGTCCCCTGTTAATTATCTGTATCAACAACATTGTGAGCCATATTGAGACAGCTGATGTTCATTTTCATGTGGATGACACTGTTCTCCAGTCAGGTGACAGCAGTTTAACACTGTTCTCCAGTCAGGTGACAGCAGTTTAACACTGTTCTCCAGTCAGGTGACATCAGTTTAACTCTGTTCTCCAGTCAGGTGGCAGCAGTTTAACACTGTTCTCCAGTCAGGTGACAGCAGTTTAACACTGTTCTCCAGTCAGGTGACAGCAGTTTAACACTGTTCTCTAGTCAGGTGCAGTTTAACACTGTTCTCTAGTCAGGTGCAGTTTAACACTGTTCTCTAGTCAGGTGCAGTTTAACACTGTTCTCTAGTCAGGTGCAGTTTAACACTGTTCTCTAGTCAGGTGACAGCAGTTTAACACTGTTCTCCAGTCAGGTGACAGCAGTTTAACACTGTTCTCCAGTCAGGTGACAGCAGTTTAACACTGTTCTCCAGTCAGGTGACAGCAGTTTAACACTGTTCTCCAGTCAGGTGACAGCAGTTTAACACTGTTCTCCAGTCAGGTGACAGCAGTTTAACTCTGTTCTCCAGTCAGGTGGCAGCAGTTTAACACTGTTCTCCAGTCAGGTGACAGCAGTTTAACACTGTTCTCTAGTCAGGTGACAGCAGTTTAACACTGTTCTCCAGTCAGGTGACAGCAATTTAACACTGTTCTCCAGTCAGGTGGCAGCAGTTTAACACTGTTCTCTAGTCAGGTAACAGCAGTTTAACACTGTTCTCTAGTCAGGTGACAGCAGTTTAACACTGTTCTCCAGTCAGGTGACAGCAGTTTAACTCTGTTCTCCAGTCAGGTGACAGCAGTTTAACACTGTTCTCTAGTCAGGTGACAGCAGTTTAACACTGTTCTCTAGTCAGGTGACAGCAGTTTAACACTGTTCTCCAGTCAGGTGACAGCAGTTTAACACTGTTCTCCAGTCAGGTGACAGCAGTTTAACACTGTTCTCTAGTCAGGTGACAGGAGTTTAACACTGTTCTCTAGTCAGGTGATAGCAGTTTAACACTGTTCTCCAGTCAGGTGACAGCAGTTTAACACTGTCTCCAGTCAGGTGACAGCAGTTTAACACTGTTCTCTAGTCAGGTGACAGCAGTTTAACTCTGTTCTCCAGTCAGGTGACAGCAGTTTAACACTGTTCTCCAATCAGGTGACAGCAGTTTAACACTGTTCTCCAGTCAGGTGACAGCAGTTTAACACTGTTCTCTAGTCAGGTGACAGCAGTTTAACACTGTTCTCTAGTCAGGTGACAGCAGTTTAACTCTGTTCTCCAGTCAGGTGACAGCAGTTTAACACTGTTCTCCAGTCAGGTGCAGTTTAACACTGTTCTCCAGTCAGGTGACAGCAGTTTAACTCTGTTCTCCAGTCAGGTGACAGCAGTTTAACACTGTTCTCCAGTCAGGTGACAGCAGTTTAACACTGTTCTCCAGTCAGGTGACAGCAGTTTAACACTGTTCTCTAGTCAGGTGACAGCAGTTTAACACTGTTCTCTAGTCAGGTGACAGCAGTTTAACTCTGTTCTCCAGTCAGGTGACAGCAGTTTAACACTGTTCTCCAGTCAGGTGACAGCAGTTTAACACTGTTCTCCAGTCAGGTGCAGTTTAACACTGTTCTCCAGTCAGGTGACAGCAGTTTAACACTGTTCTCTAGTCAGGTGACAGCAGTTTAACACTGTTCTTTAGTCAGGTGACAGCAGTTTAACACTGTTCTCCAGTCAGGTGCAGTTTAACACTGTTCTCTAGTCAGGTGACAGCAGTTTAACACTGTTCTCTAGTCAGATGACAGCAGTTTAACACTGTTCTCCAGTCAGGTGACAGCAGTTTAACACTGTTCTCCAGTCAGGTGACAGCAGTTTAACACTGTTCTCCAGTCAGGTGACAGCAGTTTAACACTGTTCTCTAGTCGGGTGACAGCAGTTTAACACTGTTCTCCAGTCGGGTGACAGCAGTTTAACGCTGTTCTCCAGTCGGGTGACAGCAGTTTAACACTGTTCTCCAGTCAGGTGACAGCAGTTAAACACTGTTCTCCAGTCAGGTGACAGCAGTTTAACACTGTTCTCCAGTCAGGTGACAGCAGTTTAACACTGTTCTCCAGTCAGGTGCAGTTTAACACTGTTCTCTAGTCAGGTGCAGTTTAACACTGTTCTCTAGTCAGGTGACAGCAGTTTAACACTGTTCTCTAGTCATGTGACAGCAGTTTAACACTGTTCTCTAGTCAGGTGACAGCAGTTTAACACTGTTCTCTAGTCAGGTGACAGCAGTTTAACACTGTTCTCTAGTCAGGTGACAGCAGTTTAACACTGTTCTCCAGTCAGGTGACAGCAGTTTAACACTGTTCTCCAGTCAGGTGACAGCAGTTTAACACTGTTCTCTAGTCAGGTGACAGCAGTTTAACACTGTTCTCTAGTCAGGTGACAGCAGTTTAACTCTGTTCTCCAGTCAGGTGACAGCAGTTTAACACTGTTCTCCAGTCAGGTGACAGCAGTTTAACACTGTTCTCCAGTCAGGTGCAGTTTAACACTGTTCTCCAGTCAGGTGACAGCAGTTTAACACTGTTCTCTAGTCAGGTGACAGCAGTTTAACACTGTTCTTTAGTCAGGTGACAGCAGTTTAACACTGTTCTCTAGTCAGGTGACAGCAGTTTAACTCTGTTCTCCAGTCAGGTGACAGCAGTTTAACACTGTTCTCCAGTCAGGTGACAGCAGTTTAACACTGTTCTCCAGTCAGGTGACAGCAGTTTAACACTGTTCTCCAGTCAGGTGCAGTTTAACACTGTTCTCCAGTCAGGTGACAGCAGTTTAACTCTGTTCTCCAGTCAGGTGACAGCAGTTTAACACTGTTCTCCAGTCAGGTGACAGCAGTTTAACACTGTTCTCCAGTCAGGTGACAGCAGTTTAACACTGTTCTCTAGTCAGGTGACAGCAGTTTAACACTGTTCTCTAGTCAGGTGACAGCAGTTTAACTCTGTTCTCCAGTCAGGTGACAGCAGTTTAACACTGTTCTCCAGTCAGGTGACAGCAGTTTAACACTGTTCTCCAGTCAGGTGCAGTTTAACACTGTTCTCCAGTCAGGTGACAGCAGTTTAACACTGTTCTCTAGTCAGGTGACAGCAGTTTAACACTGTTCTTTAGTCAGGTGACAGCAGTTTAACACTGTTCTCCAGTCAGGTGCAGTTTAACACTGTTCTCTAGTCAGGTGACAGCAGTTTAACACTGTTCTCTAGTCAGATGACAGCAGTTTAACACTGTTCTCCAGTCAGGTGACAGCAGTTTAACACTGTTCTCCAGTCAGGTGACAGCAGTTTAACACTGTTCTCCAGTCAGGTGACAGCAGTTTAACACTGTTCTCTAGTCGGGTGACAGCAGTTTAACACTGTTCTCCAGTCGGGTGACAGCAGTTTAACGCTGTTCTCCAGTCGGGTGACAGCAGTTTAACACTGTTCTCCAGTCAGGTGACAGCAGTTAAACACTGTTCTCCAGTCAGGTGACAGCAGTTTAACACTGTTCTCCAGTCAGGTGACAGCAGTTTAACACTGTTCTCCAGTCAGGTGCAGTTTAACACTGTTCTCTAGTCAGGTGCAGTTTAACACTGTTCTCTAGTCAGGTGACAGCAGTTTAACACTGTTCTCTAGTCATGTGACAGCAGTTTAACACTGTTCTCTAGTCAGGTGACAGCAGTTTAACACTGTTCTCTAGTCAGGTGACAGCAGTTTAACACTGTTCTCTAGTCAGGTGACAGCAGTTTAACACTGTTCTCCAGTCAGGTGACAGCAGTTTAACACTGTTCTCCAGTCAGGTGACAGCAGTTTAACACTGTTCTCTAGTCAGGTGACAGCAGTTTAACACTGTTCTCTAGTCAGGTGACAGCAGTTTAACTCTGTTCTCCAGTCAGGTGACAGCAGTTTAACACTGTTCTCCAGTCAGGTGACAGCAGTTTAACACTGTTCTCCAGTCAGGTGCAGTTTAACACTGTTCTCCAGTCAGGTGACAGCAGTTTAACACTGTTCTCTAGTCAGGTGACAGCAGTTTAACACTGTTCTTTAGTCAGGTGACAGCAGTTTAACACTGTTCTCTAGTCAGGTGACAGCAGTTTAACTCTGTTCTCCAGTCAGGTGACAGCAGTTTAACACTGTTCTCCAGTCAGGTGACAGCAGTTTAACACTGTTCTCCAGTCAGGTGACAGCAGTTTAACGCTGTTCTCTAGTCGGGTGACAGCAGTTTAACGCTGTTCTCCAGTCGGGTGACAGCAGTTTAACACTGTTCTCCAGTCAGGTGACAGCAGTTAAACACTGTTCTCCAGTCAGGTGACAGCAGTTTAACACTGTTCTCCAGTCAGGTGACAGCAGTTTAACACTGTTCTCCAGTCAGGTGCAGTTTAACACTGTTCTCTAGTCAGGTGCAGTTTAACACTGTTCTCTAGTCAGGTGACAGCAGTTTAACACTGTTCTCTAGTCAGGTGACAGCAGTTTAACACTGTTCTCTAGTCAGGTGACAGCAGTTTAACACTGTTCTCTAGTCAGGTGACAGCAGTTTAACACTGTTCTCTAGTCAGGTGACAGCAGTTTAACACTGTTCTCCAGTCAGGTGACAGCAGTTTAACACTGTTCTCCAGTCAGGTGACAGCAGTTTAACACTGTTCTCTAGTCAGGTGACAGCAGTTTAACACTGTTCTCTAGTCAGGTGACAGCAGTTTAACTCTGTTCTCCAGTCAGGTGACAGCAGTTTAACACTGTTCTCCAGTCAGGTGACAGCAGTTTAACACTGTTCTCCAGTCAGGTGCAGTTTAACACTGTTCTCCAGTCAGGTGACAGCAGTTTAACACTGTTCTCTAGTCAGGTGACAGCAGTTTAACACTGTTCTTTAGTCAGGTGACAGCAGTTTAACACTGTTCTCCAGTCAGGTGCAGTTTAACACTGTTCTCTAGTCAGGTGACAGCAGTTTAACACTGTTCTCTAGTCAGGTGACAGCAGTTTAACACTGTTCTCCAGTCAGGTGCAGTTTAACACTGTTCTCCAGTCAGGTGACAGCAGTTTAACACTGTTCTCCAGTCAGGTGACAGCAGTTTAACACTGTTCTCTAGTCGGGTGACAGCAGTTTAACACTGTTCTCCAGTCGGGTGACAGCAGTTTAACGCTGTTCTCCAGTCGGGTGACAGCAGTTTAACACTGTTCTCCAGTCAGGTGACAGCAGTTAAACACTGTTCTCCAGTCAGGTGACAGCAGTTTAACACTGTTCTCCAGTCAGGTGCAGTTTAACACTGTTCTCTAGTCAGGTGCAGTTTAACACTGTTCTCTAGTCAGGTGACAGCAGTTTAACACTGTTCTCTAGTCAGGTGACAGCAGTTTAACACTGTTCTCTAGTCAGGTGACAGCAGTTTAACACTGTTCTCTAGTCAGGTGACAGCAGTTTAACACTGTTCTCTAGTCAGGTGACAGCAGTTTAACACTGTTCTCCAGTCAGGTGACAGCAGTTTAACACTGTTCTCCAGTCAGGTGACAGCAGTTTAACACTGTTCTCCAGTCAGGTGACAGCAGTTTAACACTGTTCTCCAGTCAGGTGACAGCAGTTTAACACTGTTCTCCAGTCAGGTGACAGCAGTTTAACTCTGTTCTCTAGTCAGGTGACAGCAGTTTAACACTGTTCTCCAGTCAGGTGACAGCAATTTAACACTGTTCTCCAGTCAGGTGACAGCAGTTTAACACTGTTCTCTAGTCAGGTAACAGCAGTTTAACACTGTTCTCTAGTCAGGTGACAGCAGTTTAACACTGTTCTCCAGTCAGGTGACAGCAGTTTAACACTGTTCTCCAGTCAGGTGGCAGCAGTTTAACACTGTTCTCTAGTCAGGTGACAGCAGTTTAACACTGTTCTCCAGTCAGGTGACAGCAGTTTAACACTGTTCTCCAGTCAGGTGACAGCAGTTTAACACTGTTCTCCAGTCAGGTGACAGCAGTTTAACACTGTTCTCCAGTCAGGTGACAGCAGTTTAACACTGTTCTCCAGTCAGGTGACAGCAGTTAAACACTGTTCTCCAGTCAGGTGACAGCAGTTTAACACTGTTCTCCAGTCAGGTGACAGCAGTTTAACACTGTTCTCCAGTCAGGTGACAGCAGTTTAACACTGTTCTCTAGTCAGGTGACAGCAGTTTAACACTGTTCTCCAGTCAGGTGACAGCAGTTTAACACTGTTCTCCAGTCAGGTGACAGCAGTTTAACACTGTTCTCCAGTCAGGTGACAGCAGTTTAACACTGTTCTCTAGTCAGGTGACAGCAGTTTAACACTGTTCTCTAGTCAGGTGACAGCAGTTTGACTTTGGCTTTTGAAAAAGCTCAAACAGCTTTTACCATCCATCAACAGAATCTGAAGCTCGTTCTGAATGCCTGGTATTTACCAATACTAAACCCTCTGATAACCATGTCATTAGTACCGTGGCTAAATGCATGGTATTTACCAATACTAAACACTCTGATAACCATGTCATTAGTACCGTGGCTAAATGCATGGTATTTACCAATACTAAACACTCTGATAACCATGTCATTAGTACCGTGGCTAAATGCATGGTATTTACCAATACTAAACCCTCTGAAAACCATGTCATTAGTACTAAATGCATGGTATTTACCAATACTAAACCCTCTGAAAACCATGTCATTAGTACTAAATGCATGGTATTTACCAATACTAAACCCTCTGAAAACCATGTCATTAGTACTAAATGCATGGTATTTACCAATACTAAACCCTCTGAAAACCATGTCATTAGTACTAAATGCATGGTATTTACCAATACTAAACCCTCTGAAAACCATGTCATTAGTACCGTGGAAGGACATTGTATAGAGCAGGGCAAAACGTACAGATGTCTGTGAGTTTGGGTGGATGAGAAGTTGAGCTTCACCAGAGAGAACCTTGTCTCTGTATTGAGTTTTATTACCGACACAAAGCCCGTTTCTCCTTCGCTCCCAGAAGAGAGCTCCTTCGTTGTACTTTTCTCTGTTTTGTACCGTGGTGATACTATGTCCACCGCCTTCAGAAAATATTCAAACCCCTCGACTTATCCACATTTTGTTGTGTTACAGGCCTGAATTCAAAATGGATTCTCACCCATCTACACACAATACCCCATCATGTTAAAGTGAAAATATGTTTTTAGGAATTTCTGCAAATGTATTAAAAATGAAATACAGAAATCTCATTTACATAAGTATCCACACCCCCTGAGTCAATACTCGGTAGAATCCCCTTTGGCAGCGATTAGAGCAGAGAGTCTTTCTGGGTAATTCTCGGAGAGCTTTCCAAACCTGATTTATGTAACATTTGCCCATTATTCTTTTCAAAATTCTTCAAGCTCTGTCAAATGAGTTGTTGATCATTGTCAGACATCCATTTTCAGGTCTTGCCGTAGATTTAAGTCAAAACTCTAAGTAGGCAAGTCAGGAATATTCAACGTTGTCTTGGTAAGAAACTCCAGTGTAGATTTGGCCTTGTGTTTTAGATTATTGTCCTGCTGAAAGGCGAATTCATCTCCCACTGTCTGGTGGAAAGCAGACAGCCAGGTTTTCGCCTGTGCTTAGCTCAATTTCATTTATTTTTTTTATCCTGAAAAACTCCCTAGTCCTTCCCGATGACAAGCATACCCCTAACATGACGCAGCCACCACAATGCATGAAAATATGAAGAGTGTTACGCAGTGATGTGTTGGATTTGCACCAACCGTAACACTTTGTATTCAGGGCATAAAGTTAATTTCTTTGCAGTATTTCTTTACTGCCTTGTTGCAAACAGGACGCATGTTTTGGAATAGTTGTATTCTGTACAGGTTTCCTTCTTTTCCCTCTGTCATTTAGGTTAGTATTGTGGAGTAACTACAATGTTGTAGATCCATCCTCAGTTTTCTCCTGTCACAGCCATTAAACTCTGTAACTATTTTAAAGTCACCATTAGCCTCATGGTAAAATCCCTGAGCGGTTTCCTTCTTCTCCAGCAACTGAGTTAGTAAGGACGCCTGTATCTTGGTAGTGACTGGGTATATTGATACACCACCCAAATCATTTCACCATGCTCCATGATATACA
Source organism: Oncorhynchus mykiss (assembly GCF_057628025.1). Classification (NCBI taxonomy): domain Eukaryota; kingdom Metazoa; phylum Chordata; class Actinopteri; order Salmoniformes; family Salmonidae; genus Oncorhynchus; species Oncorhynchus mykiss. The sequence continues at coordinate 63,872,713 of NC_143044.1, read as the reverse complement.
ATGCCTTTTCCCATCTACCAATAGGTGCCCTTCTTCCTGAGGCAATGGAAAACCTCCATGGTCTTTGTGGTTGAATCTGTGTTTAAAATGATGAAGTATTATGGAGTATTTTGACACAAAATCTCAATTGAATCAATTTTAAATTCAGGCTGTAACACAACAAAATGTGGAAAAGTCAAGGGGTGTGAATCATTTCTGAAGCCCCTGTATGTAGAGGACATTAAAAGGGCATTCTGTGATTCAAACAAAAAAGTAGTTCATTTTAAGTCCTAATATGGATGTACCAATGTCAGATTGTCACTTTAAAGGGAAACCCATTGAGATGAGAACAGGAGAGGACAGGGTCACAGCCAACCCACCTGTAGTTTATCTTCGTAGTTGGGCTCTTCTCTGGAGGATCTCAGTTCCTGTGTCAGGTGGAAGGAGTGGAATACATGCTCTGGAGACACAAAGTCATTTATCACCTGGACACAACTGTGAAGGTTCTGCACCTGTCAGAGGGGGAGGGGGAGAGGAGAGAGAAGGGTAGGGGAGAGAAAAGGGGGAGAGAGAAAGAAGGGGGAGAGGAGAGAGAAGGGGGAGAGGAGAGAGAAGGGGGAGAGGAGAGAGAAGGGGAGAGGGGGGAGAGGAGAGAGAAGGGGAGAGGGGGAGAGAGAAGAGAGAGAAGGGGAGGGGAGAGGGAGAGAGAGAAGGGTAGGGGAGAGAAAAGGGGGAGAGAGAGAGAGAAAGGGGGGAGAGGGAGAGAGAAAGGGGGGGAGAGGGAGAGAGAAAGGGGGGGAGAGGGGGAGAGAAAGGGGGAGAGGGAGAGAGAAAGGGGGGGAGAGAGGGAGGGGGAGAGAAGTGGAGAGAGGGAGGGGGAGAGAGAAGGGGAGAGAGAGGGAGGGGGAGAGAGGATTGAGAACATTTATCACTAGAAGGCAGTGAGTTCCAACAGAACAGAGCAGAGTGGCAGTAGGCTCTCCTCTTATCTGACTAGTTCAATATAACACCTACAAGGCAATCTGGACATCTACTACACTGGTACAGCAGACTACAGAAACAAGATAAGAAGAGGGAGAGAGAGACCGAAAGAGAGGGAAATTGGGTCAGAGAGAGAGAGACATAAAGAGACAGAGGGAGAAGTATAACATGAGGCCAACACAAGGTGGGACAGGTACTAAGGGGATATGTGATCAGGTTTCAGTGGTTGTCAGTCCTGGTCCTGGGGAACCCAAGGGGACAGAGACAGCAGAGTCATGTCTACTGTATCAGTGGTTGTCAGTCCTGGGGAACCCAAGGGGACAGAGACAGCAGAGTCATGTCTACTGTATCAGTGGTTGTCAGTCCTGGGGAACCCAAGGGGACAGAGACAGCAGAGTCATGTCTACTGTATCAGTGGTTCTCAGTCCTGGTCCTGGGGAACCCAAGGGGACAGAGACAGCAGAGTCATGTCTACTGTATAAGTGCTTGTCAGTCCTGGGGAACCCAAGGGGACAGAGACAGCAGAGTCATGTCTACTGTATCAGTGGTTGTCAGTCCTGGGGAACCCAAGGGGACAGAGACAGCAGAGTCATGTCTAGTGTATCAGTGGTTGTCAGTCCTGGGGAACCCAAAGGGACAGAGACAGCAGAGTCATGTCTACTGTATCAGTGGTTGTCAGTCCTGGTCCTGGGGAACCCAAGGGGACAGAGACAGCAGAGTCATGTCTACTGTATCAGTGGTTGTCAGTCCTGGGGAACCCAAGGGGACAGAGACAGCAGAGTCATGTCTACTGTATCAGTGGTTTTCAGTCCTGGGGAATCCAAGGGGACAGAGACAGCAGAGTCATGTCTAGTGTATCAGGGGTTGTCAGTCCTGGTCCTGGGGAACCCAAGGGGACAGAGACAGTAGAGTCATGTCTAGTGTATCAGTGGTTGTCAGTCCTGGGGAACCCAAGGGGACAGAGACAGCAGAGTCATGTCTACTGTATAAGTGGCTGTCAGTCCTGGTCCTGGGGAACCCAAAGGGACAGAGACAGCAGAGTCATGTCTACTGTATCAGTGGTTGTCAGTCCTGGGGAACCCAAAGGGACAGAGACAGCAGAGCCATGTCTACTGTATCAGTGGTTGTCAGTCCTGGGGAACCCAAGGGGACAGAGACAGCAGAGTCATGTCTACTGTATCAGTGGTTGTCAGTCCTGGTCCTGGGGAACCCAAGGGGACAGAGACAGCAGAGTCATGTCTACTGTATCAGTGGTTGTCAGTCCTGGGGAACCCAAGGGGACAGAGACAGCAGAGTCATGTCTACTGTATCAGTGGTTGTCAGTCCTGGGGAACCCAAGGGGACAGAGACAGCAGAGTCATGTCTACTGTATCAGTGGTTGTCAGTCCTGGGGAACCCAAAGGGACAGAGACAGCAGAGTCATGTCTACTGTATCAGTGGTTGTCAGTCCTGGTCCTGGGGAACCCAAGGGGACAGAGACAGCAGAGTCATGTCTACTGTATCAGTGGTTGTCAGTCCTGGGGAACCCAAGGGGACAGAGACAGCTGAGTCATGTCTACTGTATCAGTGGTTTTCAGTCCTGGGGAATCCAAGGGGACAGAGACAGCAGAGTCATGTCTAGTGTATCAGGGGTTGTCAGTCCTGGTCCTGGGGAACCCAAGGGGACAGAGACAGTAGAGTCATGTCTAGTGTATCAGTGGTTGTCAGTCCTGGGGAACCCAAGGGGACAGAGACAGCAGAGTCATGTCTACTGTATAAGTGGCTGTCAGTCCTGGTCCTGGGGAACCCAAAGGGACAGAGACAGCAGAGTCATGTCTACTGTATCAGTGGTTGTCAGTCCTGGGGAACCCAAAGGGACAGAGACAGCAGAGCCATATCTACTGTATCAGTGGTTGTCAGTCCTGGGGAACCCAAGGGGACAGAGACAGCAGAGTCATGTCTACTGTATCAGTGGTTGTCAGTCCTGGTCCTGGGGAACCCAAGGGGACAGAGACAGCAGAGTCATGTCTACTGTATAAGTGCTTGTCAGTCCTGGGGAACCCAAGGGGACAGAGACAGCAGAGTCATGTCTACTGTATCAGTGGTTGTCAGTCCTGGGGAACCCAAGGGTACAGAGACAGCAGAGTCATGTCTACTGTATCAGTGGTTGTCAGTCCTGGGGAACCCAAAGGGACAGAGACAGCAGAGTCATGTCTACTGTATCAGTGGTTGTCAGTCCTGGGGAACCCAAGGGGACAGAGACAGCAGAGTCATGTCTACTGTATCAGTGGTTGTCAGTCCTGGTCCTGTGGAACCCAAAGGGACAGAGACAGCAGAGTCATGTCTACTGTATCAGTGGTTGTCAGTCCTGGGGAACCCAAGGGGACAGAGACAGCAGCGTCATGTCTACTGTATCAGTGGTTGTCAGTCCTGGGGAACCCAAGGGGACAGAGACAGCAGAGTCATGTCTACTGTATCAGTGGTTGTCAGTCCTGGGGAACCCAAGGGGACAGAGACAGCAGAGTCATGTCTACTGTATCAGTGGTTGTCAGTCCTGGGGAACCCAAGGGGACAGAGACAGCAGAGTCCTGTCTACTTTATCAGTGGTTTTCAGTCCTGGGGAATCCAAGGGGACAGAGACAGCAGAGTCATGTCTAGTGTATCAGTGGTTGTCAGTCCTGGTCCTGGGGAACCCAAGGGGACAGAGACAGTAGAGTCATGTCTAGTGTATCAGTGGTTGTCAGTCCTGGGGAACCCAAGGGGACAGAGACAGCAGAGTCATGTCTACTGTATCAGTGGCTGTCAGTCCTGGTCCTGGGGAACCCAAAGGGACAGAGACAGCAGAGTCATGTCTACTGTATCAGTGGTTGTCAGTCCTGGGGAACCCAAGGGGACAGAGACAGCAGAGTCATGTCTACTGTATCAGTGGTTGTCAGTCCTGGTCCTGGGGAACCCAAGGGGACAGAGACAGCAGAGTCATGTCTACTGTTTAAGTGGTTGTCAGTCCTGGGGAACCCAAGGGGACAGAGACAGCAGAGTCATGTCTACTGTATCAGTCGTTGTCAGTCCTGGGGAACCCAAGGGGACAGAGACAGCAGAGTCATGTCTACTGTATCAGTGGTTGTCAGTCCTGGGGAACCCAAAGGGACAGAGACAGCAGAGTCATGTCTACTGTATCAGTGGTTGTCAGTCCTGGTCCTGGGGAACCCAAAGGGACAGAGACAGCAGAGTCATGTCTACTGTATCAGTGGTTGTCAGTCCTGGGGAACCCAAGGGGACAGAGACAGCAGAGTCATGTCTACTGTATCAGTGGTTGTCAGTCCTGGTCCTGGGGAACCCAAGGGGACAGAGACAGCAGAGTCATGTCTACTGTATAAGTGCTTTTCAGTCCTGGGGAACCCAAGGGGACAGAGACAGCAGAGTCATGTCTACTGTATCAGTGGTTGTCAGTCCTGGGGAACCCAAGGGGACAGAGACAGCAGAGTCATGTCTACTGTATCAGTGGTTGTCAGTCCTGGGGAACCCAAAGGGACAGAGACAGCAGAGTCATGTCTACTGTATCAGTGGTTGTCAGTCCTGGTCCTGGGGAACCCAAGGGGACAGAGACAGCAGAGTCATGTCTACTGTATCAGTGGTTGTCAGTCCTGGGGAACCCAAGGGGACAGAGACAGCAGAGTCATGTCTACTGTATCAGTGGTTGTCAGTCCTGGTCCTGTGGAACCCAAAGGGACAGAGACAGCAGAGTCATGTCTACTGTATCAGTGGTTGTCAGTCCTGGGGAACCCAAGGGGACAGAGACAGCAGCGTCATGTCTACTGTATCAGTGGTTGTCAGTCCTGGGGAACCCAAGGGGACAGAGACAGCAGAGTCATGTCTACTGTATCAGTGGTTGTCAGTCCTGGTCCTGGGGAACCCAAGGGGACAGAGACAGCAGAGTCATGTCTACTGTATCAGTGGTTGTCAGTCCTGGGGAACCCAAGGGGACAGAGACAGCAGAGTCCTGTCTACTTTATCAGTGGTTTTCAGTCCTGGGGAATCCAAGGGGACAGAGACAGCAGAGTCATGTCTAGTGTATCAGTGGTTGTCAGTCCTGGTCCTGGGAAACCCAAGGGGACAGAGACAGTAGAGTCATGTCTAGTGTATCAGTGGTTGTCAGTCCTGGGGAACCCAAGGGGACAGAGACAGCAGAGTCATGTCTACTGTATCAGTGGCTGTCAGTCCTGGTCCTGGGGAACCGAAAGGGACAGAGACAGCAGAGTCATGTCTACTGTATCAGTGGTTGTCAGTCCTGGGGAACCCAAAGGGACAGAGACAGCAGAGCCATGTCTACTGTATCAGTGGTTGTCAGTCCTGGGTAACCCAAGGGGACAGAGACAGCAGAGTCATGTCTACTGTATCAGTGGTTGTCAGTCCTGGTCCTGGGGAACCCAAGGGGACAGAGACAGCAGAGTCATGTCTACTGTTTAAGTGGTTGTCAGTCCTGGGGAACCCAAGGGGACAGAGACAGCAGAGTTATGTCTACTGTATCAGTCGTTGTCAGTCCTGGGGAACCCAAGGGGACAGAGACAGCAGAGTCATGTCTACTGTATCAGTGGTTGTCAGTCCTGGGGAACCCAAAGGGACAGAGACAGCAGAGTCATGTCTACTGTATCAGTGGTTGTCAGTCCTGGTCCTGGGGAACCCAAGGGGACAGAGACAGCAGAGTCATGTCTACTGTATCAGTGGTTGTCAGTCCTGGTCCTGGGGAACCCAAGGGGACAGAGACAGCAGAGTCATGTCTACTGTATCAGTGGTTGTCAGTCCTGGTCCTGTGGAACCCAAAGGGACAGAGACAGCAGAGTCATGTCTACTGTATCAGTGGTTGTCAGTCCTGGGGAACCCAAGGGGACAGAGACAGCAGCGTCATGTCTACTGTATCAGTGGTTGTCAGTCCTGGGGAACCCAAGGGGACAGAGACAGCAGAGTCATGTCTACTGTATCAGTGGTTGTCAGTCCTGGGGAACCCAAGGGGACAGAGACAGCAGAGTCATGTCTACTGTATCAGTGGTTGTCAGTCCAGGTCCTGTGGAACCCAAAGGGACAGAGACAGCAGAGTCATGTCTAGTGTATCAGTGGTTGTCAGTCCTGGTCCTGGGGAACCCAAGGGGACAGAGACAGCAGAGTCATGTCTACTGTATCAGTGGTTGTCAGTCCTGGGGAACCCAAGGGGACAGAGACAGCAGAGTCATGTCTACTGTATCAGTGGTTGTCAGTCCTGGGGAACCCAAGGGGACAGAGACAGCAGAGTCATGTCTACCGTATCAGTGGTTGTCAGTCCAGGTCCTGTGGAACCCAAAGGGACAGAGACAGCAGAGTCATGTCTAGTGTATCAGTGGTTGTCAGTCCTGGTCCTGGGGAACCCAAGGGGACAGAGACAGCAGAGTCATGTCTACTGTATCAGTGGTTGTCAGTCCTGGGGAACCCAACGGGACAGAGACAGCAGAGTCATGTCTACTGTATCAGTGGTTGTCAGTCCTGGGGAACCCAAGGGGACAGAGACAACAGAGTCATGTCTACTGTATCAGTGGTTGTCAGTCCTGGGGAACCCAAGGGGACAGAGACAGCAGAGTCATGTCTACTGTATCAGTGGTTGTCAGTCCTGGTCCTGGGGAACCCAAGGGGACAGAGACAGCAGAGTCATGTCTACTGTATCAGTGGTTGTCAGTCCTGGGGAACCCAAAGGGACAGAGACAGCAGAGTCATGTCTACTGTATCAGTGGTTGTCAGTCCTGGGGAACCCAAAGGGACAGAGACAGCAGAGTCAACCATGGGTTTGTCATGTGTTGTCATGTTGTGTTGTTGCTACCATGTTGTTGTCATGTTGTGTTGTTGCCATGTGTTGTCATGTTGTTGTCATGTTGTGTTGTTGCCATGTTGTGTTGTGGCCATGTTGTGTTGTGGCCATGTTGTGTTTTGGCCATGTTGTGTTGTTGCCATGTGTTGCTACCATGTTGTTGTCATGTTGTGTTGTTGTCATGTTGTGTTGTTGCCATGTTGTGTTTTGGCCATGTTGTGTTGTTGCCATGTGTTGCTACCATGTTGTTGCCATGCTGTGTTGTTGTCATGTTGTGTTGTTGCTATGTTGTTGTCATGTTGTGTTGCTGCCATGTTGTGTTGCTACCATGTTGTTGCCATGTGTTGTTGCCATGTTGTTGTCATGTTGTGTTGTTGCTATGTGTTGTTGTCATGTTGTGTTGTGTTGTGGCCATGTTGTTGTCATGTTGTGTTGTTGTCATGTTGTGTTGTTGCCATGTTGTGTTGTTGCTATGTTGTTGTCATGTTGTGTTGCTGCCATGTTGTGTTGCTACCATGTTGTTGCCATGTGTTGTTGCCATGTTGTTGTTGCCATGTTGTTGTCATGTTGTGTTGTTGCTATGTGTTGTTGTCATGTTGTGTTGTTGCCATGTTGTCATGTTGTGTTGTGTTGTTGCCATGTTGTTGTCATGTTGTGTTGTTGTCATGTGTTGTTGTCATGTTGTGTTGTTGCCATGTTGTTGTCTTAGGTCTTTATGTAGTGTAGTGTTGTCTCTCTCGTCGTTCTTAACTGACTCCTCTGGTTATCTTGTGTTGTTGCTATGTGTTGTTGTCATGTTGTGTTGTTGCCATGTTGTTGTCATGTTGTGTTGTTGTCATGTTGTGTTGTTGCCATGTTGTTGTCATGTTGTGTTGTTGTCATTTTGTGTTGTTGTCTTGGGTCTTTATGTAGTGTAGTGTTGTCTCTCTCGTCGTTCTTAACTGACTCCCCTGGTTATCTTGTGTTGTTGCTGTGTTGTTGTCATGTTGTGTTGTTGCCATGTTGTGTTGTTGTCATGTTGTGTTGTTGCCATGTTGTTGTCATGTTGTGTTGTTGCCATGTTGTTGTCATGTTGTGTTGTCATGTTGTGTTGTTGCCATGTTGTTGTCATGTTGTGTTGTTGCCATGTTGTTGTTGTGTTGTTGTCATGTGTTGTTGACATGTTGTTGTCATGTTGTGTTGTTGCCATGTTGTTGTCATGTTGTGTTGTTGCCATGTTGTTGTCTTAGGTCTTTATGTAGTGTTGTTGTCATGTTGTGTTGTTGTCATGTTGTGTTGTTGTCATGTTGTTGTCTTAGGTCTTTATGTAGTGTTGTTGTTGTGTTGTTGTCATGTTGTGTTGTTGTCATGTTGTTGTCTTAGGTCTTTAGGTAGTGTTGTTGTCATGTTGTTGTCTTAGGTCTTTATGTAGTGTTGTTGTCATGTTGTGATGTTGTCATGTTGTTGTCTTAGGTCTTTATGTAGTGTTGTTGTGTTGTTGCCATGTTGTTGTCTTAGGTCTTTATGTAGTGTTGTTGTCATGTTGTTGTCTTAGGTCTTTATGTAGTGGTGTTGTCATGTTGTGTTGTTGTCATGTTGTGTTGTTGCCATGTTGTTGTCTTAGGTCTTTATGTAGTGTTGTTGTCATGTTGTTGTCTTAGGTCTTTAGGTAGTGTTGTTGTCATGTTGTTGTCTTAGGTCTTTATGTAGTGTTGTTGTCATGTTGTGTTGTTGCCATGTTGTTGTCTTAGGTCTTTATGTAGTGTTGTTGTGTTGTTGCCATGTTGTTGTCTTAGGTCTTTATGTAGTGTTGTTGTCATGTTGTTGTCTTAGGTCTTTATGTAGTGGTGTTGTCATGTTGTGTTGTTGTCATGTTGTGTTGTTGCCATGTTGTTGTCTTAGGTCTTTATGTAGTGTTGTTGTCATGTTGTTGTCTTAGGTCTTTAGGTAGTGTTGTTGTCATGTTGTTGTCTTAGGTCTTTATGTAGTGTTGTTGTCATGTTGTGTTGTTGCCATGTTGTTGTCTTAGGTCTTTATGTAGTGTTGTTGTCTTAGGTCTTTTTGTAGTGTTGTTGTCTTAGGTCTTTATGTAGTGTTGTTGTCTTAGGTCTTTATGTAGTGTTGTTGTCTTAGGTCTTTATGTAGTGTTGTTGTCTTAGGTCTTTATGTAGTGTTGTTGTCTTAGGTCTTTATGTAGTGTTGTTGTCTTAGGTCTTTATGTAGTGTTGTTGTCTTAGGTCTTTATGTAGTGTTGTTGTCATGTTGTGTTGTTGTCATGTTGTTGTCTTAGGTCTTTATGTAGTGTTGTTGTGTTGTTGCCATGTTGTTGTCTTAGGTCTTTATGTAGTGTTGTTGTCATGTTGTTGTCTTAGGTCTTTATGTAGTGGTGTTGTCATGTTGTGTTGTTGTCATGTTGTGTTGTTGCCATGTTGTTGTCTTAGGTCTTTATGTAGTGTTGTTGTCATGTTGTTGTCTTAGGTCTTTAGGTAGTGTTGTTGTCATGTTGTTGTCTTAGGTCTTTATGTAGTGTTGTTGTCATGTTGTGTTGTTGCCATGTTGTTGTCTTAGGTCTTTATGTAGTGTTGTTGTCTTAGGTCTTTTTGTAATGTTGTTGTCTTAGGTCTTTATGTAGTGTTGTTGTCTTAGGTCTTTATGTAGTGTTGTTGTCTTAGGTCTTTATGTAGTGTTGTTGTCTTAGGTCTTTATGTAGTGTTGTTGTCTTAGGTCTTTATGTAGTGTTGTTGTCTTAGGTCTTTATGTAGTGTTGTTGTCTTAGGTCTTTATGTAGTGTTGTTGTCTTAGGTCTTTATGTAGTGTTGTTGTCTTAGGTCTTTATGTAGTGTTGTTGTCTTAGGTCTTTATGTCATGTTGTTGTCTTAGGTCTTTATGTAGTGTTGTTGTCTTAGGTCTTTATGTAGTGTTGTTGTCTTAGGTCTTTATGTAGTGTTGTTGTCATGTTGTTGTCTTAGGTCTTTATGTAGTGTTGTTGTCATGTTGTGTTGTTGTCATGTTGTGTTGTTGCCATGTTGTTGTCTTAGGTCTTTATGTAGTGTTGTTGTCTTAGGTCTTTATGTCATGTTGTTGTCTTAGGTCTTTATGTAGTGTTGTTGTCTTAGGTCTTTATGTAGTGTTGTTGTCTTAGGTCTTTATGTAGTGTTGTTGTCTTAGGTCTTTATGTAGTGTTGTTGTCTTAGGTCTTTATGTAGTGTTGTTGTCTTAGGTCTTTATGTAGTGTTGTTGTCATGTTGTTGTCGTGTTGTGTCTCTCGTCGTTCTTATATAAGTGTTTAATAAAAACGTACAAACTAAATCTACCAGAGGTACCTGGTGCAGCGCCCCGGCCGGGATGAGGACAGAGTCCCCCAGGAACTGAACCACGGTCAAGCCCTGCACATCATGCTCCTCCCACAGACGCTGACGCAACTTCCTGCTCAGGTACCAGCCCGGCTCTCTGATTGGGTCGTGCTCTGCTGAAATCTCCGCCCCCTGCTCCTTAGCAACCTGCTGACAACACATGAAGAACACACAGCTAAGATTATACACAGAAACTACACAGGAGAGGTTAGACTGATGAGCTAATTCAGACGGACGGACGGACAGACCACAGACGGGCGGACAGACGGACGGACGGACAGACCACAGACGGGCGGACAGACGGACGGACGGACAGACCACAGACGGGCGGACAGACGGACGGACGGACAGACCACAGACGGACGGACAGACCACAGACGGACAGACAGACGGACGGACAGACAGACCACAGACAGACGGACAGACCACAGACAGACGGACAGAACACAGACGGACGGACAGACAGACGGACGGACGGACAGACGGACGGACAGACCACGGACGGACGGACGGACGGACGGACGGACGGACAGACAGACAGACGGGCGGACAGACGGACCACAGACAGACGGACCACAGACAGACAGACCACAGACAGACAGACCACAGACAGACAGACCACAGACAGACAGACCACAGACAGACAGACCACAGACAGACAGACCACAGACAGACAGACCACAGACAGACAGACCACAGACAGACGGACAGACTACAGTGGAGAGAGGAGGAGGGGAGGAGAGAGACGTGATGCTGGGCTGCTGTGTCTCATAGTAAAACTGGTCCTGTCTTGATTCTGACCTGGTCCTGTCCTGAATCTGACCTGATCCTGTCCTGAATCTGACTTGGTGCTGTCCTGAATCTGAGCTGGTCCTGTCCTGAATCTGACCTGGTCCTATCCTGAATCTGACCTGTCCTGTCCTGTCCTGAATCTGACCTGGTCCTTTCCTAATCTGACTTGGTGCTGTCCTGAATCTGACCTGGTGCTGTCCTGAATCTAACCTGGTGCTGTCCTGAATCTAACCTGGTGCTGTCCTGAATCTGACCTGGTCCTATCCTGAATCTGACCTGGTCCTGTCTTGATTCTGAACTGGTCCTGAATCTGACCTGGTCCTATCCTGAATCTGACCTGGTCCTATCCTGAATCTGACCTGGTCCTGTCCTGAATCTGACCTGGTCCTATCCTGAATCTGACCTGGTCCTGTCCTGAATCTGACCTGAATCTGACCTGGATGATCAAGGATGATCAATGGAAACAGGATGCACCTGAACTTAATTTCAAGTCTCATAGCAAAGGGTCTGAATGTTATGTAGATGGGGTATTTCTGTTAGACTTGTTTTGTCATTGAGGGGTGATGTGTGTGGACTGATGAGGAAAAGGATTCATTTGGTCTGTTTTGTAGTGGGCCTGTGGCATGGAGGGATGTGGGGAACGTCAAGGGGTCTGAATACTTTCTGAATGCTCTGTATTTATGTTTGTTCATTTTCCCTTTTGTACTTTAACTATTTGCACATCGTTACAACACTGTATATAGACATAATATGACATTTGAAATGTCTTTATTCTTTTGGAACTTCTGTGAGTGTAATGTTTACTGTTCATTTCACTTTTGTTGATTATCTATTTTACTTGCTTTGGCAATGTTATCATATGTTTCCCATGACAATAAAGCCACTTGAATATATATGTGAGTGTGACAGACAGCCAGAGAGCCAGCCAGACAGAGAGCCAGACTGAGGGACAGCCAGAGGGCCAGCCAGACAGCCAGCCAGAGAGACAGAGAGCCAGCCAGAGAGCCAGGCAGCCAACCAGAGAGACAGAGAGCCAGCCAGAGGGCCAGACAGCCAGACAGCCAGCCAGAGAGACAGCGAGCCAGCCAGAGGGCCAGACAGAGAGACAGAGAGCCAGCCATAGGGCCAGACAGAGAGACAGAGAGCCAGCCAGAGGGCCAGACAGACAGAGAACATATTAAAGTGAGAATAACCTTGTGCAGAAAGTCTTTAATTTTCTCCACATCTTTGCTAATGTAGATGTGCCACAAGGCTCCAGGCGTCTCGCTGGAATCCTTTAATCTCTTCTTCACGCTGTCGTCCAAGTCTTCCTCCTCCAGTCTCTTCAACACTCCTGCAACACAAACACAGTGGGAGTTCAAACACCACACATCTCAGAGTCTGCTGTATATTGACAACACAGAGAGGCGGGGCTCGCTGACACAAGCATCAACATCCCTTAAAAATGAATAGTGATGAGAGAGAGACTGAGCACAGAGGGTGTCTGTCTAATGAATAGTGCTGAGGAGAGAGAGAGAGAGAGAGACAGCACAGAGGGTGTCTGTCTAATGAATAGTGATGAGGAGAGAGAGAGAGAGAGAGAAAATGTGTCTGTAATGAATAGTGATGAGGAGAGAGAGAGAGAGACAGCACAGAGGGTGTCTGTCTAATGAATAGTGATGAGGAGAGAGAGAGAGAGAGAGAAAATGTGTCTGTAATGAATAGTGATGAGAGAGAGACTGAGCGCAGAGGGTGTCTGTCTAATGAATAGTGATGAGGAGAGAGAGAGAGAGAGAGAGACTGAGCGCAGAGGGTGTCTGTCTAATGAATAGTGATGAGGAGAGAGAGAGAGAGAGAGAGAGAATGTGTCTGTAATGAATAGTGATGAGAGAGAGACTGAGCACAGAGGGTGTCTGTCTGTAATGAATAGTGATGAGGAGAGAGAGAGAGAGGGTCCCAGGTACAGGACAGGACCAGAGAGAGAGAGTCCCAGGACAGGACCAGAGAGAGAGAGTCCCAGGACAGGACAAGAGAGAGAGAGAGAGTCCCAGGTACAGGACAAGACCAGAGAGAAAGAGTCCCAGGGACAGGACAGGACCAGAGAGAGAGTCCCAGGACAGGACCAGAGAGAGAGTCCCAGGACAGGACAATAGAGAGAGTCCCAGGTACAGGACAGGACCAGAGAGAGAGAGTCCCAGGTACAGGACAGGACCAGAGAGAGAGTCCCAGGACAGGACTAGAGAGAGAGAGTCCCAGGACAGGACCAGAGAGAGAGAGTCCCAGGACAAGAGAGAGAGAGTCCCAGGACAGGACAAGAGAGAGAGAGAGTCCCAGGTACAGGACAAGACCAGAGAGAGAGAGAGAGAGAGAGAGAGAGTCCAAGGACTCCAAACACTTCAGAGTGGAACAGGACTTCAGTAACCTCTGTCTCACCACTTCAGACTTCATTAACCTCTGTCTCACCACTTCAGACTTCAGTAACCCCTGTCTCACCACTTCAGACTTCAGTAACCCCTGTCTCAACACTTCAGACTTCAGTAACCCCTGTCTCAACACTTCAGACTTCAGTAACCCCTGTCTCACCACTTCAGACTGGACTTTACAGAGCACAGCCCAGTGTTGGTTATCTATTGACTATACAGAGCACAGCCCAGTGTTGGTTATCTATTGACTATACAGAGCACAGCCCAGGGTTGGTTATCTATTGACTATACAGAGCACAGCCCAGTGTTGATTATCTATTGACTACATAGAGCACAGCCCAGTGTTGGTTATCTATTGACTATATAGAGCACAGCCCAGTGTTGGTTATCTATTGACTATATAGAGCACAGCCCAGTGTTGGTTATCTATTGACTATACAGAGCACAGCCCAGTGTTGGTTATCTATTGACTATATAGAGCACAGCCCAGTGTTGGTTATCTATTGACTATATAGAGCACAGCCCAGTGTTGGTAATATATTGACTATACAGAGCACAGCCCAGTGTTGTTTATCTATTGACTATACAGAGCACAGCCCAGTGTTGTTTATCTATTGACTATACAGAGCACAGCCCAGTGTTGGTAATATATTGACTATACAGAGCACAGCCCAGTGTTGGTTATCTATTGACTATACAGAGCACAGCCCAGTGTTGTTTATCTATTGACTATACAGAGCACAGCCCAGTTCTGTTTATCTATTGACTATACAGAGCACAGCCCAGTGTTGGTAATATATTGACTATACAGAGCACAGCCCAGTGTTGGTTATCTATTGACTATATAGAGCACAGCCCAGTGTTGGTTATCTATTGACTATACAGAGCACAGCCCAGTGTTGTTTATCTATTGACTATACAGAGCACAGCCCAGTGTTGGTTATCTATTGACTATATAGAGCACAGCCCAGTGTTGGTTATCTATTGACTATACAGAGCACAGCCCAGTGTTGGTTATCTATTGACTATATAGAGCACAGCCCAGTGTTGGTAATATATTGACTATATAGAGCACAGCCCAGTGTTGGTTATCTATTGACTATATAGAGCACAGCCCAGTGTTGTTTATCTATTGACTATACAGAGCACAGCCCAGTGTTGGTTATCTATTGACTATATAGAGCACAGCCCAGTGTTGGTTATCTATTGACTATATAGAGCACAGCCCAGTGTTGGTTATCTATTGACTATATAGAGCACAGCCCAGTGTTGGTTATCTATTGACTATACAGAGCACAGCCCAGTGTTGTTTATCTATTGACTATACAGAGCACAGCCCAGTGTTGGTAATATATTGACTATACAGAGCACAGCCCAGTGTTGGTTATCTATTGACTATATAGAGCACAGCCCAGTGTTGGTAATATATTGACTATACAGAGCACAGCCCAGTGTTGGTTATCTATTGACTATATAGAGCACAGCCCAGTGTTGGTTATCTATTGACTATACAGAGCACAGCCCAGTGTTGGTTATCTATTGACTATATAGAGGGTTGGGAGGGCCCAGGGTTGGTTAGTTTCTTACCCGTCTTGGACAGGACTCCGTTCCCCTTGGCCACTCCTACGTACACCAGGACAGAGACGATGTCAGAGACCTCCCTGTGAAGGTTGGCTGTCCCAAAGTCCTGCTCCTGAGACGCTGCCACTCCTACAGGGAGAGAGGAGGAAGCTTCAGCATGCTGTTGATGTGTATTCAAGGCTTCCGGAGATAATCTGACCTCTATCAGTAGACATTGAACTCAGAATAAACTATGTCTTGCTTTCATTTTAATTCCAGCATTCATGTTCCATTTCTGCTTTGTTAGGTTTCAATGAAACACATATTGATGGTGTAGCATTGACAGTGACCTGAGACCTGAGTCCGGTTCACTGACAGTGACCTGAGACCTGAGTCCGGTTCACTGACAGTGACCTGAGACCTGAGGCCGGTTCACTGACAGTGACCTGAGACCTGAGGCCGGTTCACTGACAGTGACCTGAGACCTGAGGCCGGTTCACTGACAGTGACCTGAGACCTGAGGCCGGTTCACTGACAGTGACCTGAGACCTGAGGCCGGTTCACTGACAGTGACCTGAGACCTGAGGCCGGTTCACTGACAGTGACCTGAGACCTGAGGCCGGTTCACTGACAGTGACCTGAGACCTGAGGCCGGTTCACTGACAGTGACCTGAGACCTGAGGCCGGTTCATTGACAATGACCTGAGACCTGAGGTCGGTTCACTGACAGTGACCTGAGACCTGAGGCCGGTTCATTGACAGTGACCTGAGACCTGAGGCCGGTTCACTGACAGTGACCTGAGGCCGGTTCATTGACAATGACCTGAGACCTGAGGCCGGTTCACTGACAGTGACCTGAGACCTGAGGCCGGTTCATTGACAATGACCTGAGACCTGAGGCCGGTTCACTGACAGTGACCTGAGACCTGAGGCCGGTTCACTGACAGTGACCTGAGACCTGAGGTCCGTTCATTGACAGTGACCTGAGACCTGAGGCCCGTTCATTGACATTGACAGTGACCTGAGGCCTGTTCATTGACAGTGACAGTGACCTGAGGCCCATTCATTGACAGTGACCTGAGACCTGAGGCCCGTTCATTGACAGTGACCTGAGGCCCGTTCATTGACAGTGACCTGAGGCCGGTTCACTGACAGTGACCTGAGACCTGAGGCCCTTTCATTGACAGTGAGTGACCTGAGACCTGAGGCCCGTTCATTGATAGTGAGTGACCTGAGGCCCGTTCATTGACAGTGAGTGACCTGAGGCCCGTTCATTGACAGTGACAGTGACCTGAGGCCCGTTCATTGACAGTGACAGTGACCTGAGGCCCGTTCATTGACAGTGACAGTGACCTGAGGCCCGTTCATTGACAGTGACCTGAGGCCTGAGGCCCGTTCATTGACAGTGACCTGAGGCCTGAGGCCCGTTCATTGACAGTGACCTGAGGCCCGTTCATTGACAGTGACCTGAGACCTGAGGCCCGTTCATTGACAGTGACCTGAGGAATGTTCATTGACAGTGACCTGAGGAATGTTCATTGACAGTGACCTGAGGCCTGTTCATTGACAGTGACCTGAGGCCTGAGGCCTGTTCATTGACAGTGACCTGAGGCCTGGTCGATGTTAAATGAACGCTCGTACCATAAGCACAGCAGAGGCGTGGTCCGAGGTCTGGGCGTACGAAGAAGCTGGGCAGATGAGAGGCCAGGTTGAGGTTCCCTTCAGGGTCACAATACTCAGGCAGGGGCAGATTCCTCATCAGGTCATCATACCTAGACAAGACCAGACCAGACCAGACCAGACAGACGACACAAAGAGAGAAAACAGCGAGAGAGAGCGTTATACAGCTGGATCTACTTGACCTACAAGACAGTGTTACATAGCTGGATCTACTAGACAGTGTTACATAGCTGGACCTACTGGATCTACTAGACAGTGTTACATAGCTGGACCTACTGGATCTACTAGACAGTGTTACATAGCTGGATCTACTGGATCTACTAGACAGTGTTATATAGCTGGACCTACTGGATCTACTAACTAGACAGTGTTATATAGCTGGACCTACTGGATCTACTAGACAGTGTTATATAGCTGGACCTACTGGATCTACTAGACAGTGTTATATAGCTGGATCTACTAGACAGTGTTATATAGCTGGATCTACTAGACAGTGTTATATAGCTGGATCTACTAGACAGTGTTATATAGCTGGATCTACTAGACAGTGTTATATAGCTGGATCTACTAGACAGTGTTATATAGCTGGATCTACTAGACAGTGTTATATAGCTGGATCTACTAGACAGTGTTATATAGCTGGATTTACTAGACAGGGTTATATAGCTGGATCTACTGGATCTACTAGACAGTGTTATATAGCTGGATCTACTAGACAGTGTTATATAGCTGGATCTACTAGACAGTGTTATATAGCTGGATCTACTAGACAGTGTTATATAGCTGGATCTACTAGACAGTGTGATATAGCTGGATCTACTAGACAGTGTGATATAGCTGGATCTACTAGACAGTGTGATATAGCTGGATCTACTAGACAGGGTTATATAGCTGGATCTACTGGATCTACTAGACAGTGTTATATAGCTGGATCTACTAGACAGTGTTATATAGCTGGATCTACTAGACAGTGTTATATAGCTGGATCTACTAGACAGTGTTATATAGCTGGATCTACTAGACAGGGTTATATAGCTGGATCTACTAGACAGGGTTATATAGCTGGATCTACTGGATCTACTAGACAGTGTTATATAGCTGGATCTACTAGACAGTGTTATATAGCTGGATCTACTAGACAGTGTTATATAGCTGGATCTACTGGATCAACTAGACCGTGTATTATAGCTAGATCTACTAGACAGTGTTATATAGCTGGACCTACTGGATCTTATACAGCTGGATCTACTAGACAGTGTTATATAGCTGGACCTACTGGATCTTATACAGCTGGATCTACTAGACAGTGTTATATAGCTGTATCTACTGGATCTACTAGACAGTGTATTATAGCTGGATCTACTAGATAGTGTTATATAGCTGGACCTACTAGACAGTGTTATATAGCTGGATCTACTAGACAGTGTTATATAGCTGGATCTACTAGACAGTGTTACATAGCTGGATCTACTAGACAGTGTTACATAGCTGGATCTACTAGACAGTGTTATATAGCTGGATCTACTGGACCTACTAGACAGTGTTATATAGCTGGATCTACTGGATCTACTAGACATTGTTATATAGCTGGATCTATTAGACAGCGTTATTTAGCTGGATCTATTAGACAGCGTTATATAGCTGGATCTACTCGACAGTGTTATATAGCTGGATCTACTAGACAGTGTTATATAGCTGGATATACTAGACAGTGTTATATAGCTGGATCTACTGGACCTACTAGACAGTGTTACATAGCTGGATCTACTGGATCTACTAGACAGTGTTACATAGCTGGATCTACTAGACAGTGTTTTTTAGCTGGATCTACTAGACAGTGTTATATAGCTGGATCTACTAGACAGTGTTATATAGCTGGATCTACTAGACAGTGTTATATAGCTAGCTGGATCTACTAGACAGTGTTATATAGCTGGCTCTACTAGACAGTGTGATATAGCTGGATATACTAGACAGTGTGATATAGCTGGATATACTAGACAGTGTGATATAGCTGGATCTACTAGACAGTGTGATATAGCTGGATCTACTAGACAGTGTGATATAGCTGGATCTACTAGACAGTGTTATATAGCTGGATCTACTAGACAGTGTTATATAGCTGGATCTACTAGACAGGGTTATATAGCTGGATCTACTAGACAGTGTGTTATAGCTGGATCTACTAGACCGTGTTGTATAGCTGGATCTACTAGACAGTGTTATATAGCTGGATCTACTAGACAGTGTTATATAGCTGGATCTACTAGACAGTGTTATATAGCTGGATCTACTAGACATTGTTATATAGCTGGATCTACTGGACCTACTAGACAGTGTTATATAGCTGGATCTACTAGACAGTGTTATATAGCTGGATCTACTAGATTTAATAGACAGTGTTATATTGCTGGATCTACTGGACCTACTGCCCAGACAAAACAGTAGACTGTGGAGAATCACCATGACTATGACTGTGCTTGGCTATGATGAGTTGGCCTAGGCCTACCTGGAAGGCATCAGGGCCATGAACTCCTCTCCTGATGGCCAGTCCTTCAGCCTGTACACCACGGTGTCTCCGTCTTTAGACTTGGGTCTCTCTGAGAGTGGGGGAGAGAACACAGGGGACAACACAGGAGACTTTAGTAAGAGTATAGATAGGGAAAGATGCTTTCCTGTAAACATTGACATAATCAATGCATTGGTATTATAACTAATATACAACAACATACACTGCTTTCTTCAGGAAAATGTCA
This sequence comes from Oncorhynchus mykiss, assembly GCF_057628025.1. Lineage (NCBI taxonomy): Eukaryota > Metazoa > Chordata > Actinopteri > Salmoniformes > Salmonidae > Oncorhynchus > Oncorhynchus mykiss. The sequence goes on along the minus strand of NC_143044.1, from coordinate 63,853,419 downwards.
AGTCCAAGATGGACAAAGGGGGCGTTGTTGGGGCTGTGTTTTCTGGACCTAAGGAAGGCGTTTGATACTGTTAACCATCAGGTTTTCATCACATAATTGTCCAAGTTAAACTTTCCCCCGATGCCTTGAGATGGATGAAATCATACCTTGAAGGCAGAACTCAGTGTGTCAGAGTTAGCAATGAGCTGTCGCCCATTCTTAGCTATGATGTGGGCGTCATCCCCACAGCATGATGCTGCCACCACCATGCTTCACCGTAGGGATGGTGCCATGTTTTCTCCAGACGTGACCCATGGCATTCAGGCCAAGAATTTCAATTTTGGATCCACCAGACCAGAGAATCTTGTTTGTCATGGTCTGAAAGTCCTTGAGGTGCCTTTTTAGAAAACTCCAAGTGGGCTGTCATGTTCCTTTTAATGAGGAGTGGCTACCATCTGGCCACTCTACCATAAAGGCCTGATTGGTGAAGTGCTGCAGAGATGGTTGTCCTTCTGGAAGCTTCTCCCATCTCTACAGAGGAACTCTGGAGCTCTGTCAGAGTGACCATCGGGTTCTTGGTCACCTCCCAGACCAAGGCCCTTCTCCCCCGATTGCTCAGTTTGGCTGGGCAGCCAGGTCTAGGGAGAGTCTTGGTGGTTCCAAACTTCTCCAATTTAAGAATGATGCCACTGTGTTCTTGGGGAACTTCAATGCTGCAGAATCTTTTTTTTTTGGTATCCTACCCCAGATCTGTGCAATGTGTGTCATCCTGTCTCGGAGCTCTACGGACAATTCCTTCAACCTCATGGCCTGGTTTTTGCTCAGACATGCACTGTCAACTGTGGGACCTTATACAGACAGGTGTGTGTGCCTTGCCAAATCATGTCCAATCAATTGAATTTACCACATGTACTGTGGTAAAAACATCAAGGATGATCAATGTAAACAGGATGCACCTGAGCTCAATTTCGAGTCACATAGCAAAGGGTCTGAATACTTACGTAAATAAGTTATATATATATTTTTTTAATTAGCAACATTTTCTAAAAACCTGTTTTCACTTTGTCATTATGGGGTATTGTGTACAGAATGTTTTATCCAGTTTAGAATAAATCTAACGTAACAAAATGTGTAAATGCACTGTATATCAAGAATGGTCCACTACCCAGAGGACATCAGGCCAACTTGACAACGGTGGGAAGCATTGGATTCAACACTGGCCAGCATCCCTGTGGAACGCTTTTGACACCTTGTAGAGTCCATGACCCAACGAACTGAGACTGTTCTGAGGGCAAAAGGGGGTTCAACTCAATATTAGGAAGGTGTTCCTAATGTTTGGTATACTCCGGGTAGACACTTAGTGTTTGGTATACTCCGGGTCGACACTTAGTGTTTGGTATTCTCCGGGTCGACACTTAGTGTTTGGTATTCTCCGGGTCGACACTTAGTGTTTGGTATTCTCCGGGTCGACACTTAGTGTTTGGTATTCTCCGGGTTGACACTTAGTGTTTGGTATTCTCCGGGTCGACACTTAGTGTTTGGTATTCTCCGGGTCGACACTTAGTGTTTGGTATACTCCGGGTAGACACTTAGTGTACAAAACATTAAGAACACCTTAATAGAGTTGGACAGGAGCTCTTAATGTTTTGAATACTCAGTGTATATCATCAATATACTTAATTACTAATAATATGAATACTCTATACTATCATTATCAATAACCTGATAAATGATGAAGACTACTCACTGGTGAGGTCCTGGATCAATAACCTGATAAGTGATGAAGGCTACTCACTGGTGAGGTCCTCGAAGCCGTCCCAGAACTCGTTGATTCCAGAGTTCGAGACAAGTCCATCTTTACAGTTCAGCAGGTCTCCCTGATGGTCAGCAAACTCCAGGTTGAAGCTGTCCGCCTTCCACAGAGCTGCATTCAGAGGCTTATGGAGCCCAGTCACCAGGACAGGCTGGAGAAGACAAGACAGTACAGTAGTTGTTGTTATAACGTTGAAATCGTCACATTTTTTACAAAATGAGAAAAAAGAAGAAACCCGCAGACTGCTCTTGCTACTATCACTGCTCTTTAACCTCTCTTGGGTAGTGATACTATCACTGCTCTTTAACCTCTCTTGGGTAGTGATACTATCACTGCTCTTTAACCTCTCTTGGGTAGTGATACTATCACTGCTCTTTAACCTCTCTTGGGTAGTGCTACTATCACTGCTCTTTAACCTCTCTTGGGTAGTGATACTATCACTGCTCTTTAACCTCTCTTGGGTAGTGATACTATCACTGCTCTTTAACCTCTCTTGGGTAGTGATACTATCACTGCTCTTTAACCTCTCTTGGGTAGTGATACTATCACTGCTCTTGAACCTCTCTTGGGTAGTGATACTATCACTGCTCTTTAACCTCTCTTGGGTAGTGCTACTATCACTGCTCTTTAACCTCTCTTGGGTAGTGATACTATCACTGCTCTTTAACCTCTCTTGGGTAGTGATACTATCACTGCTCTTTAACCTCTCTTGGGTAGTGATACTATCACTGCTCTTTAACCTCTCTTGGGTAGTGATACTATCACTGCTCTTTAACCTCTCTTGGGTAGTGATACTATCACTGCTCTTTAACCTCTCTTGGGCAGTGATACTATCACTGCTCTTTAACCTCTCTTGGGTAGTGATACTATCACTGCTCTTTAACCTCTCTTGGGTAGTGATACTATCACTGCTCTTTAACCTCTCTTGGGTAGTGATACTATCACTGCTCTTTAACCTCTCTTGGGTAGTGATACTATCACTGCTCTTTAACCTCACTTGGGTAGTGATACTATCACTGCTCTTTAACCTCTCTTGGGTAGTGATAATATCACTGCTCTTTAACCTCTCTTGGGTAGTGATACTATCACTGCTCTTTAACCTCTCTTGGGTCGTGATACTATCACTGCTCTTTAACCTCTCTTGGGTAGTGATACTATCACTGCTCTTTAACCTCTCTTGGGTAGTGATACTATCACTGCTCTTTAACCTCTCTTGGGTAGTGATACTAGCAGTGATACTATCCAGGGCAGTGATACTAGCCAGTATATACTAGCAGTATTTTCACGTCCGGATGAAAAGCGTGCCCAAAGTAAACTGCCTGTTACTCAGGCCCAGAAGCCAGGATATGCATATAAGTTTCTAAAACTGTTCAAATGATGTCTGTGAGTATAACAGAACTGATATGGCAGGCGAAACCCCGAGGACAAACCATCCCCCCCCCCCCAAATGTTCAGCTTACCACTGTTTTCAATGGCTGTGACTTTTATGATAAGGCGATATCCTCTCAGTTCGCAGTTCCTAGGGCTTCCACTAGATCTCAACAGTCTTTAGACAGAGTTTCAGGCTGTTTTTTGGAAAAATGAGCCAGAAATACTAGTTTTTCTAGGTGGCTCCCATTTTGGCTGTAGTGTTTCCAAGCGTGTGGAAGAGAGAGCGTTCTTTGCTATTTTGGTATTTTTCTCCGGTAAAGACAATAACAATTCTCCGTCTTAAATGTTATAGTTTATTTACATATTAAGGTACCTAAGGTTTGATTATAAACGTTGTTTGACTTGTTTGGAAAATGTTATTAGTAACGTTTGGGATTCATTTGGTATGCTATGCATTTTGATGGAGGGAAACTGGATGGACTATTGACTGAAGCGCGCCAGCTAAACAAAAGAACAAAAGGACCATTTGTGATGTAACTGGGACCTTTTGGAGTGCCAACAGAAGAAGATCTTCAAAGGTAAGGCATTAATTATACCGCTATTTCTGCCTTTCGTGGCGCACCTGCCTGGTTGAAATATGTTTTTCATGCTGTTGTATGCGGGCCGCTGTCCTCAGATAATCGCATGGTGTGCTTTCGCCGTAAAGCCTTTTGAAATCTGACACAGCGGGAGGGATTAACAAGAAGTTAAGCTTTATTTTGATGTATTACACTTGTGATTTTATGAAAGTTAAATATTTATAATTCTGTAGTTTGAATTTCGCGATATGCAATTTCACCGAATATTGGCCAGGTGGGACAGTTAATAAGCTTTACGTGTCGGCCTCACAGCCTCCGTCAGAGCTTTACGTGTCGGCCTCACAGCCTTCATCAGAGCTTTACGCGTCGGCCTCACAGCCTCCGTCTGAGCTTTACGTGTCGGCCTCACAGCCTTCATCAGAGCTTTACGTGTCGGCCTCACAGCCTTCATCAGAGCTTTACGCGTCGGCCTCACAGCCTCCGTCTGAGCTTTACGTGTCGGCCTCACAGCCTTCATCAGAGCTTTACGTGTTGGCCTCACAGCCTTCATCAGAGCTTTACGCGTCGGCCTCACAGCCTCCGTCTGAGCTTTACGTGTCGGCCTCACAGCCTTCATCAGAGCTTTACGTGTCGGCCTCACAGCCTTCGTCAGAGCTTTACGTGTCGGCCTCACAGCCTTCGTCAGAGCTTTACGTGTCAGCCTCACAGCCTCCGTCTGAGCTTTACGTGTCAGCCTCACAGCCTCCGTCTGAGCTTTACGTGTCGGCCTCACAGCCTCCGTCTGAGCTTTGTGTGATACTATCCAGAGCAGTGATACTATCCAGAGCAGTGATACTATCCAGAGCAGTGATACTAGCCAGAGCAGTGATACTATCCAGGGCAGTGATACTAGCCAAAGCAGTTATACTAGCCAGGGCAGTGATACTATCCAGGGCAGTGATACTATCCAGGGCAGTGATACTATCCAGGGCAGCGATACTATCCAGGGCAGCGATACTATCCAGAGCAGTGATACTAGCCAGAGCAGTGATAATATCCAGGGCAGTGATACTAGCCAGGGCAGTGATACTAGCAGTGATACTATCCAGGGCAGTGATACTAGCCAGAGTAGTGATACTAGCAGTGATACTATCCAGGGCAGTGATACTATCCAGAATAGTGATACTATCCAGGGCAGTGATACTATCCAGAGGAGTTACACTATCCAGAGCAGTGATACTATCCAGAGCAGTGATACTAGCCAGAGCAGTGATACTAGCCAGAGCAGTGATAATATCCAGGGCAGTGATACTAGCCAGTGTAGTGATACTAGCAGTGATACTATCCAGGGCAGTGATACTAGCCAGAGTAGTGATACTAGCAGTGATACTATCCAGGGCAGTGATACTATCCAGGGCAGTGACACCAGCCAGAGCAGTGATACTATCCAGGGCAGTGATACTATCCAGAGCAGTGATAATATCCAGGGCAGTGATACTATCCAGAGCAGTGATACTAGCAGTGATACTATCCAGAGTAGTGATACTATCCAGAGTAGTGATACTATCCAGGGCAGTGATACTATCCAGGGCAGTGATACTAGCCAGAGTAGTGATACTAGCAGTGATACTATCCAGGGCAGTGACACCAGCCAGAGCAGCGATACTATCCAGGGCAGTGATACTATCCAGAGCAGTGATACTAGCAGTGATACTATCCAGAGTAGTGATACTATCCAGGGCAGTGATACTATCCAGGGCAGTGATACTAGCAGTGATACTAGCCAGAGTAGTGATCCTATCCAGAGTAGTGATACTAGCCAGAGCAGTGATACTAGCCAGGGCAGTGATACTATCCAGAGTAGTGATACTATCCAGGGCAGTGATACTAGCAGTGATACTATCTAGGGCAGTGATACTAGCCAGAGCAGTGATACTAGCCAGGGCAGTGATACTATCCAGAGTAGTGATACTATCCAGGGCAGTGATACTAGCAGTGATACTATCTAGGGCAGTGACACCAGCCAGAGCAGTGATACTATCCAGGGCAGTGATACTATCCAGAGCAGTGATACTATCCAGAGCAGTGATACTAGCAGTGATACTAGCCAGAGTAGTGATACTATCCAGGGCAGTGATACTAGCCAGGGCAGTGATACTAGCAGTGATACTAGCCAGGGCAGTGATACTAGCCAGGGCAGTGATACTAGCAGTGATACTAGCCAGGGCAGTGATACTAGCCAGGGCAGTGATACTAGGACAGGACTGCTGCTCCCTCTCTCTACAGTCTGGTGGTCTCCACCACCGCTCTCTCTACAGCCCGGTGGTCTCCACCGCCGCTCTCTCTACAGCCCGGTGGTCTCCACCGCCGCTCTCTCTACAGCCCGGTGGTCTCCACCGCCGCTCTCTCTCTCTACAGCCCGGTGGTCTCCACCAGCGCTCTCTACAGCCTGGTGGTCTCCACCGCCGCTCTCTACAGCCCGGTGGTCTCCACCAGCGCTCTCTACAGCCCGGTGGTCTCCACCAGCGCTCTCTCTACAGCCCGGTGGTCTCCACCAGCGCTCTCTCTACAGCCCGGTGGTCTCCACCAGCGCTCTCTACAGCCCGGTGGTCTCCACCAGCGCTCTCTCTACAGCCCGGTGGTCTCCACCAGCGCTCTCTCTACAGCCCGGTGGTCTCCACCAGCGCTCTCTCTACAGCCCGGTGGTCTCCACCAGCGCTCTCTCTACAGCCCGGTGGTCTCCACCAGCGCTCTCTCTACAGCCCGGTGTTCTCCACCGCCGCTCTCTCTACAGCCCGGTGGTCTCCACCGCCGCTCTCTCTCTACAGCCCGGTGGTCTCCACCGCCGCTCTCTCTCTACAGCCCGGTGGTCTCCACCGCCGCTCTCTCTACAGCCCGGTGGTCTCCACCGCCGCTCTCTCTACAGCCCGGTGGTCTCCACCGCCGCTCTCTCTACAGCCCGGTGGTCTCCACCGCCGCTCTCTCTCTACAGCCCGGTGGTCTCCACCGCCGCTCTCTCTCTACAGCCCGGTGGTCTCCACCGCCGCTCTCTCTCTACAGCCCGGTGGTCTCCACCGCCGCTCTCTCTCTACAGCCCGGTGGTCTCCACCGCCGCTCTCTCTCTACAGCCCGGTGGTCTCCACCGCCGCTCTCTCTCTACAGCCCGGTGGTCTCCACCACCGCTCTCTCGCTACAGCCAAGTCAGAGACAAAGCAACAACGAATATTGCACACAGTGGTGCAGTAGGACCCAAATAGTCACCATGGACTGTATCTCCAGTTCTCCACCAACTAAAAGCACTGGAGATGAAGCTAGTGAATGAGGAAACATCTGAAGGGAGGAACTAGAGACTGACTGACCTGTCCCTGTCTCCAACACTCTCTGAACAGCTTCCAGTTGCCAGGGTGTCGATGGTCTTTCAGCCAGAGCAGTCTGCGATCATACAACCAGCAGTGGGGGATGTCAGCATGGAGCTGCAGGGCCTTCTCTAGCTGAGGCTTGGGTTCAGGAAGCTCTTCTGTCCCCGTCCCAGGCTTAGGACCTGTCCCCGTCCCAGGGTTAGGACCTGTCCCAGTCCCAGGGTTAGGACCTGTCCCAGGGTTAGGACCTGTCCCTGTCCCAGGGTTAGGACCTGTCCCAGGGTTAGGACCTGTCCCAGTCCCAGGGTTAGGACCTGTCCCAGGGTTAGGACCTGTCCCAGTCCCAGGGTTAGGACCTGTCCCAGTCCCAGGCTGCTTCTTCCTCTCGATCCTCTCCGTCTTCACCTCCCTGTCCTCTGTAGTGGTGGTGGTGGCCTCCAGCTTCAGACTCAGCTTGGCTCCTCGGCTGGCAGGGATTTTGTTCTCCACCACGGACGCGATGATGTCATCCAGGATGTTGGGCATGCTACGGCCGCTCTTCCCCATCTGGAGAGGAGAGATACAGCATCAGGGCATGGGAATCAGTATGTTGAAATAATACTGTGTTATTCCCTCCATACAGCAAGATAATGGTGGACTGGGTGTGTGTCTCTCTGTCCCGGGCCACGTACCTGTGCTGCGGTGGAGTATACAGGAGCGAAGGCCATGCCAGCATCAGTAGAGCCCAGACGTAGTTTCCCAGCGGTGGTCGTCAGGAGGTCTCTTAGAGTAGAGCCCTGTTCTGTGATGTTAGACACCAGGCTAGACGCTTTACAGTGGAGAGACTCCAGGCTAATGACCTTCTCCTCCTTGCCCACCTTACCCAGAGGAGACTCCTTGTTTTCTACACCAGAGACAAGACATATCAGTTACAATTCATCATCATCATCACACCAGTAACAACTAACCTCTAGAGATATCTGGTATTTATCATCATCATCACACCAGTAACAACTAACCTCTAGAGATATCTGGTATTTATCATCATCATCATCACACCAGTAACAACTAACCTCTAGAGATATCTGGTATTTATCATCATCATCACACCAGTAACAACTAACCTCTAGAGATATCTGGTATTTATCATCATCATCATCACACCAGTAACAACTAACCTCTAGAGATATCTGGTATTTATCATCGTCATCATCACACCAGTAACAACTAACCTCTAGAGATATCTGATATTTATCATCATCATCACACCAGTAACAACTAACCTCTAGAGATATCTGGTATTTATCATCATCACACCAGTAACAACTAACCTCTAGAGATATCTGGTATTTATCATCATCACACCAGTAACAACTAACCTCTAGAGATATCTGGTATTTATCATCATCATCACACCAGTAACAACTAACCTCTAGAGATATCTGGTATTTATCATCATCATCATCACACCAGTAACAACTAACCTCTAGAGATATCTGGTATTTATCATCATCACACCAGTAACAACTAACCTCTAGAGATATCTGGTATTTATCATCATCATCATCACACCAGTAACAACTAACCTCTAGAGATATCTGGTATTTATCATCGTCATCATCACACCAGTAACAACTAACCTCTAGAGATATCTGGTATTTATCATCATCATCACACCAGTAACAACTAACCTCTAGAGATATCTGGTATTTATCATCATCACACCAGTAACAACTAACCTCTAGAGATATCTGGTATTTATCATCATCACACCAGTAACAACTAACCTCTAGAGATATCTGGTATTTATCATCATCACACCAGTAACAACTAACCTCTAGAGATATCTGGTATTTATCATCATCACACCAGTAACAACTAACCTCTAGAGATATCTGGTATTTATCATCATCACACCAGTAACAACTAACCTCTAGAGATATCTGGTATTTATCATCATCATCATCACACCAGTAACAACTAACCTCTAGAGATATCTGGTATTTATCATCATCATCACACCAGTAACAACTAACCTCTAGAGATATCTGGTATTTATCATCATCATCATCACACCAGTAACAACTAACCTCTAGAGATATCTGGTATTTATCATCATCATCACACCAGTAACAACTAACCTCTAGAGATATCTGGTATTTATCATCATCATCATCACACCAGTAACAACTAACCTCTAGAGATATCTGGTATTTATCATCATCATCACACCAGTAACAACTAACCTCTAGAGATATCTGGTATTTATCATCATCATCACACCAGTAACAACTAACCTCTAGAGATATCTGGTATTTATCATCATCATCATCACACCAGTAACAACTAACCTCTAGAGATATCTGGTATTTATCATCATCACACCAGTAACAACTAACCTCTAGAGATATCTGGTATTTATCATCATCATCATCATCATCATCACACCAGTAACAACTAACCTCTAGAGATATCTGGTATTTATCATCATCATCATCACACCAGTAACAACTAACCTCTAGAGATATCTGGTATTTATCATCATCATCATCACACCAGTAACAACTAACCTCTAGAGATATCTGGTATTTATCATCATCACACCAGTAACAACTAACCTCTAGAGATATCTGGTATTTATCATCATCACACCAGTAACAACTAACCTCTAGAGATATCTGGTATTTATCATCATCATCATCATCATCATCATCATCATCACACCAGTAACAACTAACCTCTAGAGATATCTGGTATTTATCATCATCATCACACCAGTAACAACTAACCTCTAGAGATATCTGGTATTTATCATCATCATCATCATCACACCAGTAACAACTAACCTCTAGAGATATCTGGTATTTATCATCATCATCACACCAGTAACAACTAACCTCTAGAGATATCTGGTATTTATCATCATCATCACACCAGTAAGAACTAACCTCTAGAGATATCTTGTATTTATCATCATCATCACACCAGTAACAACTAACCCTAAACCCTGAGCCCTAAACAGGAGGGTTGGAACGCTGCTGTATAACTGCAGTCATACTGAGCCCTAAACAGGAGGGTTGGAACGCTGCTGTATAACTACAGTCATACTGAGCCCTAAACAGGAGGGTTGGAACGCTGCTGTATAACTACAGTCATACTGAGCCCTAAACAGGAGGGTTGGAACGCTGCTGTATAACTGCAGTCATACTGAACCCTAAACAGGAGGGTTGGAACGCTGCTGTATAACTGCAGTCATACTGAGCCCTAAACAGGAGGGTTGGAACGCTGCTGTATAACTGCAGTCATACTGAACCCTAAACAGGAGGGTTGGAACGCTGCTGTATAACTGCAGTCATACTGAGCCCTAAACAGGAGGGTTGGAACGCTGCTGGCAGCCTGACAAGAACACAAACTAGACACACACTTAGAGGAAAGTTCTCAGCGGGCCGGGCTAACAGTCAGATTGACCAGCAGACAGAGTGCGCTACCGTGATGTACCTTTCTTGTCTTCCTGTGACTTCTGTTCAGTCAGGTCAGCCAGGAAGTGGAGAGGGCTCTGGGACTCCGGGGGAGTCAGTTTGGAGTCAGAGGAGGTGTCCGAGGCAGGGCTGGAGCCTCCGTTAGTCTCAGCTTTACCCTGGATGGGGTTCAGCTGCCCAGTCTCTGTCTTCACGTTACATAGAGAGATCTTGTTGCTGTGGTTTAACACGTTCTGGAGAACCTGACCAGGAGAGACAGGTCAACAACAACACGTCACAGACTACACAGGTCCACAACAACACATCACAGACTACAGAGATCAACAACAACACGTCACAGACTACACAGGTCAACAACAACACGTCACAGACTACACAGGTCAACAACAACACGTCACAGACTACACAGGTCCACAATAACACATCACAGACTACACAGGTCAACAACAACACGTCACAGACTACACAGGTCCACAATAACACATCACAGACTACACAGGTCCACAACAACACATCACAGACTACACAGGTCAACAACAACACGTCACAGACTACACAGGTCCACAATAACACATCACAGACTACACAGGTCAACAACAACACGTCACAGACTACACAGGTCCACAATAACACATCACAGACTACACAGGTCCACAACAACACATCACAGACTACACAGGTCAACAACAACACGTCACAGACTACACAGGTCAACAACAACACGTCACAGACTACACAGGTCCACAATAACACATCACAGACTACACAGGTCCACAACAACACGTCACAGACTACACAGGTCCACAACAACACATCACAGACTACACAGGTCAACAACAACACATCACAGACTACACAGGTCAACAACAACACATCACAGACTACACAGGTCCACAACAACACGTCACAGACACACTGTTCAACAGACTACACCGAGCTCTAACTAGTCTACATTACTGAGCTAACAGACAGAGCTCTAACTAGTTTACATCACTGAGCTAACAGACAGAGCTCTAACTGTTCTATATTACTGAGCTAACAGACAGAGCTCTAACTAGTCTATATTACTGAGCTAACAGACAGAGCTCTAACTAGTTTACATCACTGAGCTAACAGACAGAGCTCTAACTGTTCTATATTACTGAGCTAACAGACAGAGCTCTAACTAGTCTACATTACTGAGCTAACAGACAGAGCTCTAACTAGTCTATATTACTGAGCTAACAGACAGAGCTCTAACTAGTCTACATTACTGAGCTAACAGACAGAGGTCTAACTAGTCTATATTACTGAGCTAACAGACAGAGCTCTAACTAGTCTATATTACTGAGCTAACAGACAGAGCTCTAACTAGTCTACATTACTGAGCTAACAGACAGAGCTCTAACTGTTCTATATTAATGAGCTAACAGACAGAGCTCTAACTAGTCTACATTACTGAGCTAACAGACAGAGCTCTAACTAGTCTACATTACTGAGCTAACAGACAGAGCTCTAACTGTTCTATATTACTGAGCTAACAGACAGAGCTCTAACTAGTCTACATTACTGAGCTAACAGACAGAGCTCTAACTGTTCTATATTAATGAGCTAACAGACAGAGCTCTAACTAGTCTACATTACTGAGCTAACAGACAGAGCTCTAACTAGTCTACATTACTGAGCTAACAGACAGAGCTCTAACTGTTCTATATTACTGAGCTAACAGACAGAGCTCTAACTAGTCTACATTACTGAGCTAACAGACAGAGCTCTAACTAGTCTACATTACTGAGCTAACAGACAGAGCTCTAACTGTTCTATATTAATGAGCTAACAGACAGAGCTCTAACTAGTCTATATTACTGAGCTAACAGACAGAGCTCTAACTAGTCTACATTACTGAGCTAACAGACAGAGCTCTAACTGGTCTATATTACTGAGCTAACAGACAGAGCTCTAACTAGTCTACATTACTGAGCTAACAGACAGAGCTCTAACTGGTCTATATTACTGAGCTAACAGAGGTCTAACTAGTCTATATTACTGAGCTAACAGAGGTCTAACTAGTCTATATTACTGAGCTAACAGACAGAGCTCTAGATTCCAGAGCAGGACAGAGGATGGGTTTGGCAGTACTGGGTTTGGCAGTACTAGATTTGGCAGTACTGGGTTTGGCAGTACTGGGTTTGGCAGTACTGGTTTGGGTTTGGCAATACTGGGTTTGGCAGTAATGGGTTTGGCAGTACTGGGTTTGGCAGTACTGGTTTGGGTTTGGCAATACTGGGTTTGGCAGTACTGGGTTTGGCAGTACTGGGGTTGGCAGTACTGGGGTTGGCAGTACTGGGGTTGGCAGTACTGGGGTTGGCAGTACTGGGTTTGGCAGTACTGGGGTTGGCAGTACTGGGGTTGGCAGTACTGGGGTTGGCAGTACTGGGGTTGGCAGTACTGGGGTTGGCAGTACTGGGGTTGGCAGTACTGGGGATGGCAGTACTGGGGTTGGCAGTACTGGGGTTGGCAGTACTGGGGTTGGCAGTACTGGGGTTGGCAGTACTGGGTTTGGCAGTACTGGGGTTGGCAGTACTGGAAACCTTGAATGTGCATCCCAAATACCACCTTATTCCCATGTAGTGAATATGGTGCAATAGGGCTCTGGTCAAAAGTAGTGCACTATATAGGGAATAGGGTTCTATAGGGCCCTGGTCTATAGTAGTGCACTATATAGGGAATAGGGTTGTATAGAGCTCTGGTCAAAAGTAGTGCACTTAATAGGGAATAGGGTTCTATAGAGCTCTGGTCAACAGTAGTGTATTATATAGGGAATATGGTTCTATAGAGCCCTGGTCTAAAGTAGTGAATTATATAGGGAATAGGGTTCTATAGAGCTCTGGTCAACAGTAGTGTATTATATAGGGAATATGGTTCTATAGAGCCCTGGTCTAAAGTAGTGAATTATATAGGGAATAGGGTTCTATAGAGCTTTGTTCTAAAGTAAAGCACTATATAGGGAATAGGGTTCCATAGAGCTCTGGTCTAAAGTAGTGCACTACGTAGGGAATAGGGTTCCATAGAACTCTGGTCTAAAGTAGTGCGCTATGTAGGGAATAGGGTGCCATAGGGCCCTGGTCTAAAGTAGTGCACTATGTAGGGAATAGGGTTCCATAGTGCACTACTTTAGACCAGGGCCCTATGTAGGGAATAGGGTTCCACTTGGGAAGCAGCAGAAACAGAGCAGCAGCAGTGTATCTCCATACCTGAGAGACTCCGTTGGTAGCAGGCAGCTTGCTGAGTAGAGGGTTGTGTTTCCCAGTACAGACACAGGGAGACCTGATGCTGTACTTCTCCCTGAACAGATGCATGGCGCTCACCACCTCTGTCAGAACTGCACAACAGACCACTGGTCATTAGTACACACTTCTGTCAGCATGTTAGACCTACACAGTGTTACTGTCAGAGGAGAACAATGTAATGGAGTCCTGTCTTGTGTTTTACTTTAACTCTGTGTTGTAATGGAGTCCTGTCTTGTACTTTAACTCTGTGTTGTAATGGAGTCCTGTCTTGAGTTGTACTTTAACTCTGTGTTGTAATGGAGTCCTGTCTTGTCTTTTAGTTTAACTCTGTGTTGTAATGGAGTCCTGTCTTGTAGTTTAACTCTGTTGTAATGGAGTCCTGTCTTGAGTTGTAGTTTAACTCTGTGTTGTAATGGAGTCCTGTCTTGTAGTTTAACTCTGTGTTGTAATGGAGTCCTGTCTTGTACTTTAACTCTGTGTTGTAATGGAGTCCTGTCTTGTACTTTAACTCTGTGTTGTAATGGAGTCCTGTCTTGTACTTTAACTCTGTGTTGTAATGGAGTCCTGTCTTGTGTTTTACTTTAACTCTGTGTTGTAATGGAGTCCTGTCTTGTCTTGTAGTTTAACTCTGTGTTGTAATGGAGTCCTGTCTTGTAGTTTAACTCTGTTGAAATGGAGTCCTGTCTTGTATTGTACTTTAACTCTGTGTTGTAATGGAGTCCTGTCTTGTATTGTACTTTAACTCTGTGTTGTAATGGAGTCCTGTCTTGTAGTTTAACTCTGTGTTGTAATGGAGTCCTGTCTTGTAGTTTAGCTCTGTGTTGTAATGGAGTCCTGTCTTGTAGTTTAACTCTGTGTTGTAATGGAGTCCTGTCTTGTAGTTTAACTCCGTGTTGTAATGGAGTCCGGTCTTGTAGTTTAACTCCGTGTTGTAATGGAGTCCTGTCTTGTAGTTTAACTCTGTGTTGTAATGGAGTCCTGTCTTGTAGTTTAACTCTGTTGTAATGGAGTCCTGTTGTGTGTTGTACTTTCCTAACTGAATAATGAAAGCTATTCCAGCCCAGGCTGAGGTCCAGACAGAGAGAGAGGAACAGAAATCATTGGTTCCTACCAGTTCCTGGGATAATCTGTGTTGGCATCAAGTACTTGTGACCATGCTGCTGTCCCTTGACACACTTCAGCCAGGCGTACAGCTCTTTGTCTGGAGGAACAACAAAACACACGTTACTAACCAACAAACCCTGTCAGGTCTCCATGGAAACCCCGTCTGGCTGCTTCCCAAACGCTACTCTAGTCCCTTTATAGTGCACTACTTTGACCAGGGCTCTGTGGGTGTTGGGAGTGGTCCACTATGAAGGGAATAGGGTCCCATTTGGGTCTCAGCCACTACATGGGAACAGACCATGTTGATGTTCCGCCCCTCTCTCAGGAGTTTACAGGTTCAACTGGAGAATTAGGATGAATCCTCTGCTGCTGCTTCTCAACATGGGGAATCATATCAACTAGAACAACACTGTTAATGCTAATAACACACTGTCTGCTGTAGGAGCTGTGATGGATGGGGTTTCACACTCTGTAGGAGCTGTGATGGATGGGGTTTCACACTCTGTAGGAGCTGTGATGGATGGGGTTTCACACTCTCTAGGAGCTGTGATGGATGGGGTTTCACACTCTCTAGGAGCTGTGATGGATGGGGTTTCACACTCTCTAGGAGCTGTGATGGATGGGGTTTCACACTCTCTAGGAGCTGTGATGGATGGGGTTTCACACTCTCTAGGAGCTGTGATGGATGGGGTTTCACACTCTCTAGGAGCTGTGATGGATGGGGTTTCACACTCTCTAGGAGCTGTGATGGATGGGGTTTCACACTCTCTAGGAGCTGTGATGGATGGGGGTTCACACTCTCCAGGAGCTGTGATGGATGGGGTTTCACTCTATAGGAGCTGTGATGGATGGGGTTTCACTCTCTAGGAGCTGTGATGGATGGGGTTTCACACTCTCTAGGAGCTGTGATGGATGGGGTTTCACACTCTCTAGGAGCTGTGATGGATGGGGTTTCACACTCTCTAGGAGCTGTGATGATGGGGTTTCACTCTCTAGGAGCTGTGATGATGGGGTTTCACTCTATAGGAGCTGTGATGATGGGGTTTCACTCTATAGGAGCTGTGATGGATGGGGTTTCACACTCTCTAGGAGCTGTGATGGATGGGGTTTCACTCTGTAGGAGCTGTGATGGATGGGGTTTCACACTCTCTAGGAGCTGTGATGGATGGGGTTTCACACTCTCTAGGAGCTGTGATGGATGGGGTTTCACACTCTCTAGGAGCTGTGATGGATGGGGTTTCACACTCTCTAGGAGCTGTGATGGATGGGGTTTCACACTCTCTAGGAGCTGTGATGGATGGGGTTTCACACTCTCTAGGAGCTGTGATGGATGGGGTTTCACACTCTCTAGGAGCTGTGATGGATGGGGTTTCACACTCTAGGAGCTGTGATGGATGGGGTTTCACACTCTCTAGGAGCTGTGATGGATGGGGTTTCACACTCTGTGGGAGCTGTGATGGATGGGGTTTCACACTCTCTAGGAGCTGTGATGGATGGGGTTTCACACTCTCTAGGAGCTGTGATGGATGGGGTTTCACACTCTCTAGGAGCTGTGATGGATGGGGTTTCACACTCTCTAGGAGCTGTGATGGATGGGGTTTCACACTCTCTAGGAGCTGTGATGGATGGGGTTTCACTCTCTAGGAGCTGTGATGGATGGGGTTTCACACTCTCGGAGCTGTGATGGATGGGGTTTCACACTCTCTAGGAGCTGTGATGGATGGGGTTTCACACTCTCTAGGAGTTGTGATGGATGGGGTTTCACTCTCTAGGAGCTGTGATGGATGGGGTTTCACACTCTCTAGGAGCTGTGATGGATGGGGTTTCACTCTCTCTAGGAGCTGTGATGGATGGGGTTTCACTCTCTAGGAGCTGTGATGGATGGGGTTTCACACTCTCTAGGAGCTGTGATGGATGGGGTTTCACACTCTCTAGGAGCTGTGATGGATGGGGGTTCACACTCTCTAGGAGCTGTGATGGATGGGGTTTCACACTCTGTAGGAGCTGTGATGGATGGGGTTTCACACTCTCTAGGAGCTGTGATGGATGGGGTTTCACACTCTCTAGGAGCTGTGATGGATGGGGTTTCACACTCTCTAGGAGCTGTGATGGATGGGGTTTCACACTCTAGGAGCTGGAGGGTTGCCGTCCAGACAGACAGAGAGAGTCATGTTTATTTCACCTGTTGAGGTAATAAAATATGTTTCCCATGCCAATAAAGCCCTTTGAATTGGAGACAGAGACAGAAGCACACAGTCAGTCCCCTACCACTACTATAGCAGGCAGTAGTGGGCAGGCTGGGTACAGCAGATATGACATGTCTGTCTGTCGTCATGGTGATTTACATCTGCCCAGGGCCCTGTGACCAACCATCAGAACTACGACACAATGTCTGTCTCAACCACCTTGGATAGAGAGGAGAGAGAGAGAGAGAGGGAGGAGAGAGAGGGGGAGAAGAAGGAGAGAGAGGGGGAGAAGAAGGAGAGAGGGGGGGAGAAGGAGGAGAGAGAGGGGGAGAAGGAGGAGAGAGAGGGGGAGAGGGAGGAGAGAGAGGGAGGAGAGAGAGGGGGAGATGGAGGAGAGAGAGAGAGAGAGAGAGAGAGGGAGAGAGGGAGGAAGGAAGGAGAGAGAGGGAGAGAGGGAGGAAGGAGAGAGAGGGAGGAGAGGGGGAGAGGGAGGGGGAGAGGAAGGAGAGAGGGAGGAGAGGGGGAGAGGGAGGAGAGGGAGGAGAGAGGGGGAGGAGAGGGGGAGAGGGAGGAGGGATAGGGAGGAGAGAGGGGGAGGAGAGAGAGGGGGAGAGGCAGGGGGAGGGGGAAAGAGGGAGGAGAGAGAGAGAGAGGGAGGGGGAAAGAGGAGAGAGGGGGAGAGGGAGGAGAAAGGGAGCGGGAGAGGGAGGGGGAGGAGAGAGGGAGAGGGAGAGGGAGGGGGAGAGGGAGGAGAGAGGGAGAGGGAGGGGGAGAGGGAGGGGGAGAGGGAGGGAAACCTGTATCCTCTACTTGTCTATGGTGGAAGAGGTTTTAAAATGTTACCATCCTAAATGTTGACTGACCTTTGGAGGTCTTCCTCTCCTTTGCCTTGTAACAGTCCAGACAAACCACGAAGCCACATTTGTGGCAGACCCAGTGAATATTAAACAAGGTGGCTTCACACGCGTCACACATCTCCCGGACCCCTCTCACAGCCCTCTTCCAGGCCATCTTGGCTGCAGGGCAAAGCACACACAAACAGGGAGGATGAAGACAACAGGACAGGCAGAGGACAGCAGAGCACTTCCAGGCAGACTGGTTCCTTCATGCAGAATACTTTATAGACTAGTCTGGCCTCAGAGGGCTCTAACATTGGTACAATAACACCCACAATAAAACATTTAGTTGTTCTACAGTTCAGGATGGTTTGACCTGTTAAAACACACAGATACTAGTTTGAGGTTTGACCCCAGCTTTCTACAGGAACACTAAGACTAACAGAGAGAAAGTCTCTGTGCTCCTCTGTCTTTCAGACTAACAGAGAGAATGTCTCTGTGCTCCTCTGTCTTTCAGACTAGCAGAGAGAATGTCTCTGTGCTCCTCTGTCTTTCAGACTAACAGAGATAATGTCTCTGTGCTCCTCTGCCTTTCAGACTAACAGAGATAATGTCTCTGTGCTCCTCTGCCTTTCAGACTAACGGAGATAATGTCTCTGTGCTCCTCTGCCTTTCAGACTAACGGAGATAATGTCTCTGTGCTCCTCTGCCTTTCAGACTAACGGAGATAATGTCTCTGTGCTCCTCTGCCTTTCAGACTAACAACAACCAACACTTCTCTGTTCTCCTCTGTCTTTCAGACTAACAGAGAGAATGTCTCTGTGCTCCTCTGTCTTTCAGACTAACAGAGAGAATGTCTCTGTGCTCCTCTGTCTTTCAGACTAACAACACTTCTCTGTGCTCCTCTGTCTTTCTGACTAACAACAACACTTCTCAGTGCTCCTCTGCCTTTCAGATTAACAACAACACTTCTCAGTGCTCCTCTGCCTTTCAGATTAACTACAGCACTTCTCTGCCTTTCAGAATAACAACACTTCTCTGCCTTTCAGATGAACAACAACACTTATTTTATTATTATTTTTGCTCCTCTGCCTTTCAGATTAACAACAACACTTCTCTGCGCTCCTCTGCCTTTCAGATTAACAACAACACTTCTCTGCGCTCCTCTGTCTTTCAGACTAACAACACTTCCCTGTGCTCCTCTGCCTTTCAGACTAACAACACTTCTCTGTGCTCCTCTGCCTTTCAGATTAACAACAACACTTCTCTGTGCTCCTCTGCCTTTCAGACTAACAACAACACTTCTCTGTGCTCCTCTGCCTTTCAGATTAACAACAACACTTCTCTGTGCTCCTCTGCCTTTCAGACTAACAACAACACTTCTCTGTGCTCCTCTGCCTTTCAGATTAACAACAACACTTCTCTGTGCTCCTCTGCCTTTCAGATTAACAACAACACTTCTCTGTGCTCCTCTGTCTTTCAGACTAACAACAACACTTCTCTGTGCTCTCCATACCATCTTTTTTGATCCATGTAGCAGCAGTGTTCTCAGTGGTGACCATCTGACAGAACTGGTCTCCTATATATGAGAGGATGTACTTGGAGGAGTCTGGGTCCAACTCATTCTCCTCGTATACATCAGGAGCCCAGAGGGACAGAGCCTCCTCATCAAACTGATCTGGAGTGGAGAAGCCGTCCACACGGATCACTCCATTCTTGCTGTAGGACAGGCTGGAGAGAAGAGGGAGAGAGAACAGGTTAATGAGAGGCGCAGACACACGGACAGGCTGGAGAGAAGAGGGAGAGAGAACAGGTTAATGAGAGGCGCAGACACACAGACAGGCTGGAGAGAAGAGGGAGAGAGAACAGGTTAATGAGAGGCGCAGACACACAGACAGGCTGGAGAGAAGAGGGAGAGAGAACAGGTTAATGAGAGGCGCAGACACACGGACAGGCTGGAGAGAAGAGGGAGAGAGAACAGGTTAATGAGAGGCGCAGACACACAGACAGGCTGGAGAGAAGAGGGAGAGAGAACAGGTTAATGAGAGGCGCAGACACACGGACAGGCTGGAGAGAAGAGGGAGAGAGAACAGGTTAATGAGAGGCGCAGACACACAGACAGGCTGGAGAGAAGAGGGAGAGAGAACAGGTTAATGAGAGGCGCAGACACACAGACAGGCTGGAGAGAAGAGGGAGAGAGAACAGGTTAATGAGAGGCGCAGACACACAGACAGGCTGGAGAGAAGAGGGAGAGAGAACAGGGTAATGAGAGGCGCAGACACACAGACAGGCTGGAGAGAAGAGGGAGAGAGAACAGGTTAATGAGAGGCGCAGACACACAGACAGGCTGGAGAGAAGAGGGAGAGAGAACAGGTTAATGAGAGGCGCAGACACACAGACAGGCTGGAGAGAAGAGGGAGAGAGAACAGGTTAATGAGAGGCGCAGACACACAGACAGGCTGGAGAGAAGAGGGAGAGAGAACAGGTTAATGAGAGGCGCAGACACACGGACAGGCTGGAGAGAAGAGGGAGAGAGAACAGGTTAATGAGAGGCGCAGACACACAGACAGGCTGGAGAGAAGAGGGAGAGAGAACAGGGTAATGAGAGGCGCAGACACACAGACAGGCTGGAGAGAAGAGGGAGAGAGAACAGGTTAATGAGAGGCGCAGACACACGGACAGGCTGGAGAGAAGAGGGAGAGAGAACAGGTTAATGAGAGGCGCAGACACACAGACAGGCTGGAGAGAAGAGGGAGAGAGAACAGGTTAATGAGAGGCGCAGACACACGGACAGGCTGGAGAGAAGAGGGAGAGAGAACAGGTTAATGAGAGGCGCAGACACACAGACAGGCTGGAGAGAAGAGGGAGAGAGAACAGGTTAATGAGAGGCGCAGACACACAGACAGGCTGGAGAGAAGCTGGAGAGAGAACAGGGTAATGAGAGGCGCAGACACACACTAGATAATTAGAGTGTTGCTCCTCCCTGTCAGAAGGCAACACCATAATGACAGAATAAAGAACCACTGGCTCCCTAGAACCATCACTAACCCTAGAACCATCCATAACCCTAGAACCGGAACCAACACCAACCCTCGAACCATCCCTAAACCTAGAATCAACACCAACCCTAGAACCGGAACCAACACCAACCCTAGAACCGGAACCAACACCAACCCTAGAACCGGTACCAACACCAACCCTGGAACCAAGACCAACCCTAGAACCATCACTGACCATAGAACCGGAACCAAAACAAACCCTGGAACAAACACCAACCCTAGAACCAACCCTAGAACCAACACCAACACCAACCCTGGAACCAACACCAAAACCAACCCTGGAACCGACACCAAAACCAACCCTGGAACCGACACCAAAACTAGAACCGACACCAAAACCAACCCTAGAATCAACACCAAAACAAACCCTAGAACCAACACCAACCCCAGAACCAACACCAACCCCAGAACCAACACTAACCCCAGAACCAACACCAACCCTAGAACCAACACCAACCCTAGAACCAAAACTGACCCTAGAACCAACACTGACCCTAGAACCAACGCCAACCCCAGAACCAACACTAACCCTAGAACCAACACCAACCCTAGAACCAACACTAACCCTAGAACCAACACCAACCCCAGAACCAACACTAACCCTAGAAGCAACACTAACCCTAGAACCAACACTAACCCTAGAACCAACACTAACCCTAGAACCAAAACAAGCCTCAGAAGGAGCAGTAAATGTGGATTGTCCTACAACCTGATTACTGAGGATTACATGGATTGACATATTTGTTAACGGGAGGTTGCTATCACCTTTGCTTTGTCTGATAAACAGGCTCCACTCTAGTCTCCACTGGCTATCTGGCCAACAGACTACTGTCTATCTGGCCAACAGGCTCCACTCTAGTCTCCACTGGCTATCTGGTCAACAGGCTACAGTCTAGTCTCCACTGGCTACCTGGTCAACAGGCTCCACTCTATTCTCCACTGGCTATCTGGCCAACAGACTACTGTCTATCTGGCCAACAGGCTCCACTCTAGTCTCCACTGGCTATCTGGCCAACAGGCTCCACTCTAGTCTCCACTGGCTATCTGGCCAACAGACTACAGTCTAGTCTCCACTGGCTATCTGGCCAACAGACTACAGTCTAGTCTCCACTGGCTATCTGGCCAACAGACTACAGTCTAGTCTCCACTGGCTATCTGGTCAACAGGCTACAGTCTAGTCTCCACTGGCTATCTGGCCAACAGACTACAGTCTAGTCTCCACTGGCTATCTGGCCAACAGACTACAGTCTAGTCTCCACTGGCTATCTGGTCAACAGGCTACAGTCTAGTCTCCACTGGCTATCTGGCCAACAGATTACAGTCTAGTCTCCACTGGCTATCTGGCCAACAGACTACAGTCTAGTCTCCACTGGCTATCTGGCCAACAGACTACAGTCTAGTCTCCACTGGCTATCTGGCCAACAGGCTACAGTCTAGTCTCCACTGGCTACCTGGTCAACAGACTACAGTCTAGTCTCCACTGGCTATCTGGCCAACAGACTACGGTCTAGTCTCCACTGGCTATCTGGCCAACAGGCTCCACTCTGGTCTCCGCTGGCTATCTGGTCAACAGGCTCCACTCTAGTCTCCACTGGCTATCTGGCCAACAGACTACAGTCTAGTCTCCACTGGCTATCTGGCCAACAGGCTCCACTCTAGTCTCCGCTGGCTATCTGGTCAACAGGCTCCACTCTAGTCTCCACTGGCTATCTGGCCAACAGACTACAGTCTAGTCTCCACTGGCTATCTGGCCAACAGGCTCCACTCTAGTCTCCACTGGCTATCTGGCCAACAGACTACAGTCTAGTCTCCACTGGCTATCTGGCCAACAGGCTCCACTCTAGTCTCCGCTGGCTATCTGGTCAACAGGCTCCACTCTAGTCTCCACTGGCTATCTGGCCAACAGACTACAGTCTAGTCTCCACTGGCTATCTGGCCAACAGGCTACAGTCTAGTCTCCGCTGGCTATCTGGCCAACAGGCTACAGTCTAGTCTCCGCTGGCTATCTGGCCAACAGGCTCCACTCTAGTCTCCACTGGCTATCTGGCCAACAGGCTCCACTCTAGTCTCCACTGGCTATCTGGCCAACAGGCTCCACTCTAGTCTCCACTGGCTATCTGGCCAACAGGCTCCACTCTAGTCTCCACTGGCTATCTGGTCAACAGGCTCCACTCTAGTCTCCGCTGGCTATCTGGCCAACAGGCTCCACTCTAGTCTCCACTGGCTATCTGGTCAACAGGCTCCACTCTAGTCTCCACTGGCTACCTGGCCAACAGGCTCCACTCTAGTCTCCACTGGCTATCTGGCCAACAGGCTCCACTCTAGTCTCCACTGGCTATCTGGTCAACAGGCTCCACTCTAGTCTCCGCTGGCTATCTGGCCAACAGGCTCCACTCTAGTCTCCACTGGCTATCTGGTCAACAGGCTCCACTCTAGTCTCCACTGGCTACCTGGCCAACAGGCTCCACTCTAGACTCCACTGGCTACCTGGTCAACAGGCTACAGTCTAGTCTCCACTGGCTACCTGGTCAACAGGCTACAGTCTAGTCTCCACTGGCTATCTGGCCAACAGGCTCCACTCTAGTCTCCACTGGCTATCTGGTCAACAGGCTCCACTCTAGTCTCCACTGGCTATCTGGTCAACAGGCTCCACTCTAGTCGTAGTGGTCTACAGTCTATTCTACTCTTTTCCTTTCAGCAGGTTAATACAGGAACAATAACAGATGGACTGACTGAGGAAGGGTTCACTGACAGACAATAACAGATGGACTGACTGAGGAAGGATTCACTGACAGACAATAACAGATGGACTGACTGAGGAAGGGTTCACTGAGACAATAACAGATGGACTGACTGAGGAAGGGTTCACTGACAGACAATAACAGATGGACTGACTGAGGAAGGGTTCACTGACAGACAATAACAGATGGACTGACTGAGGAAGGGTTCACTGAGACAATAACAGATGGACTGACTGAGGAAGGGTTCACTGAGACAATAACAGATGGACTGACTGAGGAAGGGTTCACTGACAGACAATAACAGATGGACTGACTGAGGAAGGGTTCACTGAGACAATAACAGATGGACTGACTGAGGAAGGGTTCACTGACAGACAATAACAGATGGACTGACTGAGGAAGGGTTCACTGAGACAATAACAGATGGACTGACTGAGGAAGGGTTCACTGAGACAATAACAGATGGACTGACTGAGGAAGGGTTCACTGAGACAATAACAGATGGACTGACTGAGGAAGGGTTCACTGAGACAATAACAGATGGACTGACTGAGGAAGGGTTCACTGAGACAATAACAGATGGACTGACTGAGGAAGGGTTCACTGACAGACAATAACAGATGGACTGACTGAGGAAGGATTCACTGACAGACAATAACAGATGGACTGACTGAGGAAGGGTTCACTGACAGACAATAACAGATGGACTGACTGAGGAAGGGTTCACTGAGACAATAACAGATGGACTGACTGAGGAAGGGTTCACTGAGACAATAACAGATGGACTGACTGAGGAAGGGTTCACTGAGACAATAACAGATGGACTGACTGAGGAAGGGTTCACTGAGACAATAACAGATGGACTGACTGAGGAAGGGTTCACTGAGACAATAACAGATGGACTGACTGAGGAAGGGTTCACTGACAGACAATAACAGATGGACTGACTGAGGAAGGATTCACTGACAGACAATAACAGATGGACTGACTGAGGAAGGGTTCACTGACAGACAATAACAGATGGACTGACTGAGGAAGGGTTCACTGAGACAATAACAGATGGACTGACTGAGGAAGGGTTCACTGACAGACAATAACAGATGGACTGACTGAGGAAGGGTTCACTGACAGACAATAACAGATGGACTGACTGAGGAAGGGTTCACTGAGACAATAACAGATGGACTGACTGAGGAAGGGTTCACTGACAGACAATAACAGATGGACTGACTGAGGAAGGGTTCACTGAGACAATAACAGATAGATTGACTGAGGAAGGGTTCACTGAGACAATAACAGATGGACTGACTGAGGAAGGGTTCACTGACAGACAATAACAGATGGACTGACTGAGGAAGGGTTCACTGAGACAATAACAGATGGACTGACTGAGGAAGGGTTCACTGACAGACAATAACAGATGGACTGACTGAGGAAGGGTTCACTGAGACAATAACAGATGGACTGACTGAGGAAGGGTTCACTGACAGACAATAACAGATGGACTGACTGAGGAAGGGTTCACTGACAGACAATAACAGATGGACTGACTGAGGAAGGGTTCACTGACAGACAATAACAGATGGACTGACTGAGGAAGGGTTCACTGACAGACAATAACAGATGGACTGACTGACTGAGGAAGGGTTCACTGACAGACAATAACAGATGGACTGACTGAGGAAGGGTTCACTGACAGACAATAACAGATGGACTGACTGAGGAAGGGTTCACTGACAGACAATAACAGATGGACTGACTGAGGAAGGGTTCACTGAGACAATAACAGATGGACTGACTGAGGAAGGGTTCACTGAGACAATAACAGATGGACTGACTGAGGAAGGGTTCACTGACAGACAATAACAGATGGACTGACTGAGGAAGGGTTCACTGAGACAATAACAGATGGACTGACTGAGGAAGGGTTCACTGACAGACAATAACAGATGGACTGACTGAGGAAGGGTTCACTGACAGACAATAACAGATGGACTGACTGAGGAAGGGTTCACTGACAGACAATAACAGATGGACTGACTGAGGAAGGGTTCACTGACAGACAATAACAGATGGACTGACTGAGGAAGGGTTCACTGAGACAATAACAGATGGACTGACTGAGGAAGGGTTCACTGACAGACAATAACAGATGGACTGACTGAGGAAGGGTTCACTGAGACAATAACAGATGGACTGACTGAGGAAGGGTTCACTGACAGACAATAACAGATGGACTGACTGAGGAAGGGTTCACTGACAGACAATAACAGATGGACTGACTGAGGAAGGGTTCACTGACAGACAATAACAGATGGACTGACTGACTGAGGAAGGGTTCACTGACAGACAATAACAGATGGACTGACTGAGGAAGGGTTCACTGACAGACAATAACAGATGGACTGACTGAGGAAGGGTTCACTGACAGACAATAACAGATGGACTGACTGAGGAAGGGTTCACTGAGACAATAACAGATGGACTGACTGAGGAAGGGTTCACTGAGACAATAACAGATGGACTGACTGAGGAAGGATTCACTGAGACAATAACAGATGGACTGACTGAGGAAGGGTTCACTGACAGACAATAACAGATGGACTGACTGAGGAAGGATTCACTGAGACAATAACAGATGGACTGACTGAGGAAGGGTTCACTGACAGACAATAACAGATGGACTGACTGAGGAAGGGTTCACTGACAGACAATAACAGATGGACTGACTGAGGAAGGGTTCACTGAGACAATAACAGATGGACTGACTGAGGAAGGGTTCACTGACAGACAATAACAGATGGACTGACTGAGGAAGGGTTCACTGACAGACAATAACAGATGGACTGACTGAGGAAGGGTTCACTGAGACAATAACAGATAGATTGACTGAGGAAGGGTTCACTGACAGACAATAACAGATGGACTGACTGAGGAAGGGTTCACTGACAGACAATAACAGATGGACTGACTGAGGAAGGGTTCACTGACAGACAATAACAGATGGACTGACTGAGGAAGGGTTCACTGAGACAATAACAGATGGACTGACTGAGGAAGGGTTCACTGACAGACAATAACAGATGGACTGACTGAGGAAGGGTTCACTGACAGACAATAACAGATGGACTGACTGAGGAAGGGTTCACTGAGACAATAACAGATGGACTGACTGAGGAAGGGTTCACTGAGACAATAACAGATGGACTGACTGAGGAAGGATTCACTGACAGACAATAACAGATGGACTGACTGAGGAAGGATTCACTGAGACAATAACAGATGGACTGACTGAGGAAGGGTTCACTGACAGACAATAACAGATAGATTGTTGGAGAACGTATACAATTACCTAAATAATCTCTAACCATTTAATCATATGGCGGCAATGTGGACCAGCCGAGCAAAGCAGCCAATCAGACACTAGCCGGGAGACAGAGCAGCCAATCAAATACCACCTGACCAGCCAATCAGACACTAGCCGGGAGACAGAGCAGCCAATCAAATACCACCTGACCAGCGGACAAGTTAATCAGACACTAGACAAAACGAGACTGAATCAGCCAATCAGACTCACCGGCGGAAGTAGTAGAAGCGGCAGAAGACAGGGGAATGAGCCGGCTGCTCCCCCTTCTTGCTGCGAACAACACGACACTCCCGACACTTCTGCAGGTTGGGTCCAATCTCGGAGCACGAGTCATCCTGCAGGAACGACTCCCCCGTCTGCTTCAGCTTCTTCACCTTCCTCCAGTCCTTCAGCACAGAGCGGGGGATACCATCTGGTACCGGAGGGGACAGAGAGACGGTTACTATGATATGTAATACAGAGACATGATCAGTCCTTCAGCACAGAGCGGGGGATACCATCTGGTACTGGAGGGGACATAAATAGTGAACAGGATGTATGCAGCCCTATGTACTGTAGCTAGAGGTCTTATGTATTTCTCTACACCAGAGTTGAGCTCAGTTCAATTTCAACTCATTATGGATATAAAGATGATCATAAAAACGTAACGTTGTGACTATAACTACTGTTCCCTGACGGGCCGCCCCCAGGTTGTAAGGGTAGGTAACAACACATCTGCCAAGCTGATCCTCAACACGGGGGCCCCTCAGGGGTGTGTACTTCGTCCCCTCCTGTACGCCCTGTTCACTCATGACTGCACGGCCAGGCACAACAAGAACCTTGAGGCTTGAATTCATTCCTTCATTTCAGTACCGCTCTTCACCGAGCCCAGAACCAGGCGACGCAGGTGTTGTACCTGGTTACCCTCCTTCAGGGAACAGTAAGTAGTAAGTCATAACGTTCTGTTCCTTTTCTGTCATTTCAACACAACTATGGGGAACAAGAATTGCGCCCCAAGCCGGACCAAGCGAATACTAAATGTAATGTTGGGGTGGTGCTGGAAATGGTATGTTGGTGTGGTGCTGGTGATGATATGTTGGGGTGGTGCTGGAGAATTGTTGGTGTTGGGGTGGAGCTGGTGATGATATGTTGGTGTTGGGGTGGTGATGATATGTTGGTGTTGGGGTGGAGATGATATGTTGGTGTTGGGGTGGAGATGATATGTTGGTGTTGGGGTGGAGATGATATGTTGGTGTTGGGGTGGTGATGATATGTTGGTGTTGGGGTGGTGATGATATGTTGGTGTTGGGGTGGTGATGATATGTTGGTGTTGGGATGGTGATGATATGTTGGTGTTGGGGTGGTGATGATATGTTGGTGTTGGGGTGGAGATGATATGTTGGTGTTGGGGTGGTGATGATATGTTGGTGTTGGGGTGGTGATGATATGTTGGTGTTGGGGTGGAGATGATATGTTGGTGTTGGTGTGATATGTTGGTGTTGGGGTGGAGATGATATGTTGGTGTTGGGATGGTGATGATATGTTGGTGTTGGGGTGGTGATGATATGTTGGCGTTGGGGTGGAGATGATATGTTGGTGTTGGGGTGGTGATGATATGTTGGTGTTGGGGCGGTGATGATATGTTGGTGTTGGGATGGTGATGATATGTTGGTGTTGGGGTGGAGATGATATGTTGGTGTTGGGGTGGAGATGATATGTTGGTGTTGGGGTGGTGATGATATGTTGGTGT
Source organism: Oncorhynchus mykiss (assembly GCF_057628025.1). Taxonomy (NCBI): domain Eukaryota; kingdom Metazoa; phylum Chordata; class Actinopteri; order Salmoniformes; family Salmonidae; genus Oncorhynchus; species Oncorhynchus mykiss. Next base: position 63,824,591 of record NC_143044.1, on the reverse strand, counting down.
TGGGGTGGAGATGATATGTTGGTGTTGGTGTGATATGTTGGTGTTGGGGTGGAGATGATATGTTGGTGTTGGGGTGGTGATGATATGTTGGTGTTGGGGTGGAGATGATATGTTGGTGTTGGGGTGGAGATGATATGTTGGTGTTGGGGTGGTGATGATATGTTGGTGTTGGGGTGGTGATGATATGTTGGTGTTGGGATGGTGATGATATGTTGGTGTTGGGGTGGTGATGATATGTTGGTGTTGGGGTGGAGATGATATGTTGGCGTTGGGGTGGAGATGATATGTTGGTGTTGGGGTGGTGATGATATGTTGGTGTTGGGGTGGAGATGATATGTTGGTGTTGGGGTGGTGATGATATGTTGGTGTTGGGGTGGTGATGATATGTTGGTGTTGGGGTGGAGATGATATGTTGGTGTTGGTGTGATATGTTGGTGTTGGGGTGGAGATGATATGTTGGTGTTGGGGTGGAGATGATATGTTGGTGTTGGGGTGGAGATGATATGTTGGTGTTGGGGTGGTGATGATATGTTGGTGTTGGGGTGGTGATGATATGTTGGTGTTGGGGTGGAGATGATATGTTGGTGTTGGTGTGATATGTTGGTGTTGGGGTGGAGATGATATGTTGGTGTTGGGATGGTGATGATATGTTGGTGTTGGGGTGGAGATGATATGTTGGTGTTGGGGTGGAGATGATATGTTGGTGTTGGGGTGGAGATGATATGTTGGTGTTGGGGTGGTGATGATATGTTGGTGTTGGGGTGGAGATGATATGTTGGTGTTGGGGTGGAGATGATATGTTGGTGTTGGGGTGGAGATGATATGTTGGTGTTGGGGTGGTGATGATATGTTGGTGTTGGGGTGGAGATGATATGTTGGTGTTGGGGTGGTGATGATATGTTGGTGTTGGGGTGGAGATGATATGTTGGTGTTGGGGTGGAGATGATATGTTGGTGTTGGGGCGGTGATGATATGTTGGTGTGATATGTTGGTGTTGGGGTGGTGATGATATGTTGGTGTTGGGGTGGAGATGATATGTTGGTGTTGGGGTGGAGATGATATGTTGGTGTTGGGGTGGTGATGATATGTTGGTGTTGGGGTGGAGATGATATGTTGGTGTTGGGGTGGTGCTGGTGAGGGTGAATCTGAAGTTGAAACATTTTGAAATGTCCCTTTAATGCTAGACTTACTGTTGCTGGACAGTTTCAGCTTGGTCTTCTCCCTGGCGCTCCTAAAGATCCCGTTGGGTTTCAGCTCATCCTCATCTTTCTCTCCGTCTCCTCTCCTCCTGCGCATGTCGTTCTGTTTCTTCTTGTAGGTGGGTTTGGGCTGCCTCTTCGCCCTCTGCTCCTGCTTGCTGCTCTCGCTGGCGTCAGAGTCCTCTCCGCTCTCTGAGGCCGAGTCGTGGTCGTACACCCTCTTGCTCCCACGCCGCGTATTCCTGTCCTCAGCGGCCATCTTGTCCTCCTGACCTTTGACCTCTTCTATCTTCATCTCCACATCACTGGAGGTAGAGGCAATCAGAGTGACGGTGCAAGGCTTGATCATCTCCATCTCAGACACAGAGGTGCTCACAGCCTTCGACACAGAGGGGCTCACAGTGGTGGTAACAGCCTTCGACACAGAGGGGCTCACAGTGGTGGTAACAGCCTTTGACACAGAGGGGCTCACAGTGGTGGTAACAGACATGGACACAGAGGGGCTCACAGTGGTGGTAACAACCTTCGACACAGAGGGGCTCACAGTGGTGGTAACAGCCTTCGACACAGAGGGGCTCACAGTGGTGGTAACAGCCTTCGACACAGAGGGGCTCACAGTGGTGGTAACAGACTTGGACACAGAGGGGCTCACAGTGGTGGTAACAGACTTGGACACAGAGGGGCTCACAGTGGTGGTAACAGACTTGGACACAGAGGGGCTCACAGTGGTGGTAACAGCCTTGGACACAGAGGGGCTCACAGTGGTGGTAACAGCCTTGGACACAGAGGGGCTCACAGTGGTGGTAACAGACTTGGACACAGAGGGGCTCACAGTGGTGGTAACAGACTTGGACACAGAGGGGCTCACAGTGGTGGTAACAGACTTGGACACAGAGGGGCTCACAGTGGTGGTAACAGACTTGGACACAGAGGGGCTCACAGTGGTGGTAACAGACTTATCAGCCTCCTCTGTTTTCATCATAGTGTTTATGTTCCTGTCCTCCTCTGAGTGTCTGGTGAGCCAGGCCTTCTTCAGCTTGTGGTAGTTGGGTTGAGACTGGCTCTGGTTCATCTGGGCTGGCTGGCCATTGGGGAGGGGGCCAGGGCTGGGGCTAGCTCCTGCTTGATATGTCCCTGGGCTTGCTGTGGTTCTGTGGTTCTGGACTGAGGCCGAGGCAAGGGGAGGTGGAGGGGAGATGTGAAGAGCTTTACTGTTAGATGGCTCAATCAGGCTCTCGGGACCACTACCACTGGAGCTGCTGCTAGGACCTCTGGATTGCTGGGCTGCTGCCAACGCTGCCTTGTGCTTCTTCAGATGGATAAAGCTCCCATAGTAGGACTGGCTGGGGTTGGGAGAGGCCTGGGTGCTGCTGGCCAGGCTGGGCCCGGGGTGCAGGTTGGGGGATGAGGTTCTGGAGGAGCTCCCCTCCTGTTGCTGGAGCTCGGCCCTTGGTTCTAACCCAGGCCCTGAGTGGAAGGCCCTGCCCCGAGGGCCACAGCTCTCTGTCCTGCTAGCGCTGGAGGTGTTGGGCCCACAGTAGGTTCTCTCTTGTCTTCTACTCAGCCCACCGTAGGGAGCCATGTTGGAGACTGCCCTAGTCACATCACTACTCCTATTGCACACAGAGTTGGCAGCAGCCGAGACGGAGACTGGAAAGGTTCCCTGAGACTGGGACACTCTCATAAAGTTGTTATTGTACTGCTGCACGCAAACAGCCTCCTCCAAGTTAGTGTTTGGCAGGATCACCTTCCCTCCAGACTCCCTGTCTCTCTCATAGGCCAGTTTCAGACAGACTGTCTGAGGCCTGCCGCCTGGGAACATCCTCCCCGTCAGAGAGTCCTTGGCCGAGGAAGAGGTCTTGGCGCCTGGCGAGCCGTCGTACTTTATACACGTAGAGGGACGGACGATAACAGACGCCGTGGTGGCCCCAGGCTTCCTGCCGGGGCTCCTCTCAGAATGCCATCCCAGCTTGTCGTGGCTCTGAGAGTCGCCGGCTCGCCACACCTCGGATGAGTTCATCGCTGCCCCGCCCTTACACACGGCGCTGACCTCCCGTAGCTCGGGCAGAAGGGTGGGCGGTTTCTGTTGCTCAGACACCTTAATGGCCGAGCTGACTGGCTGGATGGGGGTCAGGGTGGGTGGAGACAAACGGCCGTAGCCCACCTCCTTCCTGTCCAGTGTCTGCTGGATAGGAGGGTGGAACACGGGGGCACGGTGCAGTGCTGGCATACACCTTAGTTGGGCTTGGGTCTGACAGTGGGTTTGGGTCTGGCTCTGGGTCTGACAGTGGGTTCGGGTCTGGCTCTGGGTCTGACAGTGGGTTCGGGTCTGACTCTGGGTCTGGCTCTGGGTCTGACAGTGGGTTCGGGTCTGGCTCTGACTGGAGGAAGGCGAGAGGTCTGGACTAACAGGGCTGACTATGGTACTGAGACGATACCTCTGCATGTTGGATAGGCTTACCTGCTGGTTCAGCTGCTCTGATATCTTCCCTAGCAGACCCTCCCCATCAGCCTGGTGTTTGATGAGAGGAGGGGGTTTGGACAGGGACTTGGAGCTGAACGCTGCCCCTCCTCCCAGAGAGAGACTAGAGGCTGCTGCAGACTCCTGCTCCCTGCTCACCTTGTCAAAGTATGAGTTGAGCTCTTTAGAGGGGTAGAGACGCGGTGGCTCGTTGACCACACTGTTGGACAGGGTAGTGAAGTAGTTACTGGGGGGGAGACTGTGCTGGGACTGCTGTTTAAACTGATACAGGTCTACAGCAGGGGGCTCCGTTTCCTTCTCCTGGTGGGGGCGCTGGGGGTGGGGCAGGGAGGGGAGCGAGGGGATCCGGGGGTAGGGGTGGGGCAGGGAGGGGAGCGAGGGGATCCGGGGGTAGGGGTTAGGCTCCCTGTCGGTCTCACTGGAGCGGATCTTAGCGGTGAAGGGGGCCACCTCAATGCTCTCCTGGAGGATCCGTCTGTTCTCCTCCTTATACTTACTGGCCCGGTCCCTCTGCCCTGCTTCCTGTTGTTGCTGCTGGGCCATCCTCTGCTGCTGTTGTTTATTACAGGCCTCCAGGTAGAGCTGGTGCAGGTGACTGTCCTTCCCGGTCGGGGTTCTGCTGCGGTCCTGCTCCTGCTTCAGGTGGGCCAGAGTGATGGTTCTGATGGGATCCACAAAACCCTTCAAATCCCTGAGGAGAGAAATAAAAAACATTCAACTACAGACCAGACAGGAAGTCATAGGTTACATCTCAAATGGTACACTATTCCCACACAGAGCTCTGGTCACCAGTAGTGCTCTATATAGGGAATAGGGCTCTGGTCAACAGTAGTGTTCTATATAGGGAATAGGGCTCTGGTCACCAGTAGTGTTCTATATAGGGAATAGGGCTCTGGTCAACAGTAGTGTTCTATATAGGGAATAGGGCTCTGGTCAACAGTAGTGTTCTATATAGGGAATAGGGCTCTGGTCAACAGTAGTGTTCTATATAGGGAATAGGGCTCTGGTCAACAGTAGTGTTCTATATAGGGAATAGGGCTCTGGTCAACAGTAGTGTTCTATATAGGGAATAGGGCCCTGGTCAACAGTAGTGTTCTATATAGAGAATAGGGCTCTGGTCAACAGTAGTGTTCTATATAGGGAATAGGGCTCTGGTCAACAGTAGTGTTCTATATAGGGAATAGGGCTCTGGTCAACAGTAGTGTTCTATATAGGGAATAGGGCTCTGGTCAACAGTAGTGTTCTATATAGGGAATAGGGCTCTGGTCACCAGTAGTGTTCTATATAAGGAATAGGGCTCTGGTCACCAGTAGTGCTCTATATAAGGAATAGGGCTCTGGTCACCAGTAGTGTTCTATATAAGGAATAGGGCTCTGGTCAACAGTAGTGTTCTATATAGGGAATAGGGCTCTGGTCAACAGTAGTGTTCTATATAGGGAATAGGGCCCTGGTCAACAGTAGTGTTCTATATAGAGAATAGGGCTCTGGTCAACAGTAGTGTTCTATATAGGGAATAGGGCTCTGGTCAACAGTAGTGTTCTATATAGGGAATAGGGCCCTGGTCAACAGTAGTGTTCTATATAGGGAATAGGGCCCTAGGCAACAGTAGTGTTCTATATAGAGAATAGGGCTCTGGTCAACAGTAGTGTTCTATATAGGGAATAGGGCTCTGGTCAACAGTAGTGTTCTATATAGGGAATAGGGCTCTGGTCAACAGTAGTGTTCTATATAGGGAATAGGGCTCTGGTCAACAGTAGTGTTCTATATAGGGAATAGGGCTCTGGTCAACAGTAGTGTTCTATATAGGGAATAGGGCTCTGGTCACCAGTAGTGTTCTATATAAGGAATAGGGCTCTGGTCACCAGTAGTGCTCTATATAAGGAATAGGGCTCTGGTCACCAGTAGTGTTCTATATAAGGAATAGGGCTCTGGTCAACAGTAGTGTTCTATATAGGGAATAGGGCTCTGGTCAACAGTAGTGTTCTATATAGGGAATAGGGCCCTGGTCAACAGTAGTGTTCTATATAGAGAATAGGGCTCTGGTCAACAGTAGTGTTCTATATAGGGAATAGGGCTCTGGTCAACAGTAGTGTTCTATATAGGGAATAGGGCTCTGGTCAACAGCAGTGTTCTATATAGGGAATAGGGCTCTGGTCAACAGTAGTGTTCTATATAGGGAATAGGGCTCTGGTCACCAGTAGTGTTCTATATAAGGAATAGGGCTCTGGTCACCAGTAGTGCTCTATATAAGGAATAGGGCTCTGGTCACCAGTAGTGTTCTATATAAGGAATAGGGCTCTGGTCAACAGTAGTGTTCTATATAGGGAATAGGGCTCTGGTCAACAGTAGTGTTCTATATAGGGAATAGGGCTCTGGTCAACAGTAGTGTTCTATATAGGGAATAGGGCTCTGGTCAACAGTAGTGTTCTATATAGGGAATAGGGCTCTGGTCAACAGTAGTGTTCTATATAGGGAATAGGGCTCTGGTCAACAGTAGTGTTCTATATAGGGAATAGGGCTCTGGTCAACAGTAGTGTTCTATATAGGGAATAGGGCTCTGGTCAACAGTAGTGTTCTATATAGGGAATAGGGCTCTGGTCACCAGTAGTGTTCTATATAGGGAATAGGGCTCTGGTCAACAGTAGTGTTCTATATAGGGAATAGGGCTCTGGTCAACTGTAGTGTTCTATATAGGGAATAGGGCTCTGGTCAACAGTAGTGTTCTATATAGTGAATAGGGCTCTGGTCAACAGTAGTGTTCTATATAGGGAATAGGGCTCTGGTCAACAGTAGTGTTCTATATAGGGAATAGGGCTCTGGTCAACAGTAGTAGACAGAACAGCCCTCAGTAGGAATAACTAGGACATGGTGTATAACAGCAGAACAGCCCTCAGTAGGAATAACTAGGACCTGGTGTATAACAGCAGAACAGCCCTCAGTAGGAATAACTAGGACATGGTGTATAACAGCAGAACAGCCCTCGGTAGGAATAACTAGGACATGGTGTATAACAGCAGAACAGCCCTCAGTAGGAATAACTAGGACATGGTGTATAACAGCAGAACAGCCCTCAGTAGGAAAAACTAGGACATGGTGTATAACAGCAGACAGAACAGCCCTCAGTAGGAATAACTAGGACATGGTGTATAACAGCAGAACAGCCCTCAGTAGGAATAACCAGGACATGATGTATAACAGCAGAACATCCCTCAGTAGGAATAACTAGGACATGGTGTATAACAGCAGAACAGCCCTCAGTAGGAATAACTAGGACATGGTGTATAACAGCAGAACAGCCCTCAGTAGGAATAACTAGGACCTGGTGTATAACAGCAGAACAGCCCTCAGTAGGAATAACTAGGACATGGTGTATAACAGCAGAACAGCCCTCAGTAGGAATAACTAGGACATGGTGTATAACAGCAGAACAGCCCTCAGTAGGAATAACTAGGACATGGTGTATAACAGCAGAACAGCCCTCAGTAGGAATAGCTAGGACATGGTGTATAATAGCAGAACAGCCCTCAGTAGGAATAATTAGGACATGGTGTATAACAGCAGAACAGCCCTCAGTAGGAATAACTAGGACATGGTGTATAACAGCAGAACAGCCCTCAGTAGGAATAACTAGGACATGGTGTATAACAGCAGAACAGCCCTCAGTAGGAATAACTAGGACATGGTGTATAACAGCAGAACAGCCCTCAGTAGGAATAACTAGGACATGGTGTATAACAGCAGACAGAACAGCCCTCAGTAGGAATAACTAGGACATGGTGTATAACAGCAGAACAGTCCTCAGTAGGAATAACTAGGACCTGGTGTATAACAGCAGAACAGCCCTCAGTAGGAATAACTAGGACATGGTGTATAACAGCAGAACAGCCCTCAGTAGGAATAACTAGGACATGGTGTATAACAGCAGAACAGCCCTCAGTAGGAATAACTAGGACATGGTGTATAACAGCAGAACAGCCCTCAGTAGGAATAACTAGGACATGGTGTATATAGCAGAACAGCCCTCAGTAGGAATAACTAGGACATGGTGTATAACAGCAGAACAGCCCTCAGTAGGAATAACTAGGACATGGTGTATAACAGCAGAACAGCCCTCAGTAGGAATAACTAGGACCTGGTGTATAACAGCAGAACAGCCCTCAGTAGGAATAACTAGGACATGGTGTATAACAGCAGAACAGCCCTCAGTAGGAATAACTAGGACATGGTGTATAACAGCAGAACAGCCCTCAGTAGGAATAACTAGGACATGGTGTATAACAGCAGAACAGCCCTCAGTAGGAATAACTAGGACATGGTGTATAACAGCAGAACTGCCCTAGGTAGGAATAACTAGGACATGGTGTATAACAGCAGAACAGCCCTCAGTAGGAATAACTAGGACATGGTGTATAACAGCAGAACAGCCCTCAGTAGGAATAACTAGGACATGGTGTATAACAGCAGAACAGCCCTCAGTAGGAATAACTAGGACATGGTGTATAACAGCAGAACAGCCCTAGGTAGGAATAACTAGGACATGGTGTATAACAGCAGAACAGCCCTCAGTAGGAATAACTAGGACATGGTGTATAACAGCAGAACAGCCCTCAGTAGGAATAACTAGGACATGGTGTATAACAGCAGAACAGCCCTCAGTAGGAATAACTAGGACATGGTGTATAACAGCAGAACAGCCCTCAGTAGGAATAACTAGGACATGGTGTATAACAGCAGAACAGCCCTCAGTAGGAATAACTAGGACATGGTGTATATAGCAGAACAGCCCTCAGTAGGAATAACTAGGACATGGTGTATAACAGCAGAACAGCCCTCAGTAGGAATAACTAGGACATGGTGTATAACAGCAGAACAGCCCTCAGTAGGAATAACTAGGACCTGGTGTATAACAGCAGAACAGCCCTCAGTAGGAATAACTAGGACATGGGGTATAACAGCAGAACAGCCCTCAGTAGGAATAACTAGGACATGGTGTATAACAGCAGAACAGCCCTCAGTAGGAATAACTAGGACATGGTGTATAACAGCAGAACAGCCCTCAGTAGGAATAACTAGGACCTGGTGTATAACAGCAGAACAGCCCTCAGTAGGAATAACTAGGACATGGTGTATAACAGCAGAACAGCCCTCAGTAGGAATAACTAGGACATGGTGTATAACAGCAGAACAGCCCTCAGTAGGAATAACTAGGACATGGTGTATAACAGCAGAACAGCCCTCAGTAGGAATAACTAGGACATGGGGTATAACAGCAGAACAGCCCTCAGTAGGAATAACTAGGACATGGTATATAACAGCAGAACAGCCCTCAGTAGGAATAACTAGGACATGGTGTATAACAGCAGAACAGCCCTCAGTAGGAATAACTAGGACATGGTGTATAACAGCAGAACAGCCCTCAGTAGGAATAACTAGGACATGGTGTATAACAGCAGAACAGCCCTCAGTAGGAATAACTAGGACATGGTGTATAACAGCAGAACAGCCCTCAGTAGGAATAACTAGGACATGGTGTATAACAGCAGAACAGCCCTCAGTAGGAATAACTAGGACATGGTGTATAACAGCAGAACAGCCCTCAGTAGGAATAACTTGGACATGGGGTATAACAGCAGAACAGCCCTCAGTAGGAATAACTAGGGCATGGTGTATAACAGCAGAACAGCCCTCAGTAGGAATAACTAGGACCTGGTGTATAACAGCAGAACAGCCCTCAGTAGGAATAACTAGGACATGGTGTATAACAGCAGAACAGCCCTCAGTAGGAATAACTAGGACATGGTGTATAACAGCAGAACAGCCCTCAGTAGGAATAACTAGGACATGGTGTATAACAGCAGAACAGCCCTCAGTAGGAATAACTAGGACATGGTGTATAACAGCAGAACAGCCCTCAGTAGGAATAACTAGGACATGGTGTATAACAGCAGAACACTGGTCTCACTGCTGTTTAGAGCACAACTATGTTCTCTGACTAACGTCAGGCGACTGGATTCAGGGGTCCCAAATGGCACCCTATTCCCTGTGTGGGTGTTTGTGTGTCTACTGTGTGTGAGTGTGTCCACTGTGTGTTTGTGTGTCTACTGTGTGTGAGTGTGTCTACTGTGTGTGAGTGTGTCTACTGTGTGTGAGTGTGTCTACTGTGTGTGAGTGTGTCTACTGTGTGTGAGTGTGTCTACTGTGTGTGAGTGTGTCTACTGTGTGTGAGTGTGTCTACTGTGTGTGAGTGTGTCTACTGTGTGTGAGTGTGTCTACTGTGTGTGAGTGTGTCTACTGTGTGTGAGTGTGTCTACTGTGTGTGAGTGTGTCTACTGTGTGTGAGTGTGTCTACTGTGTGTGAGTGTGTCTACTGTGTGTGAGTGTGTCTACTGTGTGTGAGTGTGTCTACTGTGTGTGAGTGTGTCTACTGTGTGTGAGTGTGTCTACTGTGTGTGAGTGTGTCTACTGTGTGTGAGTGTGTCTACTGTGTGTGAGTGTGTACTGTGTGTGAGTGTGTCTACTGTGTGAGTGTCTACTGTGTGTGAGTGTGTCTACTGTATGAGTGTGTGTGTCTACTGTGTGTGTGTGTGTGTGTGTGTGTGTGTGTGTGTGTGTGTGTGTGTGTGTGTGTGTGTGTGTGTGTGTGTGTGTGTGTGTGTGTCAGTGTGTCAGTGTGTGTGTGTGTGTGTGTGTCAGTGTGTGAGTGTGTGAGTGTGTTAGTGTGTGTGTGTGTCAGTGTGTGAGTGTGTTAGTGTGTGTGTGTGTGTCAGTGTGTGTCTGTGTCAGTGTGTGTGTGTGTGTCAGTGTGTGTGTGTGTGTCAGTGTGTGTGTGTGTCAGTGTGTGTGTGTGTGTCAGTGTGTGTGTGTGTGTCAGTGTGTGTGTGTGTGTGTCAGTGTGTGTGTGTGTGTGTGTCAGTGTGTGTGTGTGTGTCAGTGTGTGAGTGTGTCAGTGTGTGTGTGTCAGTGTGTGAGTGTGTGTGTGTCAGTGTGTGTGTGTGTGTGTCAGTGTGTGTGTGTGTGTGTGTCAGTGTGTGTGTGTGTGTCAGTGTGTCAGTGTGTGAGTGTGTGTGTGTCAGTGTGTGAGTGTGTGTGTGTCAGTGTGTGAGTGTGTGTCAGTGTGTCAGTGTGTGTGTGTGTGTGTGTCAGTGTGTGTGTGTGTGTCAGTGTGTCAGTGTGTGAGTGTGTGTGTGTCAGTGTGTGAGTGTGTGTGTGTCAGTGTGTGAGTGTGTTAGCTGCTGAATTGAATACTGAGACTTACTCCCTGTGAAGATCTCCAGCGGTCTTGGCCGGTGGCAGAGGGGGGCTGGCGTGGGGGTTGATCTTGATGAGCCGGTGGGGGTCCGAGCGGTGTGGTTCTGAACGGTGGGGATGGGGGTCGGACCGGTGAGGGTCGGCGCTGGCTGGTCGGATGGGGACCGGGACGTGGCTCAGTTGGTCCAGGCTGTCAGAGGAGGAGACAGGGACCTGGTGGTGTAGCCAAGGGCTGGCCGTGTTCTGGTACCACAACATCCAGAGAGACAGACAGGGTCAGACCCAGAGAGACAGACAGGGTCAGTCCAACAACAACCAGACAGACAGGGTCAGACACCCAGAGAGACAGACAGGGTCAGACCCAGAGAGACAGACAGGGTCAGTCCAACAACATCCAGAGAGACAGACAGGGTCAGACCCAGAGAGACAGGGTCAGTCCAACAACAACAACCAGACAGACAGACAGGGTCAGACCCAGAGAGACAGGGTCAGTCCAACAACAACAACCAGACAGACAGACAGGGTCAGACCCAGAGAGACAGGGTCAGTCCAAACACAACAACCAGACAGACAGACAGACAGACAGACAGACAGACAGACAGACAGACAGACAGACAGACTCAGACAGACTCAGACAGACAGGGTCAGACCCAGAGAGACAGGGTCAGTCCAACGACAGACAGGGTCAGTCCAACGACAGACAGGGTCAGTCCAACGACAGACAGGGTCAGTCCAACGACAGACAGGGTCAGTCCAACAACAGACAGACAGACAGACAGACAGACAGACTCAGACAGACAGGGTCAGTCCAACAACATCCAGAGAGACAGACAGACAGGGTCAGACACCCAGAGAGACAGACAGGGTCAGACCCAGACAGAGAGACAGACAGGGTCAGACCCAGACAGAGAGACAGACAGGTTCAGATCCAGAGAGACAGACAGGTTCAGATCCAGAGAGACAGACAGGTTCAGATCCAGAGAGACAGACAGGTTCAGACCCAGACTAACAGAACCTATAACTAGGATATCCCCTACCTACTAACATAACCTATAACTAGGATATCCCCTACCTACTAACATAACCTATTACTAGGATATCCCCTATAACTAGGATATCCCCTACCTACTAACATAACCTATAACTAGGATATCCCCTATAAATAGGATATCCCCTACCTACTAACATAACCTATAACTAGGATATCCCCTATAACTAGGATATCCCCTACCTACTAACATAACCTATAACTAGGATATCCCCTACCTACTAACAGAACCTATAACTAGGATATCCCCTACCTACTAACATAACCTATAACTAGGATATCCCCTATAACTAGGATATCCCCTATAACTAGGATATCCCCTACCTACTAACATAACCTATAACTAGGATATCCCCTATAACTAGGATATCCCTTACCTACTAACATAACCTATAACTAGGATATCCCCTATAACTAGGATATCCCCTACCTACTAACAGAACCTATAACTAGGATATCCCCTATAACTAGGATATCCCCTACCTACTAACATAACCTATTACTAGGATATCCCCTATAACTAGGATATCCCCTACCTACTAACATCCCCTATAACTAGGATATCCCCTATAACTAGGATATCCCCTATAACTAGGATATCCCCTACCTACTAACATAACCTATAACTAGGATATCCCCTACCTACTAACATAACCTATAACTAGGATATCCCCTATAACTAGGATATCCCCTACCTACTAACATAACCTATAATTAGGATATCCCCTACCTACTAACATAACCTATAATTAGGATATCCCCTACCTACTAACATAACCTATTACTAGGATATCCCCTACCTACTAACAGAACCTATAACTAGGATATCCCCTATAACTAGGATATCCCCTACCTACTAACATAACCTATTACTAGGATATCCCCTATAACTAGGATATCCCCTACCTACTAACATCCCCTATAACTAGGATATCCCCTATAACTAGGATATCCCCTACCTACTAACATAACCTATAACTAGGATATCCCCTATAACTAGGATATCCCCTACCTACTAACATAACCTATAACTAGGATATCCCCTACCTACTAACATAACCTATAACTAGGATATCCCCTATAACTAGGATATCCCCTATAACTAGGATATCCCCTACCTACTAACAGAACCTATTACTAGGATATCCCCTATAACTAGGATATCCCCTACCTACTAACATAACCTATAACTAGGATATCCCCTACCTACTAACATAACCTATAACTAGGATATCCCCTACCTACTAACAGAACCTATAACTAGGATATCCCCTACCTACTAACATAACCTATAACTAGGATATCCCCTATAACTAGGATATCCCCTACCTACTAACAGAACCTATAACTAGGATATCCCCTACCTACTAACAGAACCTATAACTAGGATATCCCCTATAACTAGGATATCCCCTACCTACTAACAGAACCTATAACTAGGATATCCCCTACCTACTAACATAACCTATAACTAGGAAATCCCCTACCTACTAACAGAACCTATAACTAGGATATCCCCTACCTACTAACATAACCTATAACTAGGATATCCCCTATAACTAGGATATCCCTTACCTACTAACATAACCTATAACTAGGATATCCCCTATAACTAGGATATCCCCTACCTACTAACATAACCTATAACTAGGATATCCCCTATAACTAGGATATCCCCTACCTACTAACATAACCTATAACTAGGATATCCCCTATAACTAGGATATCCCCTACCTACTAACATAACCTATAACTAGGATATCCCCTATAACTAGGATATCCCCTACCTACTAACATAACCTATTACTAGGATATCCCCTATAACTAGGATATCCCCTACCTACTAACAGAACCTATAACTAGGATATCCCCTACCTACTAACATAACCTATAACTAGGATATCCCCTACCTACTAACAGAACCTATAACTAGGATATCCCCTACCTACTAACATAACCTATAACTAGGATATCCCCTATAACTAGGATATCCCCTATAACTAGGATATCCCCTACCTACTAACATAACCTATAACTAGGATATCCCCTATAACTAGGATATCCCCTATAACTAGGATATCCCCTACCTACTAACATAACCTATAACTAGGATATCCCCTATAACTAGGATATCCCCTACCTACTAACATAACCTATAACTAGGATATCCCCTACCTACTAACAGAACCTATAACTAGGATATCCCCTATAACTAGGATATCCCCTACTTACTAACATAACCTATAACTAGGATATCCCCTACCTACTAACATAACCTATAACTAGGATATCCCCTACCTACTAACATAACCTATAACTAGGATATCCCCTGCCTACTAACAGAACCTACAACTAGGATATCCCCTATAACTAGGATATCCCCTACCTACTAACATAACCTATAACTAGGATATCCCCTACCTACTAACATAACCTATAACTAGGATATCCCCTATAACTAGGATATCCCCTACCTACTAACATAACCTATTACTAGGATATCCCCTATAACTAGGATATCCCCTACCTACTCACATGACCTTTCACTAGGATATCCCCTACAACTAGGATATCCCCTACCTACTAACAGAACCTACAACTAGGATATCCCCTATAACTAGGATATCCCCTACCTACTGTTGGGGAATAATCAGAATTAGTTGGTAACATAGATGTTTTATATTCATCATATGTGTGTAAGTTACTTCTCATCAGAATGTGTTTGTATAATACTGTGGCTCGGTTTGCAGTATCTGTTCTCTGTCAGGACTAAGTTACTTGGGCCGCAGAGAGGGGAGAGGTCAAGCGTGTATCTCTTGGCTCCACAATGTCTGTGTGCCAGTCAGTGTGTCTCTGTGATCTTGTCAAGATAGGATAGATTTGATATATGCCTGTTGATATGGAGGATTGGTTTATGGTTCTGAGTTTGAGAAGAGAACATAGTTTAGGAGACAAAGCTGAACGATAAATTATGGCCAATGCTGTCTGACTATGTGTGTCTTTGCTATAAAGGATCTCAGTTGCAGTGTGTAAGGGACACTCAGAGAATTCTTTGATAGACACTGAATTGATCTGAGAGTCACAGGGTTGTGATGGAGCTCATATAATTAAAGATGGACTTCATGATAACTCTGACGTGTGTGTGGTTTGCTCTCATGATTTGGTAAATACAGGAAATTTCCACGACACTACTAACATAACCTACAACTAGGATATCCCCTATAACTAGGATATCCCCTATAACTAGGATATCCCCTATAACTAGGATATCCCCGACCTACTAACAGAACCTACAACTAGGATATCCCCTATAACTAGGATATCCCCTACAACTAGGATATCCCCGACCTACTAACAGAACCTACAACTAGGATATCCCCTACAACTAGGATATCCCCGACCTACTAACAGAACCTACAACTAGGATATCCCCTACAACTAGGATATCCCCGACCTACTAACAGAACCTACAACTAGGATATCCCCTACAACTAGGATATCCCCGACCTACTAACAGAACCTACAACTAGGATATCCCCTACAACTAGGATATCCCCGACCTACTAACAGAACCTACAACTAGGATATCCCCTACAACTAGGATATCCCCGACCTACTAACATAACCTACAACTAGGATATCCCCTATAACTAGGATATCCCCTATAACTAGGATATCCCCGACCTACTAACAGAACCTACAACTAGGATATCCCCTACCTACTAACAGAACCTACAACTAGGATATCCCCGACCTACTAACAGAACCTACAACTAGGATATCCCCGACCTACTAACAGAACCTACAACTAGGATATCCCCTACAACTAGGATATCCCCGACCTACTAACAGAACAGAATAACCTGAACACTCAGCTTTCCCAACATATGGCTTCTACAAAGAGGACAGGACAGTGGTCTTCACAAACTGAACATGAGAGATATGCTACAGCAGCTAGCTGTTTAAACTGGCAACATGATCATAGTTGCTATGATACAGCAGCTAGCTGTTTAAACTGGCAACATTATCATAGTTACTATGCTACAGCAGTTAGCTGTTTAAACTGGCAACATGATCATAGTTGCTATGATACAGCAGCTAGCTGTTTAAACTGGCAACATGATCATAGTTGCTATGCTACAGCAGTTAGCTGTTTAAACTGGCAACATGATCATAGTTGCTATGCTACAGCAGTTAGCCGTTTAAACTGGCAACATGATCATAGTTGCTATGCTACAGTTGCTAGGTAGAAGTCATAATAGAAGAAGTAGCAGAACAGGAAAAATAGTTGTATTAGAATAGAATCTGGGTGTTTGGTACTCACCCTCCTCATGTTGGTCTCAGAACTGACAGGGTTTTCAGGGTGCACCCACTTGGACCCGGGCAGGTTGAGTCTTGGGGGATAGGAGTGGGTCTCATTGGGGTACTGCCAGATGATTGGATACAGCCCCAGCTGGTTGTATGAGGCTGAGGTGTGGCTGTGTGTCTGGGGCTGAGAGACAGGGTGGTGATGAGCTAGTCCCAGGTGCCCCAGCCCCGAGGAGTCTAGTCGGGGATGACCCCCCAGCAAGGGGCCTGGAGGCAGGCCAGAGAGCACCCCGGAGAGGAGGTGGTGAGTGGAAGAGGGGGTGAGGCAGGAGGCATGGAGGGGGTGGAGCTGGGGGTGCAGATAGGACACGTGGTTGGTCTCCTGGTTGGGACGGACAAGCGCAGGGTCCCGGTACACGGTGAAATGCTCGTTCTTATCGATGATTAGCGGACTCTTAGTGCAAGATCCTGGCGACTCAGTCCCTCGGGCCAGGACGGGCTTAAAGCTGGAGCGAGGGGTGTTGTCCGGGTAACGGCCTTTATGCTTGGACACCTCTGGGGAGGTGAGGGGTTTGGGTTTAGAACAAGTCTCCAGAACACTCTGTGTTTTAGACTTGACGATGTCAGGGGAGCAGAGTGGCTTTGGCTTCAGGGCCTCTGGGGAGGGGAGGGGCTTGGGGACATCAGGGGAGGGGCTTAGCTTGTACGACTTCCTGGCCTCGTCGGCCAATGAGGCGTTCTTAATGCAGGGCAGCATGGAGGAATATAGCTGCTTCTCTCTCTCTACTACAGCAGCAGACTCACTGACTGATGCTATAGGTCTGATCACCGCTGAATGGACTAACCCCATCTTACTGCCCAGGCTGCCAGCTATGTCATGCTTTACCTCCGGCTTCCTACACACTGAGGGAGTCTGGTTCCTAAGGTCACACTCTGACACTGAGGGAGTCTGGTTCCTAAGGTCACACTCTGACACTGAGGGAGTCTGGTTCCTAAGGTCACACTCTGACACTGAGGGAGTCTGGTTCCTAAGGTCACACTCTGACACTGAGGGAGTCTGGTTCCTAAGGTCACACTCTGACACTGAGGGAGCCTGGTTCCTAAGGTCACACTCTGACACTGAGGGAGCCTGGTTCCTAAGGTCACACTCTGACACTGAGGGAGCCTGGTTCCTAAGGTCACACTCTAACACTAAGGGAGTCTGGTTCCTAAGGTCACACTCTAACACTAAGGGAGTCTGGTTCCTAAGGTCACACTCTAACACTAAGGGAGTCTGGTTCCTAAGGTCACACTCTGACACTAAGGGAATCTGGTTCCTAAGGTCACACTCTGACACTGAGGGAGTCTGGTTCCTAAGGTCACACTCCGAGGGGCTCTTCCGAAGGGGAGAGGGAGGGGCCACAGAGGGGTTCAGCACCAAATGTCTGCTGGGCTCAGAGAGGTAGGAGGGCTCAGATGGATTCTGGGAGGCCAGCAGGGCCGAGACGGCCTCAGAGTTCTCCCGGGAGGCCATGTGTGCGTTAGCGTCCTCTGCTGTGATGTCGATTATATACTGAGAGGGAGTCTGGGTCCTGGAGACCACCTCAGCGCTGGTGTACTGGTCCTTGGACTGGGGATGGGTCTGGGATTTCATAGTGCTGTTGTTCTCCATGATGCACTCCCCTTGGCCCTCAGATGGGGCAGAGCCCTGGGAGGAGGAGGACAGGGGAGGGGCCTGCTGCTGTTGCAGTGGAGACCGTTCTCCCTGTCGTTGAGGTTGTCGCAGGGATGACCTCTGCTCCCTGTCGGCTGATGACTGCTGAAACTCCGCCTTCTGAAGCTCCTCACCCCAGGGGGAGAGACTGCCTGTCAGAGCAGACTCCTTCCCAGTCTTAGAACCCTGGGTCTTGTGCCCCTCCTGGCCGGTCTCTCCTTTTAGCTCCTCCTCTGAGTTCTGCTCTGAGGAAGAGGAGGAGTCTGCCGTCCTGGTTCTCTTGGTAGACATCTCAGAGTCACTGCTCTCAGAGAAGTCAGACCTCAGTGTAGTCTCGTTTCTCAGTCTTTTCAAACCTGATTTCTTCTCCTCTTCCTCCTCTGCTTTCCTCCGCTTGTTCACAGCCACCTGCTTGCTGCTCGTACTTTTAAAGAAGTCTGGAGAGATGAATCAGAGGAGAATATATCAGATTAGTCTGGAGAGATGAATCAGAGAAGAATATATTAGATTAGTCTGGAGAGATGAATCAGAGAAGTCTGGAGATGAATCAGAGGAGAATATATTAGAGAAGTCTGGAGAGATGAATCAGAGGAGAATATATTAGAGAAGTCTGGAGAGATGAATCAGAGGATATATATATATAATAATATATTATAATTCTAAATGACAAGCAGCAAATATTTGTTGTTATGAAACAAGCAAGAAATAAGACAAAAAACAGAAAACTTGTCCGTGCATAACTATTCACCCCTCCCCCAAAGTCAAAGTATTGACTTTTTTTGGGGGGGGGGGGGTGAATAGTTATGCACGCTTTTGTAGCAATTACAGCCACCTTTTGTAGCAATTACAGCTACAAGTCTCTTGGGATATGTCTCCATAAGGTTTGCACATCTAGCCACTGTGATTTTTGCCCAGTCTTCAAGGCAAAACTGCTCCAGCTCAAGTTCGATGGGTTCCGCTGGTGTACAGCAATCTTTAAGTCATACCACAGATTCTCAATTGGATTGAGGTCTGGAATTTGACTTGGCCATTCCAAGACATTTAGATGTTTCCCCATAAACCACTCGAGTGTTGCTTTAACAGTATGCTTAGGATCATTGTCCTGCTGGAAGGTGAACCTCCATCCCAGTCTCAAATCTCTGGAAGACTGAAACAGGTTTCCCTCAAGAATTTCCCTGTATTTAGCGCCATCCATCATTCCTTCAATTCTGACTAGTTTCCCAGTCCCTGCCGATGAAAAATATCCCCACAGCATGATGCTGCCACCACCATGCTTCACTGTGGGTGTTCTCGGGATGATGAGAGGTGTTGGGTTTGCGCCAGACATAGCATTTTCCTTGATGGCCAAAAGGCTCCATTTTAGTCTCATCTGACCAGAGTACCTTCTTCCATATGTTTGGGGAGTCTCTCAAATGCCTTTTGGCGAACACTTTAAGCAATGGCTTTTTTCTGGCCACTCTTCCGTAAAGCCCAGCTCTGAGTGTACGGCTTAAAGTGGTCCTATGGACAGATACTCCAATCTCCGCTGTGGAGCTTTGCAGCTCCTTAAGGTTTATCTTTGGTCTCTTTGTTGCCTCTGATTAATGACATCCTTGCCTGGTCCGTGAGTTTTGTTGTGATGCCCTCTCTTGGCAGGTTTGTTGTGGTGCCATATTCTTTCCATTTTTTAATAATGGATTTAATGGTGCTCCGTGGGATGTTCAAAGTTTCATATATTTAAAAAAAACAACCTTGATCTGTACTTCAGCGAGTAATGCTACCAGAGTAGGGAATAATGCTACTAGAGTAGGGAATAATGCTCCCAGAGTAGGGAATAATGCTCCCAGAGTAGAGAGTAATGCTCCCAGAGCAGAGAGTAATGCTACTAGAGTAGGGAATAATGCTCCCAGAGTAGGGAATAATGCTCCCAGAGTAGAGAGTAATGCTCCCAGAGTAGGGAATAATGCTCCCAGAGCAGAGAGTAATGCTCCCAGAGCAGAGAGTAATGCTCCCAGAGTAGAGAGTAATGCTCCCAGAGCAGAGAGTAATGCTCCCAGAGTAGAGAGTAATGCTCCCAGAGCAGAGAGTAATTCTACTAGAGTAGGGAATAATGCTACCAGAGTAGGGAGTAATGCTCCCAGAGCAGAGAGTAATGCTACTAGAGTCGGGAATAATGCTCCCAGAGCAGAGAGTAATGCTACCAGAGTAGGGAATAATGCTCCCAGAGTAGAGAGTAATGCTCCCAGAGCAGAGAGTAATGCTCCCAGAGTAGAGAGTAATGCTCCCAGAGCAGAGAGTAATTCTACTAGAGTAGGGAATAATGCTCCCAGAGTAGAGAGTAATGCTCCCAGAGCAGAGAGTAATGCTACCAGAGTAGGGAATAATGCTCCCAGAGTAGAGAGTAATGCTCCCAGAGCAGAGAGTAATGCTACTAGAGTAGGGAATAATGCTCCCAGAGCAGAGAGTAATGCTACCAGAGTAGAGAGTAATGCTCCCAGAGTAGAGAGTAATGCTACTAGAGTAGGGAATAATGCTACTAGAGTAGGGAATAATGTTCCCAGAGTAGAGAGTAATGCTCCCAGAGTAGAGAGTAATGCTCCCAGAGTAGAGAGTAATGCTACTAGAGTAGGGAATAATGCTCCCAGAGTAGAGAGTAATGCTCCCAGAGCAGAGAGTAATGCTACTAGAGTAGGGAATAATGCTCCCAGAGCAGAGAGTAATTCTACTAGAGTAGGGAATAATGCTCCCAGAGCAGAGAGTAATGCTACTAGAGTGGGAATAATGCTCCCAGAGTAGAGAATAATGCTACTAGAGTAGGTAATAATGCTCCTAGAGCAGATAATAATGCTCCTAGATCAGGGAGCAATGCTCCTAGAGCAGGGAGCAATGCTCCCAGAGCAGGGAATAATGCTCCCAGAGCAGTGAGTAATGCTCCTATAGCAGAGAGTAATGCTCCTAGCGCAGCAAGTAATGCTCCTAGAGCAGTGAGTAATGCTCCTAGAGCAGCGAGTAATGCTCCTAGAGCAGCGAGTAATGCTCCTAGAGCAGCGAGTAATGCTCCTAGAGCAGGGAGTAATGCTCCAAGACGAGGGAGAATTGCTTCAAGTGTAAGGCTCCAAGACGAGGGATAATTGCTCCAAGATCAGGGAGTAATGCTCATAGAGCAGGGAATAATGCTCCTAGAGCAGGGAATAATGCTCATAGAGCAGGGAAAAATGCTCCTAGAGCAGTACTCGAACCCCTGTACACTGACTCAGTACCGGGACCCCTGTACACTGACTCAGTACCGGGACCCCTGTACACTGACTCAGTACCGGGACCCCTGTACACTGACTCAGTACCGGGACCCCTGTACACTGACTCAGTACCGGGACCCCTGTACACTGACTCAGTACCGGGACCCCTGTACACTGACTCAGTACCGGGACCCCTGTACACTGACTCAGTACCGGGACCCCTGTACACTGACTCAGTACCGGGACCCCTGTACACTGACTCGCTACTGGTACCTCATGTACAGAGCCCTCAGAAAGTATTCAGACCCCTGGACTTTTCCACATTTTGTTGCATTACAGACTTATTCTAAAATGGATTAAATACAACTCATCAGTCTAGACACAATACCCCATAATGACAGGTTTTTAAAAAACATTTTTGCAAATGCATTGAAAGTTAAAAACAGAAATATCTTACTTACATAAGTATTCAGACCTTTTGATATGAGACTTGAAATTGAGCTCAGATGCATCCTGTTTCCATTGATCATCCTTGATGTTTTTACCACAGTTCCATTGATTGGACATGATTTGGAAAGGCACACACTTGTAAGGCACACACTTGTAAGGTCCCACAGTTGACAGTGCATGCCAGAGCAAAAACCTAGCAATGAGTTCGAAGGAATTGTCCAGAGAGCTCAGAGACAGGATTGTGTCGAGGCACAGATCTGGGGAAGGGTACCAAAACATTTCTGCAGCATTGAAGGTCCCCAAGAACACAGTGGCCTTCCTAGAGCTGGTCACCCAGCCAACCTGAAAAATCGGGGGAGAAAGGCCTTGGTCAGGGAGGTAACCAAGAACCCCATGGTCCCTCTGACAAAGCTCCAGAGTTCCTCTGTGGAGATGGGAGAACCTTCCAGAAGGACAACCATCTCTGCAGCACTCCACCAATCAGGCTTTTATGGTAGAGTGGCCAAACTGAAGCCACTCCTCATTAAAAGGCACATGACAGCCCACTTGGAGTTTGCCAAAATGCACCTCAAGGACTCTCAGACCATGAGAAACAAGATTATCTGGTCTGATGAAACCAAGATTGAACTCTTTGGCCTGAATTCCAAGCCTCACGTTTGGAGGTAACCTGGCACCAACCCTACGGTGAAGCATGGTGGTGGCAGCATCATGCTGTGGGGATGTTTTTCAGCAGGGACTGGGAGACTATTCAGGATCGAGGGAAAGATGAACGGAGCAAAGTACAGAGAGATCCTTGATGAAAACCTGTTCCAGAGCGCTTAGGACCTCAGACTGTGGCGAAGGGTTACCTTCCAACAGGACAATCACAGCCAAGACAACGCAGGAGCGGCTTCGGGACGAGTCTCTGAATGTCCTCGAGTGGCCCAGCCAGAACCCGGACTTGAACCTGATTGAACATCTCTGGAGAGACCTGAAAATAGCTGTGCAGCGACCCTCCCCATCCAACCTGACAGAGCTTGAGAGGATCTGCAGAGAAGAATGGGAGAAACTCCCCAAATACAGGTGTACCAAGCTTCTAGGGTCATACCCAAGAAGACTTGATGCTGTAATCGCTGCCAAAGGTGCTTCAACAAAGTACTGAGTAAAAGGTCTGAATAGTTATGTACAGTGGAGCAAAAAAGTATTTAGTCAGCCACAAATTGTGCAAGTTCTCCCACTTAAAAAGATGAGAGAGGCCTGTAATTTTCATCAACTATGACAGGTACACTTCAACTTTGTTGGCAATGACAGAGGTCAAACGTTTTCTGTAAATCTTCACAAGGTTTTCACACACCGTTGCTGGTATTTTGGCCCATTCCCCCATGTAGATCTCCTCTAGAGCAGTGATGTTTTGGGGCTGTTGCTGGGCAACACAGACTTTCAACTCCCTCCAAAGATTTTCTATGGGGTTGAGATCTGGAGACTGGCTAGGCCACTCCAGGACCTTGAAATGCTTCTTACGAAGCCACACGTTCGTTGCCCGGGCGGTGTGTTTGGGATCATTGTCATGCTGAAAGACCCAGCCACGTTTCATCTTCAATGCCCTTGCTGATGGAAGGAGGTTTTCACTCAAAATCTCACGATACATGGCCCCATTCATTCTTTCCTTTACACGGATCAGTCGTCCTGGTCCCTTTGCAGAAAAACAGCCCCAAAGCATGATGTTTCCACCCCCATGCTTCACAGTAGGTATGGTGTTCTTTGGATGCAACTCAGCATTATTTGTCCTCCAAACACGACGAGTTGAGTTTTTACCAAAAAGTTATATTTTGGTTTCATCTGACCATATGACATTCTCCCAATCTTCTTCTGGATCATCCAAATGCTCTCTAGCAAACTTCAGACGGGCCTGGACATGTACTGGCTTAAGCAGCGGGACACGTCTGGCACTGCAGGATTTGAGTCCCTGGCGGCGTAGTGTGTTACTGATGGTAGGCTTTGTTACATTAGTCCCAGCTCTCTGCAGGTCATTCACTAGGTCTCCCTGTGTGGTTTTGGGATTTTTGCTCACCGTTCTTGTGATCATTTTGACCACACGGGGTGAGATCTTGCGTGGAGCCCAAGATCGAGGGAGATTATCAGTGGTCTTGTATGTCTTCCATTTCCTAATAATTGCTCCCACAGTTGATTTCTTCAAACCAAGCTGCTTACCTATTGCAGATTCAGTCTTCCCAGCCTGGTGCAGGTCTACAATTTTGTTTCCGGTGTACTTTGACAGCTCTTTGGTCTTGGCCATAGTGGAGTTTGGAGTGTGACTATTTGAGGTTGTGGACAGGTGTCTTTTATACTGATAAGTTCAAACAGGTGCCATTAATACAGGTAACGAGTGGAGGACAGAGGAGCCTCTTAAAGAAGAAGTTACAGGTCTGTGAGAGCCAGAAATCTTGCTTGTTTGTAGGTGACCAAATACTTATTTTCCACCATAATTTGCAAATAAATTCATTAAAAATCCTACAATTTTTTTTTTTTTCATTTTGTCTGTCATAGCTGAAGTGTACCTGTGATGAAAATTACAGGCCTCTCTCATTTTTTAAAGTGGGGAGTACCCTGCTGTCTGACTAAGTGCTACGGTACTATTACCCTGCTGTCTGACTTAGTGCTACGCTACGGTACTATTACCCTGCTGTCTGACTTAGTGCTACGGTACTATTACCCTGCTGTCTGACTTAGTGCTACGGTACTATTACCCTGCTGTCTGACTTAGTGCTACGGTACTATTACACTGCTGTCTGACATTTCTAAAAACCTGTTTTTGCTTTGTCTTTGTGTGTAGATATTGTGGGAAGCCAAACCTTTCCCAAGGCAGTGTCCTGCTGAACCTTTCCCAAGGCAGTGTCCTGCTAAAGCTTTCCCAAGGCAGTGTCCTGCTAAAGCTTTCCCAAGGCAGTGTCCTGCTAAAGCTTTCCCAAGGCAGTGTCCTGCTGAAGCTTTCCCAAGGCAGTGTCCTGCTGAAGCTTTCCCAAGGCAGTGTCCTGCTGAAGCTTTCCCAAGGCAGTGTCCTGCTAAAGCTTTCCCAAGGCAGTGTCCTGCTGAAGCTTTCCCAAGGCAGTGTCCTGCTAAAGCTTTCCCAAGGCAGTGTTCTGCTAAAGCTTTCCCAAGGCAGTGTCCTGCTAAAGCTTTCCCAAGGCAGTGTCCTGCTAAAGCTTTCCCAAGGCAGTGTCCTGCTAAAGCTTTCCCAAGGCAGTGTCCTGCTGAAGCTTTCCCAAGGCAGTGTCCTGCTGAAGCTTTCCCAAGGCAGTGTCCTGCTGAAGCTTTCCCAAGGCAGTGTCCTGCTGAAGCTTTCCCAAGGCAGTGTCCTGCTGAAGCTTTCCCAAGGCAGTGTCCTGCTGAAGCTTTCCCAAGGCAGTGTCCTGCTAAAGCTTTCCCAAGGCAGTGTCCTGCTAAAGCTTTCCCAAGGCAGTGTCCTGCTGAAGCTTTCCCAAGGCAGTGTCCTGCTAAAGCTTTCCCAAGGCAGTGTTCTGCTAAAGCTTTCCCAAGGCAGTGTCCTGCTGAATGCTTTCAGAGCTCTTACTCATCTCAGGTCAATGGAACAGCTTGACCACACAGTACAATTCCTCCAGCGTCCACGATCTCCTCACCTCTTGTTCTATCTTCACCATCATCCTCACCTCCTCTCCCTGCTCTCTCGTTACAGTCCACGTTGTCTCCCTTGAAGTCATCATCAGGGACACTGCTGTCAGATCCCTTCCTCCTGGAGAAGCCAGGTCCGCGGTGCTGCGTCTGTTCCTGGCAAGGGGAGTGCTGCGCTGGGGCCTGCTGGCTCTGGGACCCGCCCTGACCTTGACCCTGCTGGGTGGTGACCCCTGACCCCTGCTTCACCGCCACGCCAGAGGAGTTCATGACTGGTCTGGGGCTGTTGGCTTGGGCGCGGGTGTAGTGACCCTGTAGAGGATGACGAGAGAACAGACACACCAAGGATGGAGTTGGTTAGAGACAGGAGGACATAGAGAGAACAGACACACCAAGGATGGAGTTGGTTAGAGACAGGAGGACAGAGAGAGAACAGACACACCAAGGATGGAGTTGGTTAGAGACAGGAGGACAGAGAGAGAACAGGTACACCAAGGATGGAGTTGGCTAGAGACAGGAGGACAGAGAGAGAACAGACACACCAAGGATGGAGTTGGCTAGAGACAGGAGGACAGACACACCAAGGATGGAGTTGGCTAGAGACAGGAGGACAGAGAGAGAACAGACACACCAAGGATGGAGTTGGTTAGAGACAGGAGGACAGAGAGAGAACAGGCACACCAAGGATGGAGTTGGCTAGAGACAGGAGGACAGAGAGAGAACAGGCACACCAAGGATGGAGTTGGTTAGAGACAGGAGGACAGAGAGAGAACAGACACACAGAGGATGGAGTTGGTTAGAGACAGGAGGACAGAGAGAGAACAGACACACAGAGGATGGAGTTGGCTAGAGACAGGAGGACAGAGAGAGAACAGTCACACCAAGGATGGAGTTGGCTAGAGACAGGAGGACAGAGAGAGAACAGACACACCAAGGATGGAGTTGGTTAGAGACAGGAGGACAGAGAGAGATCAGGCACACCAAGGATGGAGTTGGCTAGAGACAGGAGGACAGACACACCAAGGATGGAGTTGGCTAGAGACAGGAGGACAGACACACCAAGGATGGAGTTGGCTAGAGACAGGAGGACAGAGAGAGAACAGACACACCAAGGATGGAGTTGGCTAGAGACAGGAGGACAGAGAGAGAACAGGCACACCAAGGATGGAGTTGGCTAGAGACAGGAGGACAGACACACCAAGGATGGAGTTGGCTAGAGACAGGAGGACAGACACACCAAGGATGGAGTTGGCTAGAGACAGGAGGACAGAGAGAGAACAGACACACCAAGGATGGAGTTGGTTAGAGACAGGAGGACAGAGAGAGAACAGACACACCAAGGATGGAGTTGGCTAGAGACAGGAGGACAGACACACCAAGGATGGAGTTGGCTAGAGACAGGAGGACAGAGAGAGAACAGGCACACCAAGGATGGAGTTGGCTAGAGACAGGAGGACAGAGAGAGAACAGGCACACCAAGGATGGAGTTGGTTAGAGACAGGAGGACAGAGAGAGAACAGACACACAGAGGATGGAGTTGGTTAGAGACAGGAGGACAGAGAGAGAACAGACACACAGAGGATGGAGTTGGCTAGAGACAGGAGGACAGAGAGAGAACAGACACACCAAGGATGGAGTTGGCTAGAGACAGGAGGACAGAGAGAGAACAGACACACCAAGGATGGAGTTGGTTAGAGACAGGAGGACAGAGAGAGATCAGGCACACCAAGGATGGAGTTGGCTAGAGACAGGAGGACAGACACACCAAGGATGGAGTTGGCTAGAGACAGGAGGACAGACACACCAAGGATGGAGTTGGCTAGAGACAGGAGGACAGAGAGAGAACAGACACACCAAGGATGGAGTTGGCTAGAGACAGGAGGACAGAGAGAGAACAGGCACACCAAGGATGGAGTTGGCTAGAGACAGGAGGACAGACACACCAAGGATGGAGTTGGCTAGAGACAGGAGGACAGACACACCAAGGATGGAGTTGGCTAGAGACAGGAGGACAGAGAGAACAGACACACCAAGGATGGAGTTGGCTAGAGACAGGAGGACAGAGAGAGAACAGGCACACCAAGGATGGAGTTGGCTAGAGACAGGAGGACAGACACACCAAGGATGGAGTTGGCTAGAGACAGGAGGACAGAGAGAGAACAGGCACACCAAGGATGGAGTTGGCTAGAGACAGGAGGACAGAGAGAGAACAGGCACACCAAGGATGTAGTTGGTTAGAGACAGGAGGACAGAGAGAACAGACACACCAAGGATGGAGTTGGTTAGAGACAGGAGGACAGAGAGAGAACAGACACACCAAGGATGGAGTTGGTTAGAGACAGGAGGACAGAGAGAGAACAGGCACACCAAGGATGGAGTTGGTTAGAGACAGGAGGACAGAGAGAGAACAGGCACACCAAGGATGGAGTTGGCTAGAGACAGGAGGACAGAGAGAGAACAGGCACACCAAGGATGGAGTTGGCTAGAGACAGGAGGACAGAGAGAGAACAGGCACACCAAGGATGGAGTTGGCTAGAGACAGGAGGACAGAGAGAGAACAGGCACACCAAGGATGGAGTTGGCTAGAGACAGGAGGACAGACACACCAAGGATGGAGTTGGCTAGAGACAGGAGGACAGACACACCAAGGATGGAGTTGGCTAGAGACAGGAGGACAGAGAGAGAACAGACACACCAAGGATGGAGTTGGCTAGAGACAGGAGGACAGACACACCAAGGATGGAGTTGGCTAGAGACAGGAGGACAGAGAGAGAACAGGCACACCAAGGATGGAGTTGGCTAGAGACAGGAGGACAGAGAGAGAACAGGCACACCAAGGATGTAGTTGGTTAGAGACAGGAGGACAGAGAGAACAGACACACCAAGGATGGAGTTGGTTAGAGACAGGAGGACAGAGAGAACAGACACACCAAGGATGGAGTTGGTTAGAGACAGGAGGACAGAGAGAGAACAGGCACACCAAGGATGGATTGGTTAGAGACAGGAGGACAGAGAGAGAACAGGCACACCAAGGATGGAGTTGGCTAGAGACAGGAGGACAGAGAGAGAACAGACACACCAAGGATGGAGTTGGCTAGAGACAGGAGGACAGAGAGAGAACAGGCACACCAAGGATGGAGTTGGCTAGAGACAGGAGGACAGAGAGAGAACAGGCACACCAAGGATGGAGTTGGCTAGAGACAGGAGGACAGAGAGAGAACAGGCACACCAAGGATGGAGTTGGCTAGAGACAGGAGGACAGACACACCAAGGATGGAGTTGGCTAGAGACAGGAGGACAGACACACCAAGGATGGAGTTGGCTAGAGACAGGAGGACAGAGAGAGAACAGACACACCAAGGATGGAGTTGGCTAGAGACAGGAGGACAGAGAGAGAACAGGCACACCAAGGATGGAGTTGGCTAGAGACAGGAGGACAGACACACCAAGGATGGAGTTGGCTAGAGACAGGAGGACAGACACACCAAGGATGGAGTTGGCTAGAGACAGGAGGACAGAGAGAACAGACACACCAAGGATGGAGTTGGTTAGAGACAGGAGGACAGAGAGAGAACAGACACACAGAGGATGGAGTTGGTTAGAGACAGGAGGACAGACACACCAAGGATGGAGTTGGCTAGAGACAGGAGGACAGAGAGAACAGACACACCAAGGATGGAGTTGGCTAGAGACAGGAGGACAGGCACACCAAGGATGGAGTTGGCTAGAGACAGGAAGACAGAGAGAGAACAGACACACCAAGGATGGAGTTGGCTAGAGACAGGAGGACAGAGAGAACAGACACACCAAGGATGGAGTTGGCTAGAGACAGGAGGACAGACACACCAAGGATGGAGTTGGCTAGAGACAGGAGGACAGAGAGAACAGACACACCAAGGATGGAGTTGGCTAGAGACAGGAGGACAGGCACACCAAGGATGGAGTTGGCTAGAGACAGGAGGACAGAGAGAGAACAGACACACCAAGGATGGAGTTGGCTAGAGACAGGAGGACAGAGAGAGAGGTGTTTCAGGATGTCACATATAATATGGTTGATAATTCAACACCACCGAGAATGCTCCACAATGGAAAAGAAGGTATACAGTCCTATTACCCTGCTGTCTGACTTAGTGCTACGGTACTATTACCCTGCTGTCTGACTTAGTGCTACGGTACTATTACCCTGCTGTCTGACTTAGTGCTACGGTACTATTACCCTGCTGTCTGACTTAGTGCTACGGTACTATAACCCTGCTGTCTGACTTAGTGCTACGGTCCTATTACCCTGCTGTCTGACTTAGTGCTACGGTACTATTACCCTGCTGTCTGACTTAGTGCTACGGTACTATTACCCTGCTGTCTGACTTAGTGCTACGGTACTATTACCCTGCTGTCTGACTTAGTGCTACGGTACTATTACCCTGCTGTCTGACTTAGTGCTACGGTACTATTACCCTGCTGTCTGACTTAGTGCTACGGTACTATTACCCTGCTGTCTGACTTAGTGCTACGCTACAGTACTATTACCCTGCTGTCTGACTTAGTGCTACGGTCCTATTACCCTGCTGTCTGACTTAGTGCTACGCTACGGTACTATTA
This sequence comes from Oncorhynchus mykiss, assembly GCF_057628025.1. NCBI lineage: Eukaryota > Metazoa > Chordata > Actinopteri > Salmoniformes > Salmonidae > Oncorhynchus > Oncorhynchus mykiss. The sequence goes on along the minus strand of NC_143044.1, from coordinate 63,794,740 downwards.
CCCTGCTGTCTGACTTAGTGCTACGGTACTATTACCCTGCTGTCTGACTTAGTGCTACGGTACTATTACCCTGCTGTCTGACTTAGTGCTACGGTACTATTACCCTGCTGTCTGACTTAGTGCTACGGTACTATTACCCTGCTGTCTGACTTAGTGCTACGGTCCTATTACCCTGCTGTCTGACTTAGTGCTACGGTACTATTACCCTGCTGTCTGACTTAGTGCTACGCTACGGTACTATTACCCTGCTGTCTGACTTAGTGCTACGGTACTATTACCCTGCTGTCTGACTTAGTGCTACGGTCCTATTACCCTGCTGTCTGACTTAGTGCTACGGTCCTATTACCCTGCTGTCTGACTTAGTGCTACGGTACTATTACCCTGCTGTCTGACTTAGTGCTACGCTACGGTACTATTACCCTGCTGTCTGACTTAGTGCTACGGTCCTATTACCCTGCTGTCTGACTTAGTGCTACGCTACGGTACTATTACCCTGCTGTCTGACTTAGTGCTACGCTACGGTACTATTACCCTGCTGTCTGACTTAGTGCTACGGTACTATTACCCTGCTGTCTGACTTAGTGCTACGGTACTATTACCCTGCTGTCTGACTTAGTGCTACGGTACTATTACCCTGCTGTCTGACTTAGTGCTACGGTACTATTACCCTGCTGTCTGACTTAGTGCTACGGTACTATTACCCTGCTGTCTGACTTAGTGCTACGGTCCTATTACCCTGCTGTCTGACTTAGTGCTACGGTACTATTACCCTGCTGTCTGACTTAGTGCTACAGTACTATAACCCTGCTGTCTGACTTAGTGCTACGGTACTATAACCCTGCTGTCTGACTTAGTGCTACAGTACTATTACCCTGCTGTCTGACTTAGTGCTACGGTACTATTACCCTGCTGTCTGACTTAGTGCTACGGTACTATTACCCTGCTGTCTGACTTAGTGCTACAGTACTATTACCCTGCTGTCTGACTTAGTGCTACGGTACTATTACCCTGCTGTCTGACTTAGTGCTACGGTACTATTACCCTGCTGTCTGACTTAGTGCTACGGTACTATTACCCTGCTGTCTGACTTAGTGCTACGGTACTATTACCCTGCTGTCTGACTTAGTGCTACGGTACTATTACCCTGCTGTCTGACTTAGTGCTACAGTACTATTACCCTGCTGTCTGACTTAGTGCTACGGTACTATTACCCTGCTGTCTGACTTAGTGCTACGGTACTATTACCCTGCTGTCTGACTTAGTGCTACGGTACTATTACCCTGCTGTCTGACTTAGTGCTACGGTACTATTACCCTGCTGTCTGACTTAGTGCTACAGTACTATTACCCTGCTGTCTGACTTAGTGCTACGGTACTATTACCCTGCTGTCTGACTTAGTGCTACGGTACTATTGCCCTGCTGTCTGACTTAGTGCTACGGTACTATTACCCTGCTGTCTGACTTAGTGCTACGGTACTATTACCCTGCTGTCTGACTTAGTGCTACGGTACTATTACCCTGCTGTCTGACTTAGTGCTACGGTACTATTACCCTGCTGTCTGACTTAGTGCTACGGTACTATTACCCTGCTGTCTGACTTAGTGCTACGGTACTATTACCCTGCTGTCTGACTTAGTGCTACGGTACTATTACCCTGCTGTCTGACTTAGTGCTACAGTACTATTACCCTGCTGTCTGACTTAGTGCTACGGTACTATTACCCTGCTGTCTGACTTAGTGCTACGGTACTATTGCCCTGCTGTCTGACTTAGTGCTACGGTACTATTACCCTGCTGTCTGACTTAGTGCTACGGTACTATTACCCTGCTGTCTGACTTAGTGCTACGGTACTATTACCCTGCTGTCTGACTTAGTGCTACGGTACTATTACCCTGCTGTCTGACTTAGTGCTACAGTACTATTACCCTGCTGTCTGACTTAGTGCTACGGTACTATTACCCTGCTGTCTGACTTAGTGCTACGGTACTATTACCCTGCTGTCTGACTTAGTGCTACGGTACTATTACCCTGCTGTCTGACTTAGTGCTACGGTACTATTACCCTGCTGTCTGACTTAGTGCTACGATACTATTACCCTGCTGTCTGACTTAGTGCTACGGTACTATTACCCTGCTGTCTGACTTAGTGCTACGGTACTATTACCCTGCTGTCTGACTTAGTGCTACGATACTATTACCCTGCTGTCTGACTTAGTGCTACGGTACTATTACCCTGCTGTCTGACTTAGTGCTACGGTACTATTACCCTGCTGTCTGACTTAGTGCTACAGTACTATTACCCTGCTGTCTGACTTAGTGCTACGGTACTATTACCCTGCTGTCTGACTTAGTGCTACGGTACTATTACCCTGCTGTCTGACTTAGTGCTACGGTACTATTACCCTGCTGTCTGACTTAGTGCTACGGTACTATAACCCTGCTGTCTGACTTAGTGCTACGGTACTATTACCCTGCTGTCTGACTTAGTGCTACGGTACGGTACTATTACCCTGCTGTCTGACTTAGTGCTACGGTACTATTACCCTGCTGTCTGACTTAGTGCTACGGTACTATTACCCTGCTGTCTGACTTAGTGCTACGGTACTATTACCCTGCTGTCTGACTTAGTGCTACGGTACTATTACCCTGCTGTCTGACTTAGTGCTACGGTACTATTACCCTGCTGTCTGACTTAGTGCTACCGTACTATTACCCTGCTGTCTGACTTAGTGCTACGGTACTATTACCCTGCTGTCTGACTTAGTGCTACGGTACTATTACCCTGCTGTCTGACTTAGTGCTACGGTACTATTACCCTGCTGTCTGACTTAGTGCTACAGTACTATTACCCTGCTGTCTGACTTAGTGCTACGGTACTATTACCCTGCTGTCTGACTTAGTGCTACGGTACTATTACCCTGCTGTCTGACTTAGTGCTACGGTACTATTACCCTGCTGTCTGACTTAGTGCTACGGTACTATTACCCTGCTGTCTGACTTAGTGCTACAGTACTATTACCCTGCTGTCTGACTTAGTGCTACGGTACTATTACCCTGCTGTCTGACTTAGTGCTACGGTACTATTGCCCTGCTGTCTGACTTAGTGCTACGGTACTATTACCCTGCTGTCTGACTTAGTGCTACGGTACTATTACCCTGCTGTCTGACTTAGTGCTACGATACTATTACCCTGCTGTCTGACTTAGTGCTACGGTACTATTACCCTGCTGTCTGACTTAGTGCTACAGTACTATTACCCTGCTGTCTGACTTAGTGCTACGGTACTATTACCCTGCTGTCTGACTTAGTGCTACGATACTATTACCCTGCTGTCTGACTTAGTGCTACGGTACTATTACCCTGCTGTCTGACTTAGTGCTACGATACTATTACCCTGCTGTCTGACTTAGTGCTACGGTACTATTACCCTGCTGTCTGACTTAGTGCTACGGTACTATTACCCTGCTGTCTGACTTAGTGCTACAGTACTATTACCCTGCTGTCTGACTTAGTGCTACGGTACTATTACCCTGCTGTCTGACTTAGTGCTACGGTACTATTACCCTGCTGTCTGACTTAGTGCTACGGTACTATTACCCTGCTGTCTGACTTAGTGCTACGGTACTATAACCCTGCTGTCTGACTTAGTGCTACGGTACTATTACCCTGCTGTCTGACTTAGTGCTACGGTACGGTACTATTACCCTGCTGTCTGACTTAGTGCTACGGTACTATTACCCTGCTGTCTGACTTAGTGCTACGGTACTATTACCCTGCTGTCTGACTTAGTGCTACGGTACTATTACCCTGCTGTCTGACTTAGTGCTACAGTACTATTACCCTGCTGTCTGACTTAGTGCTACAGTACTATTACCCTGCTGTCTGACTTAGTGCTACGGTACTATTACCCTGCTGTCTGACTTAGTGCTACGGTACTATTACCCTGCTGTCTGACTTAGTGCTACGGTACTATTACCCTGCTGTCTGACTTAGTGCTACGCTACGGTACTATTACCCTGCTGTCTGACTTAGTGCTACGGTACTATTACCCTGCTGTCTGACTTAGTGCTACAGTACTATTACCCTGCTGTCTGACTTAGTGCTACGGTACTATTACCCTGCTGTCTGACTTAGTGCTACGGTACTATTACCCTGCTGTCTGACTTAGTGCTACAGTACTATTACCCTGCTGTCTGACTTAGTGCTACAGTACTATTACCCTGCTGTCTGACTTAGTGCTACGGTACTATTACCCTGCTGTCTGACTTAGTGCTACGGTACTATTACCCTGCTGTCTGACTTAGTGCTACGGTACTATTACCCTGCTGTCTGACTTAGTGCTACGCTACGGTACTATTACCCTGCTGTCTGACTTAGTGCTACAGTACTATTACCCTGCTGTCTGACTTAGTGCTACGGTACTATTACCCTGCTGTCTGACTTAGTGCTACGGTACTATTACCCTGCTGTCTGACTTAGTGCTACGGTACTATTGCCCTGCTGTCTGACTTAGTGCTACGGTACTATTACCCTGCTGTCTGACTTAGTGCTACGGTACTATTACCCTGCTGTCTGACTTAGTGCTACGGTACTATTACCCTGCTGTCTGACTTAGTGCTACGGTACTATTACCCTGCTGTCTGACTTAGTGCTACAGTACTATTACCCTGCTGTCTGACTTAGTGCTACGGTACTATTACCCTGCTGTCTGACTTAGTGCTACGGTACTATTACCCTGCTGTCTGACTTAGTGCTACGGTACTATTACCCTGCTGTCTGACTTAGTGCTACGGTACTATTACCCTGCTGTCTGACTTAGTGCTACGATACTATTACCCTGCTGTCTGACTTAGTGCTACGGTACTATTACCCTGCTGTCTGACTTAGTGCTACGGTACTATTACCCTGCTGTCTGACTTAGTGCTACGATACTATTACCCTGCTGTCTGACTTAGTGCTACGGTACTATTACCCTGCTGTCTGACTTAGTGCTACGGTACTATTACCCTGCTGTCTGACTTAGTGCTACAGTACTATTACCCTGCTGTCTGACTTAGTGCTACGGTACTATTACCCTGCTGTCTGACTTAGTGCTACGGTACTATTACCCTGCTGTCTGACTTAGTGCTACGGTACTATTACCCTGCTGTCTGACTTAGTGCTACGGTACTATAACCCTGCTGTCTGACTTAGTGCTACGGTACTATTACCCTGCTGTCTGACTTAGTGCTACGGTACGGTACTATTACCCTGCTGTCTGACTTAGTGCTACGGTACTATTACCCTGCTGTCTGACTTAGTGCTACGGTACTATTACCCTGCTGTCTGACTTAGTGCTACGGTACTATTACCCTGCTGTCTGACTTAGTGCTACGGTACTATTACCCTGCTGTCTGACTTAGTGCTACGGTACTATTACCCTGCTGTCTGACTTAGTGCTACCGTACTATTACCCTGCTGTCTGACTTAGTGCTACGGTACTATTACCCTGCTGTCTGACTTAGTGCTACGGTACTATTACCCTGCTGTCTGACTTAGTGCTACGGTACTATTACCCTGCTGTCTGACTTAGTGCTACAGTACTATTACCCTGCTGTCTGACTTAGTGCTACGGTACTATTACCCTGCTGTCTGACTTAGTGCTACGGTACTATTACCCTGCTGTCTGACTTAGTGCTACGGTACTATTACCCTGCTGTCTGACTTAGTGCTACGGTACTATTACCCTGCTGTCTGACTTAGTGCTACAGTACTATTACCCTGCTGTCTGACTTAGTGCTACGGTACTATTACCCTGCTGTCTGACTTAGTGCTACGGTACTATTGCCCTGCTGTCTGACTTAGTGCTACGGTACTATTACCCTGCTGTCTGACTTAGTGCTACGGTACTATTACCCTGCTGTCTGACTTAGTGCTACGATACTATTACCCTGCTGTCTGACTTAGTGCTACGGTACTATTACCCTGCTGTCTGACTTAGTGCTACAGTACTATTACCCTGCTGTCTGACTTAGTGCTACGGTACTATTACCCTGCTGTCTGACTTAGTGCTACGATACTATTACCCTGCTGTCTGACTTAGTGCTACGGTACTATTACCCTGCTGTCTGACTTAGTGCTACGATACTATTACCCTGCTGTCTGACTTAGTGCTACGGTACTATTACCCTGCTGTCTGACTTAGTGCTACGGTACTATTACCCTGCTGTCTGACTTAGTGCTACAGTACTATTACCCTGCTGTCTGACTTAGTGCTACGGTACTATTACCCTGCTGTCTGACTTAGTGCTACGGTACTATTACCCTGCTGTCTGACTTAGTGCTACGGTACTATTACCCTGCTGTCTGACTTAGTGCTACGGTACTATAACCCTGCTGTCTGACTTAGTGCTACGGTACTATTACCCTGCTGTCTGACTTAGTGCTACGGTACGGTACTATTACCCTGCTGTCTGACTTAGTGCTACGGTACTATTACCCTGCTGTCTGACTTAGTGCTACGGTACTATTACCCTGCTGTCTGACTTAGTGCTACGGTACTATTACCCTGCTGTCTGACTTAGTGCTACAGTACTATTACCCTGCTGTCTGACTTAGTGCTACAGTACTATTACCCTGCTGTCTGACTTAGTGCTACGGTACTATTACCCTGCTGTCTGACTTAGTGCTACGGTACTATTACCCTGCTGTCTGACTTAGTGCTACGGTACTATTACCCTGCTGTCTGACTTAGTGCTACGCTACGGTACTATTACCCTGCTGTCTGACTTAGTGCTACGGTACTATTACCCTGCTGTCTGACTTAGTGCTACGGTCCTATTACCCTGCTGTCTGACTTAGTGCTACGGTACTATTACCCTGCTGTCTGACTTAGTGCTACGGTACTATTACCCTGCTGTCTGACTTAGTGCTACAGTACTATTACCCTGCTGTCTGACTTAGTGCTACGGTACTATTACCCTGCTGTCTGACTTAGTGCTACGGTACTATTACCCTGCTGTCTGACTTAGTGCTACGGTCCTATTACCCTGCTGTCTGACTTAGTGCTACGGTACTATTACCCTGCTGTCTGACTTAGTGCTACGGTACTATTACCCTGCTGTCTGACTTAGTGCTACGGTACTATTACCCTGCTGTCTGACTTAGTGCTACGGTACTATTACCCTGCTGTCTGACTTAGTGCTACAGTACTATTACCCTGCTGTCTGACTTAGTGCTACGGTACTATTACCCTGCTGTCTGACTTAGTGCTACGCTACGGTACTATTACCCTGCTGTCTGACTTAGTGCTACGGTACTATTACCCTGCTGTCTGACTTAGTGCTACGGTACTATTACCCTGCTGTCTGACTTAGTGCTACGGTACTATTACCCTGCTGTCTGACTTAGTGCTACAGTACTATTACCCTGCTGTCTGACTTAGTGCTACAGTACTATTACCCTGCTGTCTGACTTAGTGCTACGGTACTATTACCCTGCTGTCTGACTTAGTGCTACGGTACTATTACCCTGCTGTCTGACTTAGTGCTACGGTACTATTACCCTGCTGTCTGACTTAGTGCTACGCTACTGTACTATTACCCTGCTGTCTGACTTAGTGCTACGGTACTATTACCCTGCTGTCTGACTTAGTGCTACGGTCCTATTACCCTGCTGTCTGACTTAGTGCTACGGTACTATTACCCTGCTGTCTGACTTAGTGCTACGGTACTATTACCCTGCTGTCTGACTTAGTGCTACAGTACTATTACCCTGCTGTCTGACTTAGTGCTACGGTACTATTACCCTGCTGTCTGACTTAGTGCTACGGTACTATTACCCTGCTGTCTGACTTAGTGCTACGGTCCTATTACCCTGCTGTCTGACTTAGTGCTACGGTACTATTACCCTGCTGTCTGACTTAGTGCTACGGTACTATTACCCTGCTGTCTGACTTAGTGCTACGGTACTATTACCCTGCTGTCTGACTTAGTGCTACGGTACTATTACCCTGCTGTCTGACTTAGTGCTACAGTACTATTACCCTGCTGTCTGACTTAGTGCTACGGTACTATTACCCTGCTGTCTGACTTAGTGCTACGCTACGGTACTATTACCCTGCTGTCTGACTTAGTGCTACGGTACTATTACCCTGCTGTCTGACTTAGTGCTACGCTACAGTACTATTACCCTGCTGTCTGACTTAGTGCTACGGTACTATTACCCTGCTGTCTGACTTAGTGCTACGGTACTATTACCCTGCTGTCTGACTTAGTGCTACGGTACTATTACCCTGCTGTCTGACTTAGTGCTACGGTACTATTACCCTGCTGTCTGACTTAGTGCTACGGTACTATTACCCTGCTGTCTGACTTAGTGCTACGGTACTATTACCCTGCTGTCTGACTTAGTGCTACGGTACTATTACCCTGCTGTCTGACTTAGTGCTACGGTACTATTACCCTGCTGTCTGACTTAGTGCTACGCTACGGTACTATTACCCTGCTGTCTGACTTAGTGCTACGGTACTATTACCCTGCTGTCTGACTTAGTGCTACGCTACGGTACTATTACCCTGCTGTCTGACTTAGTGCTACGCTACGGTACTATTACCCTGCTGTCTGACTTAGTGCTACGCTACTATTACCCTGCTGTCTGACTTAGTGCTACGCTACGGTACTATTACCCTGCTGTCTGACTTAGTGCTACGCTACGGTACTATTACCCTGCTGTCTGACTTAGTGCTACGGTACTATTACCCTGCTGTCTGACTTAGTGCTACGCTACGGTACTATTACCCTGCTGTCTGACTTAGTGCTACGCTACTATTACCCTGCTGTCTGACTTAGTGCTACGCTACGGTACTATTACCCTGCTGTCTGACTTAGTGCTACGCTACGGTACTATTACCCTGCTGTCTGACTTAGTGCTACGCTACGGTACTATTACCCTGCTGTCTGACTTAGTGCTACGGTACTATTACCCTGCTGTCTGACTTAGTGCTACGGTACTATTACCCTGCTGTCTGACTTAGTGCTACGGTACTATTACCCTGCTGTCTGACTTAGTGCTACGCTACGGTACTATTACCCTGCTGTCTGACTTAGTGCTACGCTACGGTACTATTACCCTGCTGTCTGACTTAGTGCTACGCTACGGTACTATTACCCTGCTGTCTGACTTAGTGCTACGCTACGGTACTATTACCCTGCTGTCTGACTTAGTGCTACGCTACGGTACTATTACCCTGCTGTCTGACTTAGTGCTACGGTACTATTACCCTGCTGTCTGACTTAGTGCTACGCTACGGTACTATTACCCTGCTGTCTGACTTAGTGCTACGGTACTATTACCCTGCTGTCTGACTTAGTGCTACGGTACTATTACCCTGCTGTCTGACTTAGTGCTACGGTACTATTACCCTGCTGTCTGACTTAGTGCTACGGTACTATTACCCTGCTGTCTGACTTAGTGCTACGGTACTATTACCCTGCTGTCTGACTTAGTGCTACGCTACGGTACTATTACCCTGCTGTCTGACTTAGTGCTACGGTACTATTACCCTGCTGTCTGACTTAGTGCTACGGTACTATTACCCTGCTGTCTGACTTAGTGCTACGGTACTATTACCCTGCTGTCTGACTTAGTGCTACGCTACGGTACTATTACCTGCTGTCTGACATAGTGCTACGGTACTATTACCGTAATGTCTGACTTAGTGCTACGGTACTATTTCCCTGCTGTCTGACTTAGTGCTACGGTACTATTACCCTGCTGTCTGACTTAGTGCTACGGTCCTATTACCCTGCTGTCTGACTTAGTGCTACGGTACTATTACCCTGCTGTCTGACTTAGTGCTACGGTCCTATTACCCTGCTGTCTGACTTAGTGCTACGGTACTATTACCCTGCTGTCTGACTTAGTGCTACGGTACTATTACCCTGCTGTCTGACTTAGTGCTACGGTACCATTACCCTGCTGTCTGACTTAGTGCTACGCTACGGTACTATTACCTGCTGTCTGACATAGTGCTACGGTACTATTACACTGCTGTCTGACTTAGTGCTACGGTACTATTACCCTGCTGTCTGACTTAGTGCTACGGTACTATTACCCTGCTGTCTGACTTAGTGCTACGCTACGGTACTATTACCCTGCTGTCTGACTTAGTGCTACAGTACTATTGCCCTGCTGTCTGACTTAGTGCTACGGTACTATTGCCCTGCTGTCTGACTTAGTGCTACGGTACTATTACCCTGCTGTCTGACTTAGTGCTACGGTACTATTACCCTGCTGTCTGACTTAGTGCTACGGTACTATTACCCTGCTGTCTGACTTAGTGCTACGCTACGGTACTATTACCTGCTGTCTGACATAGTGCTACGGTACTATTACCGTAATGTCTGACTTAGTGCTACGGTACTATTACCCTGCTGTCTGACTTAGTGCTACGGTAGTATTGCCCTGCTGTCTGACTTAGTGCTACGGTAGTATTACCCTGCTGTCTGACTTAGTGCTACGGTCCTATTACCCTGCTGTCTGACTTAGTGCTACGGTACTATAACCCTGCTGTCTGACTTAGTGCTACGGTACGGTACTATTACCCTGCTGTCTGACTTAGTGCTACGCTACGGTACTATAACCCTGCTGTCTGACTTAGTGCTACGGTACTATTACCCTGCTGTCTGACTTAGTGCTACGCTACGGTACTATAACCCTGCTGTCTGACTTAGTGCCACGGTACGGTACTATTACCCTGCTGTCTGACTTAGTGCTACGCTATGGTACTATAACCCTGCTGTCTGACTTAGTGCTACGGTACGGTACTATTACCCTGCTGTCTGACTTAGTGCTACGCTACGGTACTATAACCCTGCTGTCTGACTTAGTGCTACGGTACTATTACCCTGCTGTCTGACTTAGTGCTACGGTACTATTACCCTGCTGTCTGACTTAGTGCTACGGTACTATTACCCTGCTGTCTGACTTAGTGCTACGGTACTATAACCCTAATGTCTGACTTAGTGCTACGGTACTATAACCCTGCTGTCTGACTTAGTGCTACGGTACTATAACCCTGCTGTCTGACTTAGTGCTACGGTACAGTACTATTACCCTGCTGTCTGACTTAGTGCTACGGTACTATTACCCTGCTGTCTGACTTAGTGCTACGGTACTATAACCCTGCTGTCTGACTTAGTGCTACGGTACGGTACTATTACCCTGCTGTCTGACTTAGTGCTACGGTACTATTACCCTGCTGTCTGACTTAGTGCTACGGTACTATAACCCTGCTGTCTGACTTAGTGCTACGCTACGGTACTATAACCCTGCTGTCTGACTTAGTGCTACGCTACGGTACTATAACCCTGCTGTCTGACTTAGTGCTACGGTACGGTACTATTACCCTGCTGTCTGACTTAGTGCTACGCTACGGTACTATAACCCTGCTGTCTGACTTAGTGCTACGGTACTATTACCCTGCTGTCTGACTTAGTGCTACGGTACGGTACTATTACCCTGCTGTCTGACTTAGTGCTACGGTACTATTACCCTGCTGTCTGACTTAGTGCTACGGTACTATTACCCTGCTGTCTGACTTAGTGCTACGCTACGGTACTATAACCCTGCTGTCTGACTTAGTGCTACGGTACGGTACTATTACCCTGCTGTCTGACTTAGTGCTACGCTACGGTACTATAACCCTGCTGTCTGACTTAGTGCTACGGTACTATTACCCTGCTGTCTGACTTAGTGCTACGGTACTATTACCCTGCTGTCTGACTTAGTGCTACGGTACTATTACCCTGCTGTCTGACTTAGTGCTACGGTACTATTACCCTGCTGTCTGACTTAGTGCTACGGTACTATTACCCTGCTGTCTGACTTAGTGCTACGGTACTATTACCCTGCTGTCTGACTTAGTGCTACGGTACTATTACCCTGCTGTCTGACTTAGTGCTACGGTACTATTACCCTGCTGTCTGACTTAGTGCTACGGTCCTATTACCCTGCTGTCTGACTTAGTGCTACGGTACTATTACCCTGCTGTCTGACTTAGTGCTACGTTACGGTACTATTACCTGCTGTCTGACATGGTGCTACGGTACTATTACCCTGCTGTCTGACTTAGTGCTACGGTACGGTACTATTACCCTGCTGTCTGACTTAGTGCTACGGTACTATTACCCTGCTGTCTGACTTAGTGCTACGCTACGGTACTATTACCCTGCTGTCTGACATGGTGCTACGGTACTATTACCCTGCTGTCTGACTTAGTGCTACAGTACTATTACCCTGCTGTCTGACTTAGTGCTACGGTACTATTACCCTGCTGTCTGACATGGTGCTACGGTACTATTGCCCTGCTGTCTGACTTAGTGCTACGGTACTATTACCCTGCTGTCTGACTTAGTGCTACGGTACGGTACTATTACCTGCTGTCTGACATGGTGCTACGGTACTATTACCCTGCTGTCTGACTTAGTGCTACGGTACTATTGCCCTGTTGTCTGACTTAGTGCTACAGTACTATTGCCCTGCTGTCTGACTTAGTGCTACAGTACTATTGCCCTGCTGTCTGACTTAGTGCTACGGTACTATTACCCTGCTGTCTGACTTAGTGCTACGATACTATTACCCTGCTGTCTGACTTAGTGCTACGGTACTATTACCCTGCTGTCTGACTTAGTGCTACGCTACGGTACTATTACCCTGCTGTCTGACTTAGTGCTACGGTACTATTACCCTGCTGTCTGACTTAGTGCTACGGTACTATTACCCTGCTGTCTGACTTAGTGCTACGATACTATTACCCTGCTGTCTGACTTAGTGCTACTACCACCACTACCACTACTACTACCACCACCACCACTACCACCACCACCACTACTACTACTACTACTACTACTACACCTAACACCACCACTACCACACCTAACACCACCACTACTACACTTACCACCACCAGTACGCCTACCACCACCACTACACCTACCACCACCACTACTACACCTACCACCACCACTACTACACCTACCACCACCACTACTACACCTACCACCACCACTACTACTACACCTACCACCACCACCACCACTACACCTACCACCACCACCACCACTACACCTACCACCACTACACCTACCACCACCACTACCACTACTCCCACCACCACCACTACTCCCACCACCACCACTACTCCCACCACCACCACTACTCCCACCACCACTACTCCCACCACCACCACTACTCCCACCACCACCACTACTCCCACCACCACCACTACTCCCACCACCACCACTACTCCCACCACCACTACTCCCACCACTACCACTACTCCCACCACCACCACTACTCCCACCACCACCACTACTCCCACCACCACTACTCCCACCACCACCACTACTCCCACCACCACTACTCCCACCACCACCACTACTCCCACCACCACCACTACTCCCACCACCACCACTACTCCCACCACCACTACTCCCACCACCACCACTACTCCCACCACCACCACTACTCCCACCACCACCACTACTCCCACCACCACCACTACTCCCACCACCACCACTACTCCCACCACCACCACTACTCCCACCACCACCACTACTCCCACCACCACCACTACTCCCACCACCACCACTACTCCCACCACCACTACTCCCACCACCACTACTCCCACCACCACCACTACTCCCACCACCACCACTACTCCCACCACCACCACTACTCCCACCACCACCACTACTCCCACCACTACTACTCCCACCACCACCACTACCACCACCACCACTACTCCCACCACCACCACTACTCCCACCACCACTACTCCCACCACCACCACTACTCCCACCACCACCACTACTCCCACCACCACTACTCCCACCACCACTACTCCCACCACCACCACTACTCCCACCACCACTACTCCCACCACCACCACTACTCCCACCACCACTACTCCCACCACCACTACTCCCACCACCACTACTCCCACCACCACCACTACTCCCACCACCACTACTCCCACCACCACCACTACTCCCACCACCACCACTACTCCCACCACCACCACTACTCCCACCACCACTACTCCCACCACCACCACTACTCCCACCACCACCACTACTCCCACCACCACCACTACTCCCACCACCACCACTACTCCCACCACTACTACTCCCACCACCACCACTACTCCCACCACCACCACTACTACCACCACCACTACTCCCACCACCACCACTACTCCCACCACCACCACTCCCACCACCACCACTACTCCCACCACCACCACTCCCACCACCACCACCACTCCCACCACCACCACTACTCCCACCACCACCACTACTCCCACCACCACCACTACTCCCACCACCACCACTACTCCCACCACCACCACTACTCCCACCACCACTACTCCCACCACCACTACTCCCACCACCACTACTCCCACCACCACCACTACTCCCACCACCACCACTACTCCCACCACCACCACTACTCCCACCACCACTACTCCCACCACCACCACTACTCCCACCACCACTACTACCACCACTACTAACCACCTATACTACCACCACCACCACCACTACTACTACCACCACACCTACCACCACTACTACCACCACCACCACCACTACCACCGCTACTACTACACCTACCACCACCACTACTACCACTACCACCACTACTAACCACCTATACTACCACCACCACCACCACTACTACTACCACCACACCTACCACTACTACTACCACCACCACCACCACTACCACCGCTGCTACTACTACACCTACCACCACCACTACTACCACTACCACCACTACTAACCACCTATACTACCACCACCACCACCACTACTACTACCACCACACCTACCACCACTACTACCACCACCACCACCACTACCACCGCTACTACTACACCTACCACCACCACTACTACCACTACCACCACTACTAACCACCTATACTACCACCACCACCACCACTACTACTACCACCACCACTACCACCACTACTACCACCACCACTACTACACCTACCACCACCACTACCACCACTACTACCACCACTACCACCACTACTACCACTACTACTAACCAACTATACTACCACTACTACCACCACCACTACCACCACTACTACTACTACCACCACCACTACCACCGCTACTACTACACCTACCACCACCACTACCACCACTACTACCACCACCACTAACCACCTATACTACCACCACCACCATCACTACTACTACCACCACCACTACCACCACTACTACTACACCTACCACCACCACCACCACTAACCACCTATACTACTACCACCACCACCACCACTACTACTACTACACCTACCACTACCACCACCACTAACCACCTATACTACCACCACCACCACCACCACTACTACACCTACCACCACTACTACCACCACCACTACTACACCCACCACCACTAACCACCTATACTACCACCACCACCACCACCACTACACCTACCACCACCACTAACCACCTATACTACCACCACCACCACTACTACTACCACCACCACCACCACTACACCTACCACCACCACTAACCACCTATACTACCACCACCACCACTACTACTACCACCACCACCACCACTACCACCACTACACCTACCACCACCACTAACCACCTATACTACCACCACCACCACTACTACTACCACCACCACTACACCTACCACCACCACTACCACCACCACTAACCACCTATACTACTACCACCACTACTACACCTACCACTACCACCACCACTAACCACCTATACTACCACCACCACTACTACACCTACCACCACTACTACCACCACTACTACTACACCTACCACCACCACTACTACTACTACTACACCCACCACCACTACTACCACCACCACTAACCACCTATATTACCACTACCACCACCACCACCACCACTAACCACCTATATTACCACTACCACCACCACCACCACTAACCACCTATACTACTACCACCACCACCACTACTACACCTACCACTACCACCACCACTAACCACCTATACTACCACCACCACCACCACCACTACTACACCTACCACCACCACTACTACTACACCCACCACCACTACTACCACCACCACCAACCACCTATATTACCACTACCACCACTACTACTACCACCACCACTACTACCACCACCACCACTACTACTACACCTACCACCACCACTACTACACCTACCACCACCACTACTACTACACCTACCACCACCACCACTACTACAACCACCACCACTACTACCACCACCACCAACCACCTATATTACCACTACCACCACTACTACTACCACCACCACTACTACCACCACCACCACTACTACTACACCTACCACCACCACTACTACTACACCCACCACCACT